>NW_024500350.1:8849786-9066510 GCF_017590055.1 Onychostruthus taczanowskii
CGGGGCTGGCACGGCAGGGGAAGATGGCGGCGGCCGGCGGGGGCGGCGCCGCGGTGTCGGTGTTGGCGCCCAGCGGGCGGCGGGTCACGGTGCGGGTGGGGCCCGGCACGGTCCTGCTCCAGGTGGGTCCGCGGCGGGGAGGGGGTCGAGGGGAAGGCGGAGGCAGGGCCGCGGGCCGGCCGTGACGCCTGTCTTCTTTCCGCAGGTCCTCGAGGAGGTCTGCAGGAAGCAGGGTGGCAGCCCTGGCGAGTACGGCCTGAAGTGAGTGTCGCCGCGGGGCCGGGCCCGGCTGCCTGCCGCTGTGCGAGAGGTCCCGCCCGCCGCCGTGCTCCGCGCCGGGCCTGGCGCTGCCGAGCCCGCGGCGCGGCCGGGGCCCGGCGGGATCCGCGGCCGGCGGGGGCAGTGCGAGGGGCCGGGCACGCACTGAGCTCTGTTCGGGTCGGTTCGCCCCGGTTTCCCTGTGCCGCGTTCCTTTCGGTGCTGGGACGGACGGCGAGGCCCCGTGTCGCTGCCGCGGGACACCCACGCGTGCACCTCATCCAGGCCACAGAGCAGCAACGCCCGTCTCCCCTCTTACCTGGGGGTTTGACCCTGTGCTTTTATGGTGTCTTAACTGCAAACTCGTTTGAGTAGCACTGAAAAAAAAAAAAGAGTACACTGGTATTTAACCAGGCTTGATTATGTAGTTGGTTGCTGTTTATTTCTTTAAAACCTTTAAAGGAAGAACATATATTTGGGCATCATCTCTAAGACCTCTACAAACTGCAGCTGCTTTGGTGTGCAGAATAGCTTTTGTTGATGATGCTTTTATAGTTACCAATTGTTCATTATTGAATCATGTTCTATGGCTTCTAGTCAGCCTCCTGGGAATTCTCTTGCACAATACCTGGACTTTGTATTGCTCATAGGCTCTGTTCTCCTTCAGGTTTCAGAGGAATGTGTTGGACCTGTCTTTGCAGTGGAGATTTGCTAGGCTGCCCAACAATGCCAAACTGGAGATGGTGCCAGTCTCCAGCAGAGCAGGAGCTGGAACCACGGTATGTTCATTTACACAGCGTGACCTGGTTTGTCCAGTTACCAGTTGTGCTGATAGGATCCCATCAGATCTAATGACCAAGAGCAGAGGCCAGCGTGGCCAATGCCTCTGTGAGAGACCAGCTGAAGACTGGTTGCAGTGCTTTTGGAAATAGCAATTAAGTAGCTGAAAGTCTTTACTTAGAGTCTGCATGAGCATGGGGTACCAACTGTGCTAGAGGAGAGTGGGATGGTTTGGGGAGCTGAAAAACTAGTGGTCATGGATATAAGAAGATAAACATCAGTGATGACTAATTCAGTTCCCTCTCCTAGTTTCTGTTTCAGTTGCTGTTGTCCAGCTCTGGATTTTGACTAAATCTCAGATTCTTACAGAATCCTGTTTTGCTGCTTTCCCAGCATTGGTGTTCATGATGTGTTTACACAGCTTTAGAATCTTCAGTGGCATGTTCTGTGTTCATCAGTGGCCAAATGTCCCTATTTGGTATTATTTGCAAAGGACTTTTGGATAGTGTTTTCTCTAGAAATTATGGCTGCTTTTAGGAGTGTAAAAATCTTCTATACATATCCCTGTGGCCATAGGCCTAACTTTTCAAGCAATGCAGAGGTGTTACTGAGTGAACTTTTCATGTTGTAAAACTGATGTGTGGTCTTACTTAAGTAGCGTGGGAATGGAAATTTGTCTATCACTAAGTCATCTTGCTATTTGTTAACATCCTCATAGGAAGTTTCTCCATTTTCATGTAAGTTTCAGGTCTGTTGGTGCTGATATTTAATGTCTGTCAGCAAAGCAGTGTTAGTGGTGTTTGCTATAGGCAGTTGCTCTAGCTGAGAGAAAGTGGTAAGTGAACTTTGTGGTGTGAGAAGGCTTTGGAGTCTCTGCTTTAGTTCACTGTGTAACATAGTTTTGGGGGTCCCTGATGTTCATGCTTTCCTCTGGAAAACCTCCATGTTCTTTCTTTGGCACTAGTGCCTTTTTCTGATTTTTTTTTCTGGGAGTAGAAAGACATTTGTGCTTGAAATAATGTCTTTACTTAAAAATTACCACAAACCAGTAGCATGTGCTTAAAATTTCCAGTGAAATGTTGTGGTGGAATGGAGGTAGTCTTCCAGAGAAAAGTGTTTCTCTTGAAATGGTACAGTGATGACCATTTGACATTTGCATCCAGTTTGGGAGGTACTGAAGGAAAACAATGATTTTATTTTTTCTACCTTGAACTTATATTGCGAGAAAGGGCAAGAAGGACTATTCACTGTTAGGGAGGGGGGTTTCAGTTGGAATTGTTATGCTAGATCACAAAAGAGAAGAGCTAATAGAAGTGTAAGTTGTTACTATTTAGTTGCAGTTCAACAGCACAATATGCAGAAGTGATGCTTCCCTGGGAGTGCTGGTTGCTGTGTCGTGAAGGTGAGCAGACGCAGCAAATGTGCACGTGAAGAGTGGAGTCTAAACAGAGTCCCTGCCCCACCAACTTGAGCAAATTTTACTTGGGAGAGTTTCACAGCGTAAGAAAAGACTTTGTGCAGAACAACTGACTAAAAAGAATTCCCTCCCACAGGGAGTATGTGTTAAAAAATAGGGAATTCTGTAACAGCCAGGTGCTGTGACTGGGATGTAGTGGCAGTACGGATGCAGACTCAGTCATGCCAGCTGGCTGCAGTAATGTTGGGATGAATTTGATTCTGTGTCTTTTGTTATTGTATGTTCTATTAAGATTACGTGTGTGGAAATAGGTGTGCTTTGCTTTGTGACAGCAGTTACCCTAGAGACAGAATGCAGGTTTTGATAAATCATGAGTTTGTTCAGCAAATCTGATGTTCTAAAAATAGAAAGCTTTAGGATTTGCCTTTGCATGTGGAAAACATTGTTTCCTGTAAGAGAGTTCTTTAGTGAAAAATGGAACAAATTCCCTTTGTGACGGCAGGTGACTCAGGAGCAGCACCTGTACAGCTCTGGTGTTAAAGTTGTCAGCCTCTTGTTTAAGTGTTTGTAAACGTAGACGATAATTGGCACTGGTTGTTGGAATACTAAGTAGCACCTGGGGTTTTGGAAGAGACTTTTCTAATGGAATGAACAGGACTTTCGTGACATGTTTAGCTTTGAACTGTTGCCCAAAAATTGATGCAACTGGTAGTCTGAATTTCTGGCCTGGATTCTTACAGAATGGTGATGTCAGCTGTCATCGCTCTGCTGTAGCTGAGCATAATCTAAAGCTTGTCTCCTGTGTAGGAGAAACCGGGAGATTGTGTTAGTGGTGGGGTGAAACAACATTGTACTGTCTGCTCATTATTGATGATGCCACTGTTTCCTTTATGTAGAAACATTCCTGTCTCCAGCAGATCAGCATTTGCAGTCCTGTGAGGACTGCTGGGAGCCAAGGCAGATGACAGTGAGTTGCTGGAGCATGTGATGTCTCCTTCCCACCTCTCTGTAGCTCCAGCCCTCATGCTTGCATACACACCTTGCACTCAGTGAGAGGCTGCACTGAGAGTATTGGTAGGGACACGTGAAAACACAGAATGAAAGAAAGTGGCTTTGGCTGTCTTGGGCTAATGTCCTTCTCAGCCTTTGGAATAAGGCCAGTTTTTGTGGACTTCTGAAAACTAAAGTTGACTGGAGAAACCAGGTTTTATCTAGTGGCTACAGGACTTCATGTGATTTTTCTTTAGACAGGTGAGCTAACTGGGAAAACTTAGGAGTTAGACATTCTGGAAAAGGCTGAATATTCTCTAAGAGGTTAAGATAACACCTAAAGTGCTCTGCAGAATCTTATCTAGAGAATATTTGAAGTTCTTCAGGACTGATCCCAGCATGTGTTCAACTGACCCCATCATTTTTTTTTGTTTTTTTTTTTTTTTTTTTTTAATTTTTAATTTTTATTTTTAATTTTTTGGGCTTTTTTTGTGACAGAGAGGTAGGGAAGCAATTCTCTAAAGACTGTGTGGTGCCTTATAATGTATGTGGATGTTGGCATTCCAGGTTGGAAAAGACTTGTTAAATTCAGCAGCTAGCTGGCTCTTGCCTTTTTCTGCAGGTGTTCAGGAACTCGACAGTTTAATGACCAGAATTATTGTTGAGATATTTTGTTACTTCACTCTTAAGTTGTGTGTCAAAATGTGGCGGTTAGGAAATATTAGTGAGTTGCAAGTTACAAACATTTCTTTGGACTGCTAACAGTTGTTTAAGTCTTCAGTAAAGCAGGGATGGGTGGGGACTGTGTTCATTGTTTCTGTGTGTGGATGTGCGAGTGAACTGTTTTGTCCCAGGGAAGTTGTTCTGCAAAATGATGCTGAAGTAGACAGAGCTCTGTATTGGTGTTTCAGATAGTGCAGCTGTATCAGTCATGTCTGGGTTGTTGGAATTTGTTTTATGTGGCTGTGAAGACCCTTACTGTAAAGTTTCATCTGGTATAAAACAGAACAGCTCCATTGCTCATGACGGTACATGATTTGGGATGTTTGCACTGGCTTTTCTCTGAAGATGTTCCGGTTCAAGGTGCAGGGAGAGGGGTCCATGAAAGCTGGTTAGTATTCCAGGATGGCCTCCCCCATGCTCAGGAGCCATTCTTCCCAAAAAACAGGAATTCAGGCTAGAATGCCTGCACCAATGAACCAGAAGCAAATATTTTAAAAAGTTATGAAGAAAAATAAGTTTTCATTCAATTTTCAGATGAATTCATTGTGGTGTTCTTATAGGTTCGGATAGCATTACAGCTAGACGATGGCTCCCGTTTGCAAGACACCTTCCTCTGTCAGCAGACCTTGTGGGAACTTCTCAACCATTTTGCAAAGATCAGGTGAGCAATGCAGTGAGAAAATACTTGTTTGGATGGACCTCTGCATGCCACTAATTACGTGTTATGGTGACCCAACTAAATCCTTCAAATTTGGAGAATTTGCATTTATTTGATTGTGATTTCTCCTTTATAACAGAGATGTTTGCATTTTCCTTGCTCTTTCAGATTTGACAATCAATATTTTTATTATTTATTATTTATTTATATTTTATTTATTATTTATCAGGAGTGGAGTACCACTCCTGATTCAGGGCATAAACTGGTAACACGCTGTTAAAGCTGTGAAGATACTGGGATATGTTGTGCCACCTTCCTTTTACACAGACCTGTGTGAAGTCAAGTCACTGCTAGAGATGTGTGTGTCAAGCCTGGATGATCTTGATCCCCAGTATTTCTGTGCTGCAGTTCCCTCTGGTGCAGGGGGTTCTTTTCTATGGATTGCTGTTGCTTTTGAGGCTTGCTGTTGTGCACGTTCTTCAAGGAAAGAAGGAGCTCTCAGCAGGTTAATGTGGCATCTTCAAAAGACAGATAAGATCCTGTTTAAATGGAAGAATTTCTGGTTCTATATTTATTGAACATGTACATGGGTTAGAAATCTTATTACTTTAGTCCAGTCCGCATTGAGTGCTACCTCTTGTCTTTAGTTTTGGTTTTAGAAGGCTGTATTTTTTTGGAATGTCAAGCTAATAAACTTTTCTTGGAGAGAGGCACTTCTTTTCTATTTTTCATGGTTTGGAAGAGGAAGCCTTGAACTGTGACAGCCGTTCTGTTTTTAATCATGGACCGTGTCTACAGTGTGACATTTATTCATAAGTAAAAGAACAGTATTCATGTAAATGCTAGAGATAAAATAATTATTTTTCTTTTAATTGAGGAAAGAGGTAGGACAAAAACCACAGGTATAATTTTCCTGAGTGTGTTAAGTCCCCCCGTGTCCCTTACTACACCCTCTGTGCCCTCCGTGAGGAGAGGAGTGCCTGTTGCAGTTTGGGGGCTACTAGACTGGTGGAAGGTGGTAATTATTGACAAATAACCTTTTTGTGGCTTCCTCACATATTAGTTGATTGTTTCTTTGATTTAAATTTTGAGCTTTTCATATAATTTTGCTCTTTTGAAGTGGTTTTATTGGTTGCAGGTCATTGTAATACTACTAGTTAATATACATGTTGCTCTTCTTAAGCTTCTAACTGCTGCAGTGTGCTAAGCATTCATAACTTCAGTTCAGAACACAGCTGCTCGTTTCTGGCCTCTGGAAGCTGAGTTCAGGTGTTTGGATGGACTTTGCAATCTTGGTTAAGTTCAACAAGCAGCAAAGGTGCTGTGTGTGGTTTAGTCATAGAACAAGCTGGATCTACAGCCATCTGTATGGTTTTAATGGGCTGAGTTGCTGTTCAATGTGTTTTGATTCAGTTGACTAACTAGTCAGCTAGTTGTTGATGTTTGCTGAATGCTTCCTTGGACTTTCCAACTGGAGATGTTTCCTGGAATGCTCGGCCGCGCTAAGTGCGTGAGGGGAAGTATTCTAAATCCACTGGAATTTCCCCTGGGTTTCCAGCATCCATCTTGGCTAATTGGGTCTGAAGAAGGTCTGGAAGCTATTGTATGGCTGCTCCTCCTCTCAGCGTGCGGCAGTCCTTGCACAAGATGTTTACAGGCCCTGTCAGATCACTACATGAAGGAATCTAATCTGCTTGCCGTTCCTCTTCTGAAGAGCAGCACATCAAAGAGAGGACAGTATGTTTGATGTGTGTGCTTGCCTCAGTGGGTGCATGTAATGGATTAGCAGCAGCTGGAGGAGGAGCCTGCTGCTTCCAAGAGTTAGACAAAAATAAGTCTCTGGGGATCTTTGTGTGGAGTCTGTGCTGCAGAGGCTGGTTGAGGGCACAGTGTTGTCTGCCCTATGAGCAAGCCTGCGTTTCTATCTCTCACTCTTGCCTACTTGCAGCTTCAGCAGCTGTATGGGCTGTTCTCCATAGAGCAGCTGCAATTCTGAGACTCGGAGACATCTTTGATAGTCATTATGATTCTCACTGCTTCTTCTTCTACACTAGTCATTAATTTGGTTCAGATATTTTCCACACATTTTTAGAAGACTCTTCAAAGAGTTGCTTGGATTGAAGTGGAAAGCGGTTTTTGGGAAAGTGAATTAAACTAGTTTCTATAAGTCAAACTGGCTTCTTCTCTATTGGTCTTTGATGAGAACATGTACCACTGTACCTAAGACTTTTTTTCTCTTAAATGGTTGTCATCCACTTTTCCACAGCAGCTTGAGGTTCAAGCTTGTATTCCCTGACCTGTTCTGTCTGCCTTTTCTGTGATTCTGTACTGTTTCTCTGTGTCTCATTAGTCCTTTGTCTTTTGTTACCTTTATTGAGGATTCCTCAAGGGCTACAGCTAATTTTAATTGGAAGCAAAACCAGTTGAAAAGAAGGTGGGGATGAGAATCTTTTCTAGATTGTCTGGAGAAGTCTGAGTGCAGTAACCTGCTATGGTGTGCTAAAGGCACTCTCTGGTGATCTTTTGTTCCAATTCTCCAATTGAGACAAGATTTTTTTTTTCCTGCCTTTCATCATCAGGCATTGGCCTTGGGAATTTCCTCAGGTACTGCTGCCAGAGGAGCGAGGGAGGCTGGAGCCTGGGTCTTATATCACAACACAATGTTCTTTTGTATGAGCAACTTAATCTTTTGATTTCTGCAGAGCATTGTGTAGTGCATTTTGTTCCTGAAAGAGAATAACTAATTGCAGAATCACAAAAAGAGGCAAACCTATTCTAGTGTTGGTTTGGTTGTTCACCTTGAAGTTAACTGTGTTTCATAATCTGAAACTTGAATATAGTATTTTGCTATGGTGTGTCTGTTGCTTTCTGCACAATGGGATTTGTTGTGGTGGCTGGGAGAAGTGTTCTGAAATAGTGGTCTTACACTCTTGGTACTATAAACTCCCTGGAATATGTTGCAACTGGTCTGGAAGTAGTTCTCAGCTGCTGACTTTCCTAAAATAGGCCTGACCCTCAGGACTGGTTTTATAGTTTGCTCTATTTGGATTTGCTCTACCTCTGGGTTTCTTTGTGACTTGCCTTGTCCCATACCACTGTGCTGTTGCAAGCTTTTAACCATTTGATCAAGATGGCATATAGTCTGCTACAATTAAACCAGACATCTCAGTTGTGGTTTGTGCTTAACAGATTTAGTCCCTCACATCCTTCAACTGGAAACCATTGATGTTCTCTGGCTCTTGAGAATTACTCAAAGATTGAGTACCATAATTTTCCAGTGGCTCTCTCGATCCTGAATGACTTCTGGTTTCACTTACATGTCATTGTAGCTGAGTTTTGAGTCTCAGTTTAAATGTCCTTGATGAATTTTCATGGAATTTAATGGCTATTTCCCTTCATTTTCCACTTCATAGGCTGGTTGACTCCCTCTCAGTTGAGTTTCTTTTGTCATTTCATGCTGGGCTAAGTTTGGTTATGCAGACTCTGGTCTTCTGCTGGGCAGGCAGGTTGTTAAAGTGCAAAAGGTTATTTCCTTGTTACCATACCAGAAAGCGTTGCCTGTGTCCTAAGGTGGTCTTTCCCTGCTGGCTGGGTACATTGCGTGTCTGTTTGTGGAGTTCTGGCTTTTCTAAGAACAGCAGTCAGCGTGGCCACAGCGCAGACAGACCGTGTGATGGACACTCACTTCAGAACCTCGCGCTTGATTGACGGAGTGGATTCTGACTGTTACTCAAGGGATCCTTTGCCTACATATCTCCTTGATATAACTTTGTTTCTGCTAGTATTGCATCTCAAAATATAAGTGTTTAAATTATGTGATGCTGAAGGCACAGTGTTTTAAGTGGTGGGACTCTGTTCATTAAACTCCTTTCCAGGAAAAGTCATAATGCAGCAGGCATTGATCACTGACATCGTGTTCTTAGAGTTAACTCTGTTCCGTGCCCCAGTTAGGATGCTCTCAAATTTAGGCACAAGATAGGGAATGTACCCTGAATGTACAAGTATAGATATAAGTGATGTACTAGATAGAGGGAGTCTGAGTTTCTGCTTAAATTTTGGGACATTTGAATGCCAAATTGATCAACATTTTGCAGCTGTATTTAGGAGAAAGTGCAGTTCTTACTGCTACTGGGGAATTACAAACAATGCAGGGTAATGTGAAGTAGAAATATCTTTCCAAAACCTCTACTTTTCACTGAAAACTACTGGAATTTTTTTCAGGCATAAAATGGCAGGCTGACCTTGGGAGCTGCCTCCAGAGGTCTCAGGAGGTGAGCAAGCATGTGTCATGTTCCTGGGCTGCCAGGTGGATTTCCTTATCTGCTTTGCAGGGAGGTGGTGTCTCTTCAAGTCATGGGTGATGGTTTCCTGGTGGGGTGAGTGGAAAGCCATTCCCTCCACCTACCCCCCAGACTGGACTGTAGAGAGCAGTAAGATCAAGGCAGTTTACCATGAGGAGGAGTTCCAGTTGTTCTGTGTTTCATGATAAACTGTTGCAGTGCAGATGGGATATACAGCTCTTTACCCTGGGATGTCCTGGTGCAACTGCGAGCGCAGGGAGTTAGAGACAGAATGTGCTAAGAAGAGCTGCTGGGGTCTATGGAGCAGGATAGATCTTGTCAGTTCTCATTGTGTAGATGGGGAATATTGTGGGCAATGTTCTTACCTTTTGTAGTTTCCCAGGCTGAGTTAGGCTAAAATGTCTAAATCTGAAACTTCTGAAAAAATGCTTTTGAGAAGTCAGACAGGTATATCTTTCCAAACCAGCATTGTCTTAGAGTGGGCAGTGTTTTCCTGGTCACCTCTTAGATGCGAAGCAAAGTATTCTCCTCAGTCTTACGTTTCACCACATTCTTGTCTGATTTCAGTTTGAGTTGCACTTTCCTGAAAGTGGAAACCAATGTTACAGAGCTTCTGTGGTGCTGAATCTAATGCTCTCACTGATTCCAGTGCTTCAGCATAATGTGTTGGTTAATTCTGTAAGCCTTTTTACTTTTCTGTGGACATCTGAGGTTTTCTTGGTGAAAGTGTCAATCCTTTTTTTTTTTTCCCCTTTTGAAATCATATCATTTTGGCTGGATGAAAACTGAGAATTGCTGTGATAGGCTGTGATTGTCTTTTGCCTGTCTGTCTTTTGTATTTGATCAAGTAACATATAATAAAGCTTCTCTTTTACTGGAATGCCTCAGAATTGCTTATCTAGAGGAAAATGGAAAGAGTAGCATCTTTTTGGTTTTTCCCCATCTCGATGCTAAGGGTCCCTCACTTCTGACTTCTTATGGAGATGGGCTGTTGGGAGTTTGCATCATTGCTCATGCGTGTCCTACATCACTAAAATGCTTAAATATGGCTTGATTTTCACTTTGTCTACAGTGGCAGCCTTTCATTTGGCTTTACTTGTTTCATGGTCTCCAGAATCCGAAAGTTCATGCTCTTTGTTTTTGTTTGCTTACTTTCTCTTTTCTTTTTTAAAAATGATACTAAGGCAAGTTTCTTGTCCTTAGTTGATCTGCTTCAGAGAGGTATTTAATTTCGTTTGTTGCTATGCATATGTGAAAAGAAATGGACCTCTCCCCAGTGAATTCAGTCTAAGCCATAGTGAAGTTTTTAACTTGGATTAAAAAGAGCAAATATAACTAAATAATGTTTCAGATTGGGTACTGAGGCACACGAGCAGTGATGAGTTTAAATTTATCTAGTATGATCAGCTAATTTCAGAATTTACTTTAATTATTTATTTGTTTTTAAACTTTTAGGCTGTGTTTAAGGAAAAGTGAATGCATTGAAGCAAATTGTGTACTTAATGTCTAATAGTGCTCCTGTGAACTGTGTAGTGGTTATTGCTGGAGAAAAAGGGAGGACAGTATTTCCTGCCGATTTCACTCTGTGCTGGTTTTGGAGGGGGCAGGCTGTTGTGCAGATGCTGCAGTGTTTTGCTCTTTCTTGCAGGGAGTTGATGGAACGGGATGGTGAATTGTCTCCAGTCTGTATTTACATGCGGGATGAGGTAAGGCAGCAAAGGCCTCTCAACTGTCTCATGTCCCTAAAACATAAGAAAACTTAGTTCTGCTTTCCAACCTGGAAAGTGTTTCTTTTGAACTTTCTTGAGAGGGGAAGTAGAAAAATGTTGGTCTTTTCAACGCATGACGTGTCTGTATGGAAAAAAGCTCTCTTGGAACGTAACCTTGTGCCGTTGAGACCTCTGAGCCCATAAAATGAGCTCAATGACCTATTTGTGTTTTTATTTCCAGCTTCTTTCAAAGCTTGAGTCAAAACAGTGTTTTCATTTTAATAAATATTTGCTTTTCTCTGTTTTGATCTTTTGCTATTAATGTTTTGTTAAATATTTTGTGTGTGGATATTACGGAATTTGCTCTCCCTAGCTGTCCCCTTTACTTCCCACTGACCTCTGTGGACAGATCGTCTTTATTCTGGAATAGGTCACTGCAGACACAGAGGAGGTGTATGTAAGGAAATCGTCTGGTCTTGAAGCTCTCAGATGTTGCCTGTCATTTAACTTCTGACATAAAAGTAGCTTTGCTGTAGTTGGATCCCACTTGGATGTGTGTATGGGATGGAAATATATGTAGGTCAACTTCCACTGAGATGATTTAGTAAGTTGTGAATTTGGTGAAACAGCACAAGTTGATACAGATGGATTCAGGTCTGATTGTCAACTGCAGAAATGTATTTTCACCTGTTTCTTGTGTTGTGTGGAATTTCTTTGGATATGGGTTTCTTTCTGTAAAGAGCTTTACATGTTTTCCTGGGGACTCGGAGGCCATAATTACTCTCCTCTGGTTTTGTTGTAGATATCAGGAAAAGATGCCCTGGAGAAGACAACACTGAAATCGCTTGGCCTGATTGGAGGCAATGCCATTATCAGGTTGGGAGAAGCAAAGTTTGGCCTCTTTATTTTCTCTTTCCACTTTGATGGTGAATTTATTTTGCTTCAAGTACCAAAAGAAAGACAAAAAAAAAAAGAAAAGGAAAAGTCCCAAGAAAAGACACCAAATTAAAACATTGCGGCACTCAGAAATTATTGCATTTGCCTGTTTATCTCAAACTGCTGCCCAGATGTGCTTTGCACAGCAGCAGATGCTGGCACTGACCAGTCATGTGCAGATTAAAAGAGCTTGTTTGTTTGTTTCTTTTTTTTTCTTCCTCCTTTGAGTGGAACAGACAATTCAAAGTTAAAAGTCTCTCAGAGAGGGTAATCAGCTACCACTTCATTCTTTCCTGCTCTGGATCTCAGGCACTTAACTCCCAGCTGCTGCATACACTGGTGGCTGTTGGGAGGTGAGTTAGGGACAGGGGCAACCTTTCTGTGATCTCCTGACCAGCTCTTTGTGGTATGTATGTGCAGAAGGCAGGAGTGGTTAGAAGCTATGCTTTACAACAGACTGCTGTTTTTCTCTAGAGGGCAGTTTTCTTCTAGAGGAGTGGGTCCCTGTTCTGTTGTTCTGCACAACCCCCTGACCCTCTACCCCACACTTTACAGCCACTGGAGCTTGTTCTCTGTAAGCATCTGGAAGAAGAAAGTTGTTAAATCAGGGTGTATTTGAGTCAGCTGCTGTCTTTGTGTCATGGGCACATTGAGAATAGGGAGGACAGTACTCCTAGGATTATGATTTTATTTTTATTCCTTTCGTGTCTTCTTCAAGAGTTGTCATGAAGAAATGCAGTTCGTCTGGTGGGGAGGAAGTTGTGGGTGCCACAGTGCCTTGCAGTGAGCCAACAGTGAGGCCAGGCTCTATGGAAGAAGCTGTGGATGTGCCTCTACCTCAAGCAAACACATTTCCAAAGGACTTGGAGCACAGGGATGTGGCTGTGTCTTTAAACAGCTGCACACACAAGCAAGACTCGATTAAAGATTCTCATGCTAGCTTGGAGGAACTGTGCCATTCCCCAGAGCCTGAGCCTACCCCGTTTGTCCCTGTTTTTGGAGATGGAGAGCGTCCGGGGGACTCTCTTGTAGCTGTACCACCTTCAAAGCTGCCAACAACTTTTTCCAGCCCTGGAGGTCCTTCTAAGCCAAAGAAGTCTAAGAACAGCCAAGAACTGCAAAAGGAGCAAGAACAGGTAAGGGAAAATGTATTTGCAGTTTGGGCAACAGGGGCTTTTTTTAAATCCTGCCTTGCCTGAGGCTGCAGTCCCATGAAGAAAAAGATGTTTCCAGATTTAGGACTTTTTCCCCTGTGTCACACGATTAGGTGCCTTAATGACGTACAGTTCTGCCTGAGTTCAGAAAGGAAGTAGGAGGGATTTGATTTTAAGAATTTGCTGTCCAGAGGTAGACAATAGACAACACAGCTGCATTAAATCACAGTCCAGAAGATCCTACACCTCAGTGCCACAGATTTCATGAACAAATGCCCACTTTGTTACTTGACACTGTGACTTAATTTTCTTAGTATTGCAGATAAAGCAGAAACCTTCCATCCTTCTCCCTTTGTGTTTCTGCTTGCTTATAGAAGTGTTTTTATCTTAATCTAAAATATCTTGCTTCTGAAGTAGTCTGCCTGTCTCTAACTATCTCCCAGAAAGACAGATTGCACATCTCACCATTGTTGGTGTCTCTGAAATAAAATTGTGTTTGTTAAAATTAAAAGTGCTTGAGCCCATGCTGAGATACCAGAACTGATGGCTGAAAAGTGCTGTGATGCCGTTCCAGAATCACCTGGGAATGACACTGAAGTGTGTTTTCTGTAGGGCAGCTGTATGGAATTGAATACCTTCAGGAAGGCTGGGTATGTCTGGCAAGTAGCGTAGCATGAAGTACAAGAGCCATTTAATTAATAATTTACTCCTTGTTGTTATGCACTGAGAGTTTCCCATTCTGGATTCTCAGTGAGCAGCTCTTTTCTTGCTCCTTTGGCTCATCACTGGGGCCAGCTTTCATGTTCAGAGATGCCCTTTGTTGTTTCTGACTCTTTGGTACCTCCTAGAGTTGGACGTTTGAATCTCCTCTGGTCTGATCCAGCCAGGATGGAACAATGGAAAGCTATAAGTAGAAAGAAAGAATGCCTGGGGAGCTTCAAAGGGAGCTTAGTCCAGGAGGAATTTAGCAAGACTGTGGATGCTTTCACGTTGATGTAGAGTCTCTACCTTAGTTGACTTCTTTGTGGTTGCAGCCTATTTTTGATGAGTTCTGAATTGTTTAGGAGCAGAAGCCAGACCCTGGAAGGGCTCTGGAGCAGTTATGAACTGCACAAGTGGCAGAAAGAGGCCATGCCAGCCTGCAGTGGTGAATATTTGAGTGTAGTAGAAACATGTTTGGGTCTCTCTAATCAGTGTTATTTAACCTTTTGGAGCAGACCCTTGTCATGATAAATTAAACAGTAGGCTGGGGGATTTGTCCAGTTTCATGTGTTGCTTGCTTCAGTTGTACTCTTGTCTTTGAGGGGTTTGGAGAGGAGGAGTTCCATTGTGTCTGGGGACGGAGAAGTGCAAGGGTTTCTGGTGGTATCCCCCAGTTTTGTTGCCCACACTTTTCTGTGCACTGGTGGGAGAGGCAGAACTTCATCATGTCACTGACTTCACAGCCTGATGTGTAGCTGTGCTTTTGGGCATGGCTGGGTGGTGGTGCCTGAAGGACTCGCATGAACTGATGTCTTTCTCAGAATCGCAGTCCAGCTCAAACCACTTCTGGAGCCAGCCGCCCTTCCACTCTGAGCAGCTTGGGAAGCAGCTGCAGATTCTGTTGGGGGAGTTGTGTCCTTGTGTTAAACAGCATGTGATTTTGACGGCTGCTTTCAAGCCCTTTGATCTCTGGTACTTTTGCTGCTGATTGATTACATTTTGTTCCCTCCTCCACTCCTGCCATCTTCCACTCTCCTCCCAGCGGCAACAGCCAAGCAGGGCTAGCCACATGGCATCTGCTTTTTGTCCTTTTTCAGTCCTGAGGAAAAAAAACCCAAAACAAAACAAATTATTTTTAAACATCAAAGGTCCATTTTTGTAAAAGAATCTTCCCATTAATGCTTTGCCTGTGTGTGGTTTTTGAAGCTGAAGAGAGGCTGGATAAAATCTGTGCCGGCATCCCTTCGTTTCTTGTGCTAAAGATGGTTTACAGACAGCTGCAAGCTGACTTTGATGTCAGAATGTTAATTATTAGAAGGTAACTTTAAACCAGATTCACCATGAGATTAGAGCTCCCAGAGGTGGTGGAGAGGAAGTGGGTCTCTGGGGAGAGCTTGCTGCTGTGGAAAGTACAATGACCCCTATTTCACTCAAATCATAAGAGTTTTCCTCAGCTTACCTGCTTCCCTGGGACCAGGATGGTGACCACAGGGTGAACTGCATTCTTCCTGACCCCTGGCTTTGTCACATAGGCTGCACTTACGTAGATGTTGCTGTGGACATACGGCTTCAGCCTCACAGTGAGAGGTGCCTGACATTTCACCTTTGGTGGAATAGACTTGGAAGCAGGAAGATGCCAAACCTTAGCACAGCATCTGTCTCATGGAAGAAGTAGGACAGCAAAATGCACAGCTTGCTTTCCTCCAGTTTACATGATGGAAAGTAGAACATCCGTGTGGTGGCCATTTATTGTTACAGGAGATGGTTGTCTTTTATCACGGTTGCAGAAAACACTGCATGTGCAATGGGCTGGGAAGTGGGTTAGTATTGCTGGAGTCTCTTTTATACTCATTATGGGAGGTTAATTTTTGGATTCTGTCTGTGCTTTAGGATTGTTGGAGCCCACAGCAAGGAAGAGGAGGGAACACTTAGGACTGGAATATATGTCTGCCATTGTGCATCCCAATGCCTTGGCAGATGCCATTAACTGTCACCATAATTTGGATGGGGGCTGGACCTTTCCCAGTGGAATCCCACTGCTATTGGGATTAACTGAAGTCCTTGTTAAAGCCAGTACTAAATGGTAACTGTAGGATTTGCTAGTGCAGACTTTGGGGTTCTCTCCATCGCACCCAGCACCCTTCACAGCACACCACAGGATATGCCTCCTCAGTCTTTTGGGTTTGGGCTTTTTCAGAAGACATCTGTTTTCACTACATGCTTAGAGTGCAATGAGACTCAAGCCTGTTTGGGGACATTAAAGTACACTGGGTTCTTGGGGAGGCCTGATTGATTCTCCTCTGGCCTCTGTCATAGATGTGCCCTCACTGGAGCATCAGTGGGCAGTGTTTGGAACAGGGCGCAGCCTGCTTCCCAGCAGATGGTCCTGGGTACTTGGGGTCCTTCCTGCAGCACTGGCACCCCCACCCCACCCCGGGCCCAGGGAAAGCTGCAGCCAGGCTCCTGCACCCGCTCGTTAGGGCTGACCCTGCTCAACTTTCTAAAAGTAGCCAAAGGTCCCACCCACACAACCTCCATCTTTTAATTTCTCAAATTACCCTTTAGTGCCCACAAGTAGAGTGAGCATTGCCTTGTAATTTGTGTTGTGCTTTAGACAATTGAGAAGACTCCTGTTCCCAAGCTGGCCAGTGCCTGGGGGAGGGGTGAGTGGATGGAGGGAGGACATCTGGGTGTTAATTAGGATTGGACAGAGTGTAGGAGAGAATGAGGGGAGAAGAAATGGGCAGCGGGTTCATTCCCAGAGCCTGTGGCATTGTTAAGCTGGCAGCTGACTAGGAAGAAATGCTGGGTTAACTACCAAAATCTTGGTTCCTGTGAGCCTCTTCAGCCACCAGCTGTGTCCTCCCTGCATCTCCTGTAGCCTTCAGTATGCTGTTCTCTATGTTTGCAAGCTTTGTTCCTTTAAACAGTTTTGGAATTTAAAATGTTGGACTTGTTTGAGATCCAGAAGTGTAACTGCCTCTCGATTGCTTGACTCTGGTCATGGTTTGTATTCACACAGGCACAGCTGCTGCTTTGGGCAAAAGAGAGAGTAGCCAGCACATAGCCTTTCCTGGGGAGGGATCCATTAAAGTCCTGCTGCCTGCAGAGATGCCAAATGCTCTTGATCTCAGTGGTTGGGGCTCCAGTTTGGGTTTCTTAGGGGATTGTGGGTGTTGGCTTGTTTTGTTTTGGTTTTTTCATAACTGCAACCACAGTTGTAGGCTAGGCCCAGTTGCACTGGTAGGTTTGCCATCATGACACCCAGCTCTGGAGGCTGGGGGGGAGCAGGCAGCCAGGCTCTCTGTGCCCTCCTGGGCCGGTGAGAGGGGTGTCTGTGTGCAGCTTGGAGTGCCTGCTCTCAGCTCTGGTGTGTAGGGAAGGTTGCCAGTAAATGTATTAGGTACCTTTATTGCAGCTGATGCCTAGAGAACTGCTCTCCTGCATCTGTGTGCCCTGGTTGCAGCCAAGGCTGATCTCTCACTTACTTTGTAAGTGCAACACAAAAGAGTTTCACTGTTTAAGGGATCTTTCTGCACACCAGAAACCAGGGTACAATTTTGAAAGGTGTGCAATGAAACCCTGCAGTGGTTTAGTTCAGAGAGCTGAGCAGGTCAAAAGACAGTTTGCAAATACTCTTTTTTTCAGGAACCTTATAAGCAGAGCAATGCATTTAAAACTAATTGGAGCTCATTTTTTTCCTGTAGCTTGTAGAACGTGAACCCCTTATCTGTCACCTAGACCTACTGGAACAACTTCCTGATGGCCCAGAAGAGCTTCCTGATGAATTTTTTGAAGTCACAGTGGATGATGTACGGAAACGTTTGGCACAGCTGCAGAACGAGAGGCAAGTTCCCTTTCTGCTGTGGGTGAGATTTGCTGTGTCCTGTTGTTGAGCAGAGTGACAGTGATCAACAGAGCTTGTTTTATTTTTGGCTAGTAAGAAACACCTTATCTTCTAAGTAACAGAATTAACCTTTTATTAGAACTCATCAGAAAGACCAACTTAGCCACAAGCCAAGACCTGAGAATGTTTGGAAGAGGCACACACACGCAGAAATTATAGGAAGCTGGCTAACAATGTATTGCACTGTTCAGTTAGCTTGCTTTCAAATATTCATGATTTTACTTCATCAAACTTCAGTTCAGTAAAAACTCAGATGAAGATCAACTGCCCTTCCTGTCACAGCACCATTTCGCTGTCTGTATGTTCCTTGAAGAAATTAATTTCATTAATGTATTTAGTTTCAAGTGGGTCAAAGCATTCCTTTAAACATTGCAATAGCTCTCCAAGACTGAAACAGTCTCCTTTATGCTATAGCCAAGTCCAAGTTCAACTTTTTACTTAAGAGTTGATTTTTTTTCCCACAGGCCACAGTACACAGAATATGGCCTGAAAATTGCTCTGCTGTTTGTGGGTCTGCTGTATTTAGTGGTAGAAATGTAGAAGACAGTTGGTTGGGTATTACTGGAATACAGGCCCCCCAAAAAGACCCAATTTCCAAATTTGCTGATGCTTTCCCCTTGCAGCCAGGGATAAAAATAAAGGCAAGTTACACATCAGTTACTCAGATACAAATAAAATGTACTAAAGCTGAGCACAGGATCTGTTGGGTCTAAGCTAGTTTCTTTGCTTATGGGAAAATATGTAATTATTTTTTTACATTTATTGTTTCCTCTTAAATGCAAGTAGACTTTTATTTTGTACCCACTGTTTATTTTAATAGCCATCTGCAATGCCAGTTCTTGAATGATCTGACACTTCTTTTTTTTCCCCCTGTTGCTAATTAATACTTACTAATTTCTTGTGCTGCCATTTTTTTTCAAGTTCGGTAGCTCTTCTGCCCCTGTGGAGTAGTCATGTCCAACCCTAGTTTCTGCTTTATTGGATTAATAAGTCCACCTCTTCTTGAGTAGTCTAAGCAGACTTTCCTGTCCTCTTAGGATCTTTTCTTGTGTCTGCTGTCATGAACTTGTACAATAAACATAATTTTATATAGTATTGTTGTTGATGCTCAGTAGTTGCAGGAGGTAGGGAAAATGCTGTGAGGGATGCATCAAACAGTTGAGCTGTTCTCATCAGCCCTGCTTGGGTCTTCTGCTAGTTCAATAAAGTGAAAAAACATTGTAAAATTACAGACAATTTACCTTCTTCCCATGTCTGTAGGAAACGCCTGGAAGAAGCTCCCCTGATGACAAAGTCCTTGAAGGAGTCCCAGCTGAAGGAGAAGTTGGAGCGTTACCCCAAGGTAGTATTTGTTTTCCAGTCCCTCTGGCTAGTCCAGGCTTGGGGTTTGAATGCCTTGGGATTCAGTTGTGATCAACAAGCCCTTAAGCTATTTAGAGGGAGATTTTTCAAATTCCCATCCCTATTAATTGTTTCTGGGACTTGCACAACAGTTGTGCCATGTGAAAACAGCTGTACTGTAATATGGTAATATGTCATTGGTTGAGTGACAGGCAGTGGAGTTGCTTCTGTTCTGTTCCAGATGTCTCAAAACCTTTCTGTTGTGCCCACATCAGTCTGCATGATTGAGCCTTCCTGCCTGCTCTCTGTAGACATTTTGTTAGAAACTCATTGAAAGTTAAATGATTCAATGTTTCAAGTTGGTTTATTTTGCTCTGTGACTCTGATCCTTGTGCAGTTTGCAGGTGAGGTGCTTTCTGAGCAAGCTGTGGGTACAAAGGTCAGAGGTATGTCAGGAGGATTCCTGCTGCTGTGGACACGTTGGGATGCCAGTGAACTGTCTGCACCCGTCCACGAGGCTCTGTCTTTGTTGGTGGTGCATCATTTAGCACAGGGAGCTCCTACTTGCTGAGCAAGTGCTGCTGCATTTTACATCACAGTGCTTTGACAGATGAGCTCTTGTGCCCCCTCTGACCAGCCCCTGTTTCCTCAGAAGCTGCACAGCACTGTTAGCCAGGTTGCTCTTTGTCCCTGTAAATACCTCAGATCTCCTCCTTAAAGAAAACCAACAAATAAACAGCTTGCAGCTTCTAAGCCAAGGACAGGTGTCACAGAGCAGTGGTAAGCCACTGTCCTGATGGGCTTTGTCTCTGCCTCAGGTGGTGGTGAGAGTTCGTTTTCCAGACCGCCACGTTCTGCAGGGATTCTTCCATCCCACTGAGACGGGTAAGGCCGGTCCCCCTGCAGCCCGGGCAGCTGCAACAGCAGAGAGAGTGTCTGAACAGGTCACATTGTTGCCTGGCAAAGTCAAGCTGCTCTGAAAAAGCAGCAGAAGGTAGTTACCCTGTCATTGTAGGGCCTTGAATGGACTAAGAAGGGACTTGGGGCTGGTTAAGTTCGCTAAGGGCTGCTTGGTGGAGATGGCAAAATGCTTGTCCTTGTGTGGACAGGAAGCTGTCCCTCTTGCTATCCCCTTATTTGTGTCTAAGTGATGGGCTACTGGGGTGCATTTGGAGACTTCCTCTGTGTTAGTGTGTAAAATGTTTTTCACCCCCTTCCCCAGTCCAAAACCTACCCCAAAAAGCAGGAAGGAGAAAAAAACCAAAAACTTCAGCAACTCTACTAAGAGAGGATGTACCTTAATGGCTCTGTCAGTTCACAAAAGGCAATCAGACCATACACCAAGTAGCTCTTAGTTATTACTGGAGATCCTCTTATTCTCAGCTGTCAGCCATGGTTACTTGCACAAACTTTTTGATAATTTTGTAGGTATCCTTAGATTTTTCCAAGGGACTAGCACATCAAAGTGATTTGTTTTGTTTGTTTTTTCTACAAGAAATTTGTCATAGCAGCTGTGTACTTTGGAGTAAAAGGTAATCTCCATACCTTCTAGGGGGCATTTCTGCTGTTACAAGTTAGTATTTTTACCCAGCATTTGAAGAACCAAATGTAATTTAGCAAACCTTTCTCTCCTTTTTCTGCAGTTGGCGTTTTGAGAGACTTTGTAAGAAGCCACCTTGCTGATGCAGAGTTGCCATTTTACTTGTGTGAGTGCTGTTGGTAATATTTGGCCTTACTTTATAAAGCCTGTTTCTAGCTGTGGGATGCTGATGCCTGAGGGATGACCTGGAAGGGAATGCCTTCCCTAAAACATAGCTTCACAGTGCAAAGGAGGTGTAACCTGCTCCTTTAGCCATGTTGTGCTTCTGTCTAAGAAGCAGCCTCTGTGGGCATATGAATGTGTCACCCCTTCAGAGAGCAGGGATGCCTGCCATACCTATGTTTGATGTTCTGGTTGCTAGGTGGTCCTGTTTTATAACTTGTTTTTTAACTTCAGTTGTTGCACCTCCCAGAATCATCTTGAACGATGAAAGTCTGACGCTGTTTGAGGTAAGGACTCACACGTGGGCTCTGATTCTCTCTGGTTTGTGCTCCCCTTAACCCTGCCTCAGGCTTTAGTTACTTTTAAAAGAAGCTGGGTAATGCTGTAGGCTTCTGCTCAGCCAAGGCTAGTGGAACCAGGTGTTTTGGAGCACAAGCTGTTCACCAGAAGAGGTCCACCTTGTGCAGCAATAGGCAGAGGCACACTGGGGGCAGGGGTGGGGATTGGCATTGTTTGGTACACAGCTGCAGTTAACCTGGCATGTTATTGTGAGAGCTGAGCTGAGTGTGCTTTATCTGTAGCTGGACTAGGATAGTAAGAGATGAGACTCAGTGTGGACAGGGAACTGTTTTTAATTGCTACAATGGGAGCTAGAGGCCATATTAGACAAAAATCTGACTTTTTGAAATCGCTATGTGAGAGTCAATGTGCGCTGAGGGGTATGCATTCTCTTTGTGTAATTTTTCTGTGAAAACACTGAAGTACAGGTTTTCAAATTTGGATTCCTGGAGAGTTTTTGCAAGTGTCAGATAAAGTGGTCTTGATGTCCCTGGCCAGAGACCTTTGGCTGTGTAGATCACACATCTAGGATCATTAGGAGTGATTGAGTGATTTTGCAAGTGACTTTGCCCCAAACTCACGCTGTTTAAAATGTTCTGTCAATCAGAACTGCATGGACCATTCCAGACTGATGCACCAGAGATCTTTCAGAGTAAAGGCTCACGCAGCAGCAGTGAGAATTCTTGTTTGATGCCCCTGCTCTGAGGGAGCAGAAAGGCTGGGGTGGGGAAAGGGATAGAGAAAGGGACTTTTCAGGCAGCATGGTGAATTAGGTAGTGATTAGCATGCCTTGGAAGTTGTTTGCAATGAAGTTTTCAAAGTTCCACAACTTGCTGACCAGGCCATGTGGAAGAAATACACATGCAGATGCTTTTAGATGATTGAATATTCAGACCTGTATCTGCCTCCTGTTGATCCTCTGATGTTGGTTCTGGTCTCCCTTGTTAACTTTGGTCTGTTTTCTAAAATGTTCTAAATCCTCTGCTTACCTCCTTTTACCCCTTGCCTGCCTCCCCCATCCTGCAGTACTGTTCTTTTATTTTCTCTTTCTCAGTGCACATCTCGTGTTTCTCTGGATGTCTCCTGAAACATGACTTTTTCAGTAAAACACCACAGGAATAATTACATCTCATTGTCTTTGAAATAAGAAACCTAATGGCAGGAATTTTGTTTAATTTGCTGCATTAAAGCCTTTGTTCTGTACCTGGCACCATTACTGGTGCTTGTTATACGTGTGGCAATTTCCCGGTTTCCTCGTTGTGACATTTACTGTGAAATTCATTCTTTGTGGCAGCTCCCTGAGACATGAACACATGTTAAATTAGTGCTCTTTGAAGACTTGGAGGTGCCTTACAGCCGAGTCTTTGGGACTTCATTAGAAATCACAGCTTTGTGAAGAAGCTGGTTGATTTTAGTGTCAGACATCTCCAGTCTGCAGTAGCTTTCCGTGGATTGAAGTGCTTGCTGTGGCACATGGCAAAGGTGCAAAGCCTTGACTTTGATACAGAGCTGGGACTGCTCAAGATGCTATGCTCAAAAGTGGAAAATTTGCAACTGGACTGCTTTAAGGAAAACATTTTTTCTCATTTCTCATATCCTCTCTGTCACCTTGAAAGAAGAATAACGTCCAACTAAGATAAAGGGTGTCGAATCCAAACCTGATTTAAGATATGTTTTTATTCATGCCACATGTAATCACACCATAGTCAAATTAAGCTAGTGCTTATGTTGAGAATTTGGGTGTAATTAAAGTAAAGTGGAGTTTTTAAGCACAATCTTAACTATACAGAGTCTGTACAATTACTTGTTGAATGTGGAAAGCGAGTAAAATCTCATCCTTAGAATATTTTTTCGGGATTATAACATGACATTACTAAAAGATTACTATCACATTAGTTAACAGTTGCATGACTTTGCATTTTTGGCTTATCCAGCTAGCTCTGCATAGATAAATGTGATGAGGTGCAGGGAAAATAATTTGAGCTTCATACGCAGCTCGGTGAGCTCTTGCGTTGATCATTATGGCTTTGGAGCAAAGTCTTACGGTGGTGAAATCATCAGCTCATTACTGAATAGCAGTCAAATTGAAAACAACATCCTTCCAAAAGCAAATTATTCAGAACAAAATAGAGAACATCGCTGTGTATGGCCCAGGGTTTGTCTCAATAACATCCAGATCTGGTCTCACATCTCCAAAAGGAGCTGGTGAAGGTGCAGAGAAGGGGAATGAGGTTCATCAGAGATCTGCAATGTCTTCTGTCCAAAGAAAGACTGAATAGGTGAGGACTTGCCAGTCTGTTAAAGCTGTGACTGGAAAGGGAATAACATGCCAAGGAGAAGCTGGAATGTGTTGAGTTCTTGAGTGTGAGTGAGTGGCATCAAGTGAGGCAAGCAGGAGCTAGAATAGATGGAAGAAGGTAGTTGTTCATGTGTCAGAAAACTGAGGCACAGAATCCTTGTCACAGGGAGCTGTATACTGAAAGGATATACTGATTTGAGAGAAGTTTGGACAAGTTCAAGGAAGATATTTAGTAAGTGTCTCAATATATAGAAACCTTTTCAGGAAGCTTCTAAACTGAAAATCATTGCTAGCTAATCACTTACAAGTAAGGATACTCTTTTCTGTTCATCTGGTTTTTGTTCACTGTTAGGGTACTGGCTGGATTGAGTGGACTTCTGCTCTGCCTATGGTTCTTCTGTCCTTGGGAGAGCTGTGTTTAATGCCAGTGGCTGTGTGGCCTGTGTCCCTTGCTGGGGGCCCTGCAGCCCTTTCAGGTCACGGTCTGTTATGGCAGGAATGATTCTGTGTGTTTATAAACATTTTACTTGGATGAAGCATCAAACATGAAAGAAACAATTCCTGATGAGAACTTGTCATGCTTTTCTGATTACCCAAACTGCTGTCAAAGACCACAGGATTCTGACCTGTGAGGATGATGCCTTATCCCTGTTTGGCCTGGCTGATTGTGGGAGAAGCTTTGCTGCTGTTAACCAATGTAAATCCTTATTCCTCTTAAACTTTCACCATGTTAGTGCAAGCTCCACGCCATAATTTTCCTGCTTGGGTAAGTTTTCCCTTCTGCTGGGGTCTGGGTGCCTGGGAGAGAGGGGCTGAAGGTCCTTTCTGCTCTGTGGAAATGGCTCCAGCTGTGGTGTCCATGCCTGCTGTGTCATTGTTGGTGTTGTGGTTGGAGGTGTCTGTTCCTAGTGAGGCTGCACTGCCTGAGCCTCGGGGCTCTCAGTAGAAATAAGGATGAAAGAGGGAATCTCTGGTGCTGGGGTAGCAGGGGCAGCACGGGGGGTGGGACCTGCTCACTCCTTCTCACATGAGGTTGTGGCCTTCCAAACTGAGCAGTCTTCAGCCTGGGAAGAGGTTTGTGTGGGCCAGGGGTCCCCAGTGGCTGCGAAAGCGAGTGCTGTAGAGCTGGCTGCAGTGCCTGGCTGTGCCCTGGGTGGGGGTGGGCTCTGTGCAGGGGGGTTTGTGGAGACCTTTCCCTTTTCATTCATCTTGTGGTCCATGGAAGGGAAACATCTTGTACTTTAGTCAGAGCTCCCCTTCTGTTCCCTGATCTGGAAGGAGGGAGGTGAAAGGACAAAGCTGCTCTGTAAAGACAGGAGAGAGATGGTTAAGGTACTTTGAAAAATAATGTGCATTTGGGGCTGGAGATAGAGGAGCTCTTGCTCTAAGGTGACCTGGCAGCACACAGCACCTCTGTAGTGAGAAAGCTTGTTCTGGAATGGCAGTGTTGTGGTGCATAGGATGTGACTGTGAATGAAGTGCTGTGGAGTATGCAGTTCTTCAGACGTCGTAGGAAAAAGAGAGCTTGGGTAAAGTAACAGTACAACTAATTGCTTAAGTGTTTTGAAGTGTCTTTGTTGGGTTTGGAGGATGTGTGACAGGTTCAGGAAGAAGTTTGTCTTTAGTGGTAATATGTCTCTTTAAGGGTTCAGGTTGTATCATGCAACTGCCAAATTTGTCACTTTTGCCCCAAATGCTGCATGTCAGTTGTGGTAGCTGTGCCTCTTGGGATGCTTGGCACTTGATATGCTCCCCTTGCAGAGATGCCTGCACATAGCCTGACTCTTGATTTTTCCAAAGCAGGTACTATCATAGTGTGTCTAGCCATTCTGGATTTTTTTCCAACATTTAATTTTCATATTATCCCATGTCCTAAGTTAGCAGTAGGTTATCCTCCACTCTAAAGACTGTATTGGTAAGGAAAAATGGATGGTGTCTGAGGCAGTAATGTGAGTGCATATGAGCATTCAGATATTTATAAATTACTGAAATTTGTGCTGAAGCCAATAGCAGAAGTGACTGCAGATGGTGGAATACCATATTACCAATACTTCTGCTCTTTCCACCCTCTCCCTCCATTCAAGCTGACAAGTTTGGCACCACATTCATTACGTTTGATCACTTACAATGAAGGGAGAACCTTTACGCTGCTAGCAAAACCAGGAAAAAAGACAACTGTTGTTGACTTGTTTGCCAAGATACTTGGAATGAAAGAACTGTCTGAAGTGAATGCTCCCAAAATCTGTGTGTATTTACAGTATAGTGAACACACAAATTGGCAGCAATGTGGAGTTTTTGGAACCCATAAAGACTTCAAGGCTTTGCTTTGATTTTTTGTTGTTGCTGTTTTTGCTGGCGGCCTTCTCCTCATGTCCCTTGAAGTGTTTTATAATGTTCTGCTCTCCAGAGCTGATCAACCACAGGCTTCCCTGTTGTAGCACTTGGCTTTGGGTTCCTTGTAGCTCCAGTGGCTTGTTTTTGTTTTTTCTAGGCTGTCTGAGCTTTTCAGAGTTGCTTCTTAGCTTCTTTCTCCTCCCAGAAACAGGCAGTTTTGTAGTGCATTTCTGGGGTGGGTTAGTGGAAAAAAATTATTGATTGCTGTGTTAATACTAGGAAAGATTTAGCAGAAAATAGAAGTACCAGTCACTGGAAAAGTCGAGGCAGCAGAGAGGGCAGGAGGCCATCCTCTCTTTACAGAGGAGCTGAAGGAATCCACAGGCTTCCACAAAAATATTTAGGTCTTCTAGTCAGATCTTAGAGTGCCCTGAGTGTTTCCTCTGTCACATACCATGAGGCAGAAATCCAGATGAGCTGTTTGTTCTTTTCTTTGCCTTTGGTTCTCTTTCCACCTCCTATTTGTTAATGCCAGTTTGGGCAGTATGTCTGGTGTGTTTGTTCAGTGAACCTGACTACGACTCGGGCAGCATGAAGCCTTCTCCTTTGGCAAGAGTTGAATACAATTTCAGAAAAAATTACTTCATCAGTCAGTCCATCAGAGGCATTTCCTGTGGCAGGCCTTGTGGTTATTGCACTCACTGGCAAAGAAAATTGCAATACTGAAATTCATCCAGCACAGAGGATGGCATTCACCTAAAAGTCTTAGTCTTCTCCATCCAGGATTTTATCATCTGACTGCATTTGGTAGCAATCTCACCTTCTCTTTGTGGTGAGGTCTGTTACTTATGCTTGTCTCATGATGCTGGCTTCCAGGACAGCTGGGTTCTTCAGTCCAGTGAGAGGCTCCTTGCACAACTGAATTTGGAGTGGAAATCCTGCCCAAAATGTTCACTGCTACTGTCAGTTTTGAAGGCCAGATCTTTCTGATCTCAGCTATCAAGGTCTTAGTGAATGCTCTTTGTACTTGAATGTCTTCATAAGCAGCCTTCTCAAAACAGTGTTTTTAAATGTTATCTTTGCCTTATGAGTTTTAAAGGTCCCCTGCCCTAGCTGGATCAGATCTCCTCCATGCTGGCCACGGCACATCCATATCCTCTGGCAGCTGAAGCCCACATTGGGCAGCTTTGTTCTCAGGTTATAAACTTGAACTGCTTGATCTGCCTCTTTCACCATGGCTGTGGTGTTTATTTCTGTCTCAGCAATGCTGTGCAGTCTTGCTGGAGAAACTTTTGATCCACCGGCCTTGCAGTTGAATTTTCCAAGAGCTAGTTTATGTGTTTGGGGTGTGTGTACTATGCAGTATTTCATGCTGGTAGCTTGGGTTTCTCCTTCCATGCGCGTGTTCCTTTGAAGTGCTTATGTTCTTATTCATCTTCCTAACATCAGTCTAACAGCAGACCTGTGGCACTCTGATCTTCTCAGATTGTGTAACGGAAAGAATGCTGCTCCTCTGGCAGCTGCAAGTTCCCTTCAGCAGCAGCCTCTGCCTGGCCTGGCAGCAGTGCCGTCAGGGAGGAGAGCAGCTTCCCGAGAACAGTGTGCATCATCTGCAATGCTCTGTTCTAGGATTTTTTTGCATATGTATGTCTGAGAAACAGGAAGCGTTGAGGTGTTATTTGGGGAGGGTTCTGCCTGCAGTATTTTCTGTGTTTTCCAGAGAACAAGTTACTAAAACACATAGTTAAACAAAGCAGGAATGTCTCTCTGCTGTATCACAGCTGGATTCACCAGGAGCTGTTGTTCTGACGTGGATATTTTTATCGTGGAACGTGAGATGCAGCAGCCCCGTGTGCCGCTCCACAGCCAGGCTGCCGTGCTGTCACAAACCACGCAGGGTCCAAGGAGCTGCTGCCTGTGGCTGAGTGAAACTGTACTGTTCCAGCTGGACTTTCAGACTAAATGGGGCTTTATGAGCAGCAGGCTGGTCTTCAGATCTCTGAAATAGAAAGTGTTCATTTAAACTACTGCAACTGTAACCAAGCAGATGGCTGAAGCTGTGTTACATCTTTTTAAAATCTGAGGAGATGGTCATTTAGAATCATGCTTATTAAATGAGAAGGATAATAAGCAGGACGTTGACTTCCTTTTCTCCTTGCCTCAGTGACTTTCTAATCCCTCCAGAAGAAAGCTGTCCTGTGATTATGATCTTGGATGGAGCTCTTGACACTTGCCTGCTTAGTTCTCATTACTGCTACTGCCATCCTTTGTGACCTTGAGTAAGTTATCTCTTTAGGTCTCAGTTCTTCATCTGTATAAAAAAGAAAAGCCCCTAAAAACAGAAACAAAAACAGGAAACCCACAAAAATAAAAACAACCCACAAACTCAAAGTATTTTTATTTACATCACATCTGTATAATTGCACAATGGGACACCATTTTCAGTTGGATTTCTAGATATTGCTCCAGTAAATCTGACTGTATGTTGTAAATACATCTTGGACAGTGTGATTTGAACATTATGGTTCAATAGATTAATAGCATCTATTTCCCCAGGCAGAATGGCCGTTTTTTTGGCTGGAAATCAAAGCAGCAAGGAAGAGAAATGCTGAGTGTTGTAGTGTAGTAACTGGCTGTTGGCTCAGTGCTATTGTAGTAATTCTCTGCATATAAGTGAGTGGAGCTTTTTGAGTTACTTGTTTTGAACATCCTTTGAATTCTTTTGGTCAACCTGGCAGGCTCCTAAGAGTTCTCAAAATCTGTTGTGATTCACAGATGCTCTTGCAAGAACCCTATGCAGTGAAGAGCTGCAGAGTTGTTCTAGAAACATTGTCAGATGCATTAGAACAATTGCAAACATTAGAACAGCTGACTTGAGGATGCAGTTTTCAGGTGATGGTCTGCCCAGTGTTTGATCATTACCTTCATAGGTGTGTTAGAGAATGCTGAGGGCTTTGGCTTTGGGCTCCTGTGTTTTCATGGACAGAATCTACTAAAACCTTCTCATCTTTATGCCCAGACAGTCCTTGGACAATGGGATCATTCTACTGGCCTTTATTTTTTGGTGTGAAAATGCTGCTGATTTAAATACTTCAGATTATAAAAATCTCTGGGCAGCGTTAGGTCCTGCCAGTGTGGCTAGAGAATTCCCAGGTGAGGTGTAGCTGGCTGCCTTCTGTGCTGCTCCCTCAGGGAGTGCTGAGATTGGGGTGGTGCCTGACAATTCCACACAAAGGAGGCTAGACCAAAGGTTCTGTGCATGAGCCAATGTTCTGTTTGAATTGGAGGAAAAAACCTTATTGGGTAGAGGTTTGGAAAGACGGGACTCCATGCTGGCTGAGCCCTAGGAAAGGATAGGGATGCAGGGAAAGGAGCCATGGGAAGGACGTTGCATTCTGTGTGCTGCAGGGCTGCTGTCTAGCTCCTTTAGGTTTCTTTCAATTAAGATTTTGAACTGAAACATTTGAACTGATGTTTTGCCAGCAGTAGGAAATGGTTGTGGACGTGGGTCCTGAAACTGTGAACTATGGTTACTTGATGACCTGTGAGTAAATAGGGTAGAGGTTTATATTGGGGCACAGTCTATATGTTTGTTTGTTGAGTGAGTCTGTCTAGCTCTTGGTCTATATTCCTCACTCTCTTTCTCTCTTTGTGCCTCACACAGGCCCTGCCATGAATTTCCTCTGACCCCTTGGGGCCATTCCCACATAAGGCTTTGATGTGTGTGCCCAGAGCTTGATTGACAAGGAAGTTTCAGTGGCAGCAGCAGGGAAACGAAGAGAAAAGGGCAGGGCTTTGAACTAAAGGGCTTTGAGTTCTGAGTTTCTGTGCTTACTTATCTCCTTCAGAATGTTAATTATTTACCAAGATAATTGGTCGGGAGGCAAAAAAAAGAGAGCGGAGGTTATTAAAAAATTCCAACACTAACACACTACAAAAACCTCATTTTCCAACTTGCAGCTGGCATGAAAAGGATGTTGTGTGTAAAAGGGCTTGAGTGTATGTGTGTGTGGGGGGGGGGGCTTTTTTTAAGGCACCCATTTGCTAAATAGACGAATGCTGTAGGAACATCAAAGCTCTTTTGAGAGTTTTTTCTGGGATTTCTAAACCATGTCTGGTACTTTGTAATTAAAAAAGTTTATGGAGAGCTGTCTTTGTGATTGGAGCAGGCAACCTTAGGCCCTGTTGGTTGAGGAATGAAATGTTAAAAGACCTAATAAATAATTATTTTGCTAAAATGTCAGTTCAAGGATGTGAATTTGCCTGGATGCTTTAGCAGGAGCTGAGTCTTGGAGCAGAGTGATAAATGTCTCCTGTTTCAGCTAGCATGGTGTTGGCTGTGCTGCATGACACAGTCTCCTGTGGCCTCCAGATTAATGTCAGAAAAACGTGTAATGCCATATGCTCGTCTGAAGCTTGTAGGCAGGAAGAGAGGTGAAGCTATTTCATTTTGCCTTCAGTTAATACAATTTTGTTAGTCTCCATATTAGGCAGCAGTCCACAGCCTCCTCTGTGAAGATCAGGGTTCTTTTGAGTTCTGGTAATTGCTGTGCTGGATGGGGTCCAAGGACCATCTTTCCAGTATCCAGCTTGGGCTGATGGTGGCAACAGAGGCTCAAGAAAACTCCAGAGCAGTCAGTCTGCCCTGCACAGTTCCCAAGTACATATGAGTGATACCAATTGGGGCAGTCACTCGCTTTTATCTGGTTATTTATTTATTTATTGGATTAGTGTGACAAGTTTAGTGTTACTGTTTTGCCAGGGAAAATGTAGACCATTAATTAACATTTGCTGCCCAGTTTCTGGCTGTAGTGGTATACTTGCCTCTTTTACACTATGATGATTTGGTTTCTTTACTTGTCTCTTAGTGCAAGGCTTCCTAAAAGCTTAACAAAATTATTTCAGCTAGTTATTCTTTATGTGGTATTATACTGGCATATAATGCATGTAATAAATATGATGGTTGTTTTTTCAGAATCCTTTCTGGAACAGCTGGTTATGGCATATCATACCCTTTTAAAAATCTCAGCCTGAGCTTGTTTTAGTGTCTGTTTTTAGAATGAAATTTTACAACTTTGACTTTCTTGCTCTGTGTTTCCCTTGGGAACACTTGGATTAACACTGTGTGTGGTGATGTAGTGCTTTATAATGTATCACTGAGGTTTTTTGAAGAGGTGGTGTGGCACTGGGGTCACTGGAGGTGGCAGAGCAACCTCCATAGGTAGGTCCCTCCTTTATACCTACAGGTGCATTTGTGATTCCTCAGTTGAGCAGGGGGTGTGTGAGTCCAGTTTCACAGTTTCTCTGGTGCCCAGAAAAGGACCAAAAGATAATGAAGTGACCTGCATCTGACATATGGGGAGAGGTAGAGGGAGAGTCAGGGCTGTTCAGCCTGGAAAAAAAGAAGCTCTATGGGGTCTTGTCAATGTGTGTGGTAAAAGAGACAGGAAACAGCAAGGAGTATGGTCCAGAGTTCTTAGCAGTGCCCTGTAAAAGGACAAGAGGAAATGGACACAAATTACAGGGATTTCCACTGAAATAAAAGGAAAAAAAGCCAAAAACCACCAAACCCACTGGATGGAAAAAATGTTTGAATATGGCAATTATTCTGATAAGTAGGAACTAGGAATTCAGGTTGGATTTATAAAAGAAAATACTTAATCCTGGAAAGGTGGTGAAACTGGATAAATTTCAATTATAGACAGGGTGTAAATGTAATAAAATTATTTAGAATAGCTTTTGGAAGGGCACAGCTGGATTTTTCTTCTCTTGGTGTCAGCCGCTCAGATCTTAGAAGATTCTTCATCATATTAATGTTATCTGCTCAGCAGTGGAGAATCTTGGTGCAATACAATGGCCTGAGGTATGGGGACAGAGGAGAAGAAATGGCAGGGCATTCCTGCAGTGAGCACTTGCTGTAGAGGTCTCATCACCTGTTTAGTACCCACAAGTTTAAGTTTTCCTGAATTACAGACGGTTAGTGAACCTGGCTTGAACTCCCTGAATTTGTCTGTAGCTGTCTAACCTGCCTCTGATGTTCACAGTGAATGTGGAAAGCGTCTACAGGCAGTGATACCTTCTTTTCTCCTTTTGCTACAGGCCAAACTTTTCCCAACTGCTGTTGTTCATTTTGGATCAGAGGAGCGCAGGGGTGAGTGCATTTCCTGTCTCGTTCAGCTGACTGTATAGTTCCTGCAGTAGACTCAGTATTGCTTCTGTCAGAGCTCTTCCGTCCAAAGCAACTGCAGTCCTTGAGAATGCTGCTGAATGTCTCCATTCTGACTGGCAGAAGCTCTTCAGAGCTGGTTTGGGCAGCTAGCTTGAGCACAGATGTGGACATTGTACCTCTGTTAGGGGATTAGGCATTGTCTGCCATGGGATGAAGAATGATGGAAGAATGACTCCGTAGGAAAGAAAATCCTGTTGTTCAAAATGTTACCCAGACAAATGTCTATGAAATGCTTTTGCAGAGCTCCTGTGGTAGTGGACTGGCTGGAGATGGTAGAACAGATGTGAATTTTAGGTTCTTTGGCATCTCTTGTTTATGCTTAGCATCCCTGTTTCTCCCAGAGACCAAAGTATGCTGTGGCTTCACAGAAAAGTCCCTGAGATGCAGTGAGCACTGAAAGAAAATGTCAAGGTCTTGAGGTTTGAATGATGAAACAGAGCACCTCTGAGTTGTGAAAGAAACTGGCATGGTTCAGTAATGCCCTGTGTCATTTGGAGGAAGGTGATGTGGGTTTACTGTAGTACACAGCAGGTATTTTTTTTGAGCTGAGAGCTATGTGGTACTGTGGTGATTGATGTATCTGTGTTACCAACTAAGTGATTTGGTTTCATTTCTAAACAGCTTGTTACCTGAAATCAGACCTGCTGAGCTCTGCAGTTTCTCCTTCTGCAGCTGATTTATTAGTAGCCAGGTATGTTGGGGTTGAGTAGAGTTGCAAATGCCTTAGTATTTCAGGAATGGGAAGCATGAAATGAGCCCATCTTACTACAAAGACAAGTGCTTTGAAGATACTAGGACTTCCTTCTGTCCAGAAACAGTCGTACTGTCATACTGGACTTCATAGCTTTGTGAGTCCTTTGCAAAGTAGGATTTCAGTGACTTAAGTCAATACTAGTGCTTGTATCATGGAAAAAGAAGAGCTTTTTCAATCTAACTTTAAAGGTGGTGGTGGTACAGGGGGCTGTTACGAAAAATGAAGCTTCATTTTACTTGCTTATTTCCTTTCTCTGATGTTTGTCTAGATCATTAGTTCCTTCTGCTTCATCAACTTTAGCATCAGTGGCTCCATCCTTATCTGAACCAGAAGTGGGAAGTGACAAAGAGACCGTTGAACAGCCAGAAGCAGCCAGCACCCAGGGAGCTCCACAAGTGTTTAGAAAGGCCCCTGGGAAAATACCCAAATGGCTGAAACTTCCAGGTATCAATGAATCATAGGAGAGCTCTGCTCCTTCTGAACTGCCCCAAAAGGCAGTTTCTCTGCCAAATGGGTTGGATATTGACAGTATTGTTGCAGATGTCAGCCTGTGCTTGCAGGACATTTGGTTCACTGCTTGTCAGTCACAAATTTATTGGTGACTTGAACCTCAGCCTTCACTGGAGAAGTATATGAATGCAGATTCTGAACATTGGGAAGTCTGATACCTAATCCATTGCACTTGAAATAGTTTTCTTTTCCAAGATTATTTGGATAAAGTACAGAATATCATGCCACCTACCTGTGCAGGTTTCCCATTTAATAGTTGTTATGAAAGGTTAATAATGTGCTGTAAGTTGTTTGTTAATAACATGAAGGATGAAGTTCCCTGCTCCAAAAGTTGTGATGCGTTTGCCATTTCATCTCCCCAAGTGCTCTCTTGTGGTCCCCAATGCTGCCTGAACACAGCAGTGACCAGAACCCTCAGCCACCAGACTGTTTTACTTAGAAATGAGTAAGTTATAATTACATGTTAAGTGTTTTAATGGTGCTGTGTTTATTTTGTAGGTGGAAAAAGATGAAGCATCCTGGGCTGCTGGATCACTGAGTTGTCAGCTGTGCCCTCTTCTCCATGAACTTACTCAGAACATGTAAAAGGTGTTAGCGGCCCTGGAGAGATCTAATCTATATGAACATTAGTTGTAAAAAGAGAATGGCTATTTCAGATACCAGTTGCAGCTGGTGGAGGAGTGGAGGGCCTGTTTGTGGTCTTTGTGACTACAGAAGCAAGGTTAGAGGTTAAATTTAAGGTTTCTTGCATGCAAATAATAAGAATAGAGAATTAAGGGGGACATGATTCCTATATACTTTCTGCAAAGGACTTTGTTTCTATCCATATTTTTAAATTCAAATCCTCTCAGTTCCACCTTCACAGATCACTTGAGTCTAGCCTGTATTCTAGTAGCAAGATACAATCTGGTTCAGCTTTACCTATAATTGTTAAGTGATGCCCAGAACAAGGCTTCTCTCTGCCTCTTAGTGATTAGGGTTAGTGCTGCTGATAATTCTGGATATGGACGGCTGGAAAATGAATGAAGAGGAAGCACTTAAGTTACTTAAACCAGTTCAGATCAGTGAACTCTCTTGTGAAGCACTCGGGCTGCTGCACTCTTGTGTTCAGTTGCCAGAGTCTTGTTAACAAGGAATACAGGTGTCTGTTCGTGGAATGCCTGTTGAGCTTGTGTCTGCCCTAGGCTCTAGTTTTATTTTCACTGTGTATAATTACCATCAGTAATTGCTTACAGCAAGGGAGAAAACATACAGTTGAAGGGTCTCTTCAAATGACAGTTGATTGGTGGCCTGAGCGTTCCCAGAGCAGGGTAGCTGTGCTCTGCACTGCAGTTGGTGCACAGGGAAAAGGCCCAGTCCTGTCTCCTGCAGATGTTGTGGGGGAATGAATATTGGTTAGAATTGCCCTTACACTGGAGATGAACTCTGTTGTGCCATGGCAGTCATGGTGCTGGGTTTTATTTGAAGTCTTCTCCGTGGATCAGTGATCTGTGGAGAGCTGGGGTTCCATGGTACAGTAATACCATGTTTTCCATTTTCCTTGTTTCCTCCCTGCACTACATGTGCATCTGCACAATTTGTAGATGTAATAAAGCAGAGTGGCCACGGGGGCCCTTTTGGTCAGTGCCTTTAATAGCTTCTTGCCCTGGCACTTGGTGTGTCTGTCAGTTCACAGGAACCTGCTCTTTTCAATTGGCCTGTCATGCCTTGTTCCCTTCCTCCCGTTTTTTTTTCCAACAAAGCAAAACGGAGCTTTGTCCCATCTGAATGAACTTCAAAGTGGCTAGAAAGGGCACCCTGGGCTCCTGGCACTTGTCATTGTCTCCCTGCCTGGCCAACATTTCCCTTCAGGTCTAATTATTTCCAAATGCTCACAGATGCTTTGAAGAAACTTGGAGGGAGGGGGAGGCATGAAAGAAAGGTGGAAGAGGAAGAAGGAGACTCAAAGCAGAAGGAGAGCAGAATGCTTCAGCAAAAAAATGGATTGATTCCTTATATGACACCCAGACGTGAACAGGGAACGTGAGAGCACTGTGTGCAGCTCCTGTACTCAACCCTCCCTGTGGAAAGAAGCCCTTCTGCCACTGGATAGGCTATAAAAGACATACCACAGCAAACAAAAAAACCAGTCAAATAATGTTTAAAGTTTATTACTCTGAAGTGGATTGAGTGTGGGCTGAGCCCACACTGCACAGGACTGTTGGTCTTGGTTCAGGTGCTGTATCAGGCTTATTCATGTCACACAGATCAGAGGTAGATGGTAGCTAGAGCTGCCTTGCTGAATTTGTACAGGATATCCTGTGGGGAAACCAGGAGCTGTTGCTAATGATAGGTGGTGAAATACTTGTGCTGGTGTTTTGGTTTCCAGGATTAGAATATGCAGAAGCAGTGTGCTTCAGATGTGCTAGTCCTTATTTTTTGAAGAGCACAGGTGACATCAAATATTATAATCTGCTTAACTGATTTTCTTAGCTGCTCTAATTATGTCAGTTTTTGTAAAGGTTAGGACCATAACTATCCCCTGCAAGTACCTGACATGGAAAAACAAGTTTAGGGATACAAGCAGCAATATCAGTATTCCTGGGGTAGTTTCATGGCTTAAGTGTAAGGGCTTTACATTGCTGTGTTCCCTCAGGCAGTTCTGCCCATGCTTGCTTGTCCCTTGTGTAACTCAGCTGTGCATCAAACCCAGTTAAACCACAATAACGAAAAATTGCTACCTTCAATAGATACACAAGAGGTCTTATTCCCCTTCCCTATACAAAAAGTTACTTTTAGCTGCTGTTATTTAATTGCTGCTTTACTGTGGATGTCCACATCAGCAGTTCTCTCTGTGTGTCAGGGAAGGGAACTTGAGCCTTTTCAGGGCAGCAACTTTGGGAGTGCTGTTTCAGTTGGTGTCAGGGCAGAGGCAGAGACAAGGACCTGAAATCTGGAAAAGGCAAGGAAGTAGGAGTGAATTCTTTAAGGGAGACGGGGCACCCCCACATTTACAATGCTGAGCTCTTCACTAAGGTACTTGCTACAAGGATTCCTGCCGTGCTGAAGAGCAGTACCTGCAGATACCTGATGAACTGATTTTGTTTCAGTATCACTTCTGCAATAGTAGCTGAACTCATCCCTGTGGTTTTAGGGCATTCAAAGGTAGTATCATCTGCTGGGGGTTTTTTTTGCTATTGCCTTTTTTTTACCAATGCTTGAAGACTGAACTAGGTCAGTTCCTTCATTGCATGTGTTGTACAGCTGAACAGTTGTCTCGGCTGAGGGCTGGGGACTGCTTAAGCTGGTACTGTCCCCAGAATGTGTACTGGAACTGCAGTTTTTGTGAGGTTTCCAAGAGGTTGGTGTCCTGAGGGATGACCCTGATAGCTCCTAGCTCAAAGTACACAGTGACCCACTGAGCCTCTGCTGTCACGGCTGTTCCTGAGCAAAGGACTGCTGGCTCTGCCTGCTCCTGCAGCCAGCCCTGCACCTCCCGGCAAAGCCAGTTGGGCTTGGTGGGTCCTGCCCACATGTGTAAGGTTTCTTATTTCACAGTGGCCCCCCCGCTGCCAGAGGGGCCAGGCTGTCCCGTGATGTGGGATTCTCACACATGCTGTTTGTTATTTTGTCCTTTTTTCCTTTCGTCCTACAAAGATTTAGGGAAGAGGGTGGGTGAGGGGGAAGCTCTGCAAGTCTTTGAAGCAACTTGACTTTTGATGATGAATTGCAGCAAAGAGCCTACACAAGGAAGGGAGACTTGTTTTTAACTTACTGACGTTTCTTTGTGAGAACAAATTTATAGCAGAGGGGGAGCAGCCTTTGAGGAGAATATTGAATGGTTAAAAGGTTTCAAACTCTCTTTGATGTCACAGCCCGAGAAATACTGGAAGGTAGTGAGGGACAGACACTGTTTATTTATAAAATAAAGATCAGTTACCTGCTTTTGGCAAGAGCCTGTGACTAAGCTCCTGTTAATGACCTATTCAGTACGAAGGCTTGGAGCTGCACCTGGAGTTGCTGTTACAGCTTCCTGCTTGAGGCAAGGAGAGCCTGAAGGCTGGATGGTATTTCCAGCCATTAAGTCTTTCCATGCATCTCTGTGAAGCAGCACCTCTTTCTCACATTAGCTGAGAAAGCAACAGCTTCTTACCATGTTGTGAAATACAGGCCTCTGTTACAGGAGTAAGGCAGCAAGATAGAAACCAGTTATGTACTCAGTTGAACAAAATAAGCCTGTGACACCCTCTTCTCAAAAATAGCATCATTGTACTCCATCGTTGCTTTGGGCTGTGTTGTGCTTACTAAGGGGGAGAGGAAACAGAAGCAAAACGGCAGAGGAAGAAAAAGTTGAGACCGTTAGCCTCAGAGACACACTGGGACAGAGACACGTGTCAGGACTGTCTGCTGACAGGCGACATGTGCTTCAGGAGCCTCTAGAAATCCAGAAGCTGCAAGGAAAGAGCAATAAGCAAATCAGGACAGAGGTTGGGTTCTCAAAACAGCTCCCGAAAGCATGAGGATTAGCTGTTCAGCCCATATCCCCATTCTGCTCCCATGCAGTTCAGGCCCACAGTTACCTACCAGCTGTGGCAATACTTTCTCCACCTGTTCAGTATCCACCTTCTTCAGGTCCTCTGCCTGAGCCTGCCGCGCTGCCCGTGCCGCTGCTTCTGCAGCCCAAGGGCAAGAAAGGGAAGAGCAGTGAGAGGGGCTGGAGCTGTCACCGGGGGCTCCGGGCTGCTGTCCGGGAGGCGGCCCGGCGCCCCGGAGGAGCGCGGCACGCTGGGCCAGGCCCGCAGCCGTGCCGGACGGGAGCGGCCGAAGGGGGGCCGGGTGCTCGGGGAGGAGCCGGAGCCATCGCTCCAAGGCTGGCGGGATGGCCCTGCGCGCTCACCTCGGACGAACACCTTCAGCAGCTCGCCCACCAGCAGCTGCGCCTCGGCGTTAACTGCAAGGACAAGGCGGTCAGGGGAGGCGGGACGGGGCCCGCGCCGCCCGTCGCCGCCTCGGTACCTCGGGTTCTGCCATCCCGGAAATTCAGGCGAAGAAGCCGATCCACGGTGTGCTGTGCGGAGAGAGGAAAGGGTGAGCGGGGCCGGGGCCGCGCCCGCCGCCCGGGGCAGCGCCCGGAGCCGTCGCACCTTCCTGAAGTCGCCGGCGCCGCCGCCCCGCTCCTCCATGTCCCGCGCGCGGCCGGGCCCGCCTCCCGGGGACGCGCGCGGTCGGCGAGCGGTTCCGGGGGAGCGCGCGCGGGCGGGGAGCGGTTCCGGGGGCGCGCGCGGCCATGGAGCGGTTCGGGCGCGAGTACGCGCGGCTGTGCGCGGCGGCGGGCGCGGCCCCGCAGGAGGCCGTGCTGCGGGGCCTGCGGGAGCCCGGCGGGCCGCGGGGCCGCCTGGACCTGGCGGCGCAGAGTCTGTCGCTGCCCACGTGCAGCGCGCTGGGCCGGCTGCTGCCCGGAGCTGCGCCCTTCGCCGCGCTGGCGCTCGGCGACTGCGGCTTGAGCGAGGAAGGTGCGCGCTGCCCGCGGCGGGGTCGCTCTCCCTCAGGGGCCGAGGCCTCTCGTGTTTGAGGCGAAGGTGCCCGGTCCGTGGCCGTGCGGGGTCAGGCACCCCTCGGTTCTCCCCCGGCGGAGGGCAGCTGTGCCGCTGTGGGCCGGGCCGGACGGGACGGTCCGGATGGTTAGAGCCCGGCCGTGCCCGCAGAGCCTCTCTAGACGTGGGGCTTTTTCAGGGCTGAGTCAGGTGGATGTACGAGGTGACAGGTAGTTCTCTGCCCGGACACCTTTATGAGGACATATAAACCGTCTCCTGCCCTGAAAGCTCAGGCTCAAGCTTTCCAGCAGTAGTGGCAGTTTATCAATATCGTAGCCACGTCTGTTTTCATTCTGTTTAACAGAATGATATAGTGGGATGATATGCTGCCGGTTTAGGCAGGAGGTTTCACAGAGAAATAAACTTTTTTTTTTTTTCTGTTCAGGTGTAAGACTTTTGTTGAATGGTCTTTGCACCAACACCACCGTCAAATCTTTGGATCTGAAGGTGAGTCGTTTGAAAAGAATTAACAGTGTTCTATGGTGGAGAAGGAAAAAGCACAGGCTTAATGAGAAAGAGAACTGGACAGTCCTGGTGCAGGATTGTTCTACAAGATGCATACTTCTGTAAGTTTTTTGTTCTCAAGTGACTAATTTCTTGACTCGTTAACACTGCGTCACAATTTTCCAAAGTTACTTTGCAGATTGTCTTTATCCACTTTTATTCAGTTACTCTATTTTGATAAGAAGCTATTGCTAGGTACCTTTTGTCAGTTGCTGCTTGGGCAGATGAGGCATATGTAGGCTTTTTTGGGGATTTCTGTATTGATCAGTGAATTACTAGCTGTTCTACTTGTGTTTCTGTCTTTTGACCAGTGTGTGCTTTGAACTAAGCATCTGCCTTCAGATGTGATTGTCTCTCTACTGAGAGTGACTTTCTGTCTGTATTCCTCTGGCATACAGCTATTTCACAGTCACAAACTGCATCATAACTTTCTCACTCATTTGTGCTAGTGTTAACAGTCCTTCCTAACGAAGTGTGTTAAAATAGTTATATTTATCTGGAATCGCCATGTTCTCTCCCATTGTGGTCCATGCTGATCCTGCTATTTTGTGATTTTTGCAAGCTCTCAGTCATGGTGGCCTCATAAGACCAGTGGGGTGTATGGATCCACTGTTCCTCCAGGGTTTTCCATTTTGATACATGAAACAAATGTTGGTTGGACCATTTTTGCCCAGCTGAAATTGGCATTACAGCTGGGATGTGTCTGGTGGTGGTCGTGGTCTAGGTGGACTGGGACAGGCTTAGCCTACTGATCACCTGGGGCTTCTCTTCCAGGGAAATAACCTGCGAACCATGGGAGCTGAGGCTTTGGGAAAACTTCTTAAGCAGAACAAATCCATCAGGAGGTAAACAAATGTATCTACCTCTCTTTGTGCTATTTCTGCCTGATGGAGCACAACATTTGAAAAGGGTTGGGGGTGTTTTTTGTTGGGGTGGGAGGAATGCCAAGTGGTGCAATTTCTTGTGAGGGGTGGGGCAGGCAAAGGCACGAAAACTGTAGGTGCTGTTTTCATGGGCTCTGGCAGCATTCTGCTCTCTGAAGTTGAGTCAGCTCACAGAGCTGGGTGATGACCATGTATCATTCAAGTTCACACAGCTGTCCACTGACCCCACAAACCCCAATCCTGTCTGATTTCCCTAGCCTGACCTTAGAATGGAACAGCCTCGGCATGTGGGAGGAGGGCTTCTCCTTTTTCTGCCAAGGACTGAGAGCAAACAACTTTCTTCAGCGTCTGGATCTGCGCAATAACCAGATTAACCATCAAGGGGCTGGAGAGCTGGCCATGGCACTGACACAAAACACCAGCCTTCAGGAGCTGGGTAAGAGTTCTTTGCCCCTGTATACATATATGCATGCAAACACACCTGCATCTTCGGGTTTCTTACCTCAATTTCTTCTAGCTGGTCGGTGTCATTCCCAATTCCTGTCAGTCTAGAGTGCTGTGCTGGCTTTGTGCAGGGAGTGGTTACAGCCCCATGGCCTCTGGAAAGTGGAAACAAACTGGAATCTCTAGAACCAAACCTACAGATGAAAAACTTGTACTTGGGGCAGAACAGTCTTTAGTGGAGGAAGAAGTGTTTTCATTCCTATTTGTGGCATGCCTCATGACAGACTCTTGATACTTCCTTCACACTGGCTTTGTCCTTATATGGAATTTTGCTGGAATTTCAGGAGAATGTGGCTTTTTGTCACTGATTCTTTTTCGTCCACAGATTCTGTCTGTGGAAGGAAGGCTCGTGAGAGCCAAATGTGAGATGCAGACTTTTAACTGTCATAGCTTCCTGCAGTTTACTAAAGATTTATCTTTGCCTTTCCTGCTTTGTCACTTTCTCTCCCTCTCATTCATCTCGAAAGGGGCTGCAGTATTCTCCTGTGTGTGTGCTAGGACTATCTGGGATCTCAGCAGAAATGTGACTGCCATGGTGAAAGTTTGCTTTCTGTGTAGATTTGCGATGGAATAACATTGGGCTTCTGGGTGGCCGAGCTTTGCTGAACTGCTTGCATAGCAACAGGACCCTGAAGAGGCTGGAGCTGGCAGGGAACAATGTTCCTGGTGACATCCTGAAAGCTGTGGGTAAGTGTGATGTGTGTACAGTGATGAATCACTTGACTCCTTTCCCAGTCCAGCATGTGGGGGATATAGGGCACTTGCTGCTCCAGAAGAGAGCTAACCCTCTTTCCCTCCCTTTCTCAATAGCATTTCCACAGTGCCCTATGTCATCCCCTCTTGTCCTTTAGTGAGGGCTAATCAAGTTGGAAGTGTCACTTTCACCAGCAAAAGAAAAAAAAAAATTTGGATTGAGTTATTAGAGATTGATGTGCCATGTGAATGTGGGAGAACCTGAGACTTTTGCTCATAGTTTGCTTCTGATGAGCCAAGTTTTGATGTGGCTTACACAGCACATCCTGTGTCATTGTCCTGCCCACAGCACAGTTAACAGCTTTCCTGAGGCTGGGGTGTTGATTACCCCACACACACTTCTCTCTTTGATCCCATCCCACCTGGTGATGTAAGGTGGGACTCTCTCTACATGGGCCAGACTGAGAAGGGCAACTGTCCTGGTGCTTCTGATGCTCAATGGTCATCCTGAGTGCTGTTCTTCCAACAGTGCTTGCTATTCTGTTGCTTTAGAAACTTGAGTGTGTTCTCCTGCTCTCTCTGTATCAGAACACGCCTTGGATCACAACCAAGACCGTGAGGCTATCCTGAGTGAGGCCCAGAACCAAGTGAGCATCCTCAGCAAGGAGGTTTTGAGTCTGAAGGATGAGAAGAACAAGCAGGTCAGCAGATGTTGGCAGTTCAAATGGGGTAACTGGAATCCTTTGCTTTTCCTTGAGGTCCCCACAGAGCACACAGTGACAGTATTATTGTGCACCTGAAGTTGCACGTGCATTTCTATGGGCAGGCACACAGCATGATTGAGTTCATTGAGTCCATCCTCTGAGCTGGTTTATTCAAGGGACAGTATGAGTATGGACACATCCCTGCTGACCATATTCACTCTGGGTTCTGGAGGAGTTTTAGTTATTTGTGCTTTCATTTCTTCTTCTGCAATTGGTTTGATATTTTCCAGGTGGTGTAAACCTAGAGATCTGTTTTTCCATCTGACACCTCACGTTGCAGAGTCCCTTTAGGTGATGACCTTATTCAAATGTGCTAATAAACCAATCAGACTTCCAGTTTGCTTCCAGTAGAGTGGCTTGACATGTCTTCAGCTGTTGCTGGGAAGAGAAAGATGAGAAATTTAAAGGTTTGTAGCTGATGAAGTTAATTTTCTTACTGAATTTTGTCTTGGTCACAGTTCATGGATTTTGTGGATACTGTAGACAAGCAGAAAGAAGAAAGAGCCAGGAGTGAGAAGTGAGTTAGATTCTAAATGTTTTCTGCTCTTTGATGGCAGAATTGAGCACTCTCCATTTCCTGGCAGAAATTACCCACCTTTTTTTCTTTTCTTCCTTTTTTTTCCTCTCAAATGCAGAATGTCTGCAGTACGAGTCAGCCAGCTGCAGGAAGCATTGGATGAGCAGTACTCCATTATGAATTCACTGAAAACCAAGTATGGAGGAGGAAAACCTTTGTCTTCCCACTGTTTGTGCTGTATGAGCAGTGCTGAGCAGACCTTCTAGGAAGGGGGATAATCTTGTAGGGTAGCTGGATTACTATTTTGGTTAGTTCTGCAGTAATATCCAGAAATTACAGTCTGATCAAGCCTTTGAGTTTGCCACACTAGATACTTAGCCTGCTTTTAAGTAAAATTACAGTGCATTGGTGTAAGAGCAAGTGAATTACAGAAGGTGGGAAGAAAGAAAAAGGATTGTGCAGATGGGATGGGGACATGTTTCTTGCATGGTTTACAGCCTGGCAGGAATCTCTGCCTGCTTCCCCCAGCAGCTGACAGTGTTCTCTGGGAACCATTACAGGTATGAAGGAACCAGGCTTGGGAACATTGGGGAAGAGGTGCTCCAAAGAAGTGTTAGATCACGCAGAGCCACATGCACATGGCTGTGGTTTCACTTCAAATACTGCTGAGCCTGCCTAGTTTAGTTCTGCCAGGTAAAGGCAGTGTTTTATGCCATGCAGTGATGTGGACATGTCCCTCTTGGACAGAACAAGCAAATTGCTTCTGCTACTCACGTTTAAAATCCTGTCTCTAATCTTGAACAACTTTGCAGTGATATAAAATAGCCAGCTTTGTTCTGTGGGAGCAGGCAAATCCTGCAGGGGTCTGGGCAGGGAAATTGGCTCATGGAAGACAGTGCAGGGCAAATGCAATGGGCACCAGAACACTGGGCCCTGAGAAGTCCCAGGTCACTGCAGTGCTGCTGTGTACAGAGGTCAGTGGTGTTCTTTTCCCAGAAGCAAAAAATGCTTCATTTACATAGCCTGATTTCACCTACTGCGAGATGGACATTAGCACCTTGTACCAGGGGGCATAGAGAGCTTGCTGCAGTGTCTGCCTTGGAAAAGACTCCATAGAGTGCTTTTCTTTATAGGCTGCAGATGACTGAAGCTGCCCTGGCTCTGTCTGAGCAGAAGGTGCACACGCTGGGAGAGCTGCTGAATGCCATGAAACAGGAACAAAACTCCGTGGCTGAGTGCCACCTCAGGGAGCTCCAGCAACAAAAGCAGGTGAACTGGCTAAGTCCTAGTTATGTTTGAGAGCAGGGCTATAGGTTATAACTGGTTTGTGTAGATTTGGGGGATGCTGGATGCAATAGGCAAACATGATTTTTACCACTAGTGCTTAGCTAAACCCACCATGACAGAAATTCTTGTGTAAATTAGATAGATAGTTGCCAGGTGTGAAGAGGAGCCCTGGTCTTTATGGTGTAGGTTGGATTTAGCTGGGTGTGATGTTGGTTGGCACAGGTTGGTAGTGCAAGAAGTAGGGGGAGTACAGTTTTTAATTTTGGTTCCGTTTGCAGGAAGGTGCTGATCGGGAAGGCAGGCTTTTGCATGACTTGTCTGCTGCCAGGGAGAAAAATCTGCTGCTGAGAAATCAGGTAGGAAACCAAGTCCAAGTCTGAGAAGTGGCACTTGAACATGTATAACATCTGCTCCATAGATATGGTCTCTATTCTGATCCTTGGTCGAGTGTCTCTTCATTGTCTTGTACAGCCAACTTTTTGTGCTAATAGGAAAAGAAAAACCTTTGTGGTGGCAATTTCCTTTTGTAGGTGGATGAGTTGGAGAGGAAGTGCAAAGTTCAGCAGGATCAGCTGTTCCAGGTGAAACAAGACTTGACCAACACAACAGCAGAGCTGAAGCTGCGGGCTGTGGAGGCTGAGGGTGAGTGGAGGAGTAGGAACAGCTTATGGACACCTGCAGTTGGGATCATTGTTGGGATCATTGTTCTGCACAGGCAGCCGAGGAGAAAGGGTTGGCAGAGTGTGAAAAAGTATGAGTACAGTGTGTGGCAGGAATGCCAGAGTTGTGATATGCCTGCTTTTAATCTGCAGAACGTCTGGAAATGGAGAAAAGAAGATGTAAACAAAGCCTTGAAGACATGGAATCCCTTCGGGTAAAAGAGGTAAGGATGGGGTTTCTGCAGCATCCTGGTTAGTCTTTCTTTGGTCCAGACATATATCACCAGGGGAGGTCATTGTTTGCTGTAATGTGCTCTTAAAAAAGTTTAAAAGCTAGTGGGCTTGGATTTATTCTGGGAATAATGGGCTTGAAGAATAATAATCCTTCAAGCAAAGCCTGACTGAAGAGATCACAAGACTCTCTACCAGTAAGATCTAGCTTTCAAGAGTATGGGCCAGAGTGGTATGTGAGGCTGGGAGGCTGGCCTTCATGTTGGTCTGTGCACAGAGGTAATTACAAATAAGGAATATTTTCCTGCTTCTGAAATAAATACATTTTAATGTTTTAATTGCTTATACACAAGCTGTCCTTTAACAGGGCTCAGCATGCTAGTTCCTTCTCTGTTGTGTTTCAAAGGGGCTTGTGTCTGAGTGTGGACAGGCCAACAGACTACAACCAATTCTCTTTGCAGTGTTACTGAGGTTTGAAATCTCTCCAAAATAAAATTATACTAATAGATTTCTCTGAAGATATTGAAATCTTTTAAGAAAAGTCACAGACTGGAAAGATGTTACCAACATTACAGCTAGAAAATGAGTGTGTTGTGTTTTGTATCACTTGACAATGACAGCTTGGACTCCCTCCTTGTGGCCCGGGAGGGATCTCCGTCTAAAAATTCTTAGTTTCTAGAGGGCAGATTCCATCTGTACTACTGTTTGCTAGTGGAGTTCTGTGGGAGGTAAGAATTTTACTTTGCTGGTAGATGGCTCAGAGAGAGGATGCTCCACTATCGTGATGAGTAGTCCTGCTGCTTGCTTTGCCTGCAGATGGGATGGGTTTCTGTCACTTGCTGGGTTCTGCTGCTCTGCAGGTGGATCGAATGACACAGCAGATGGAGGCCAGTGAGCGCTCCATGCACGACAGGATCCAGAGGCTGGAGGCCGTCAGGATATCTCTGGACGAGGTGAGAAGTGCTCTAGGCACGTTTGAACACTCGTATAGCAGTGCACAGAGAAGGCTGCCAGGAAAGCTTTGTGGAGTCTCTGACTGCAGACCTTTGTGAAGATTGTTATGTGCTGTAAGGGGGAACAGAGAACACCAGTATACCAGCTAAAATTATTTTTACTGCTTTGGACTAAGGAAGAAGGTTCCACGGAGAAACTTGTAAATTCAGATTGGACAAAAATAAGGATTCCATTGAACATGGCTAGAATCTTACTAAGATTTGACTTTACGGGATTCTCATGTTGTCACAAGTAGTGTAGCATGTTTATCCATATCTATTTCCCCAGCTACATCCAGCGGTGCTCTTTCCTATTTCCTTGTTTTGGAAAGGTTTAACCAATACTGGCCCTCATATAACTGAAATTCACATTGAACTTAGATAGCAGTCTTGAACTGAGGAAAGGTTTGTCATCTTTGCTTTTGCTGCCCCTGAGTGAGAAGGAGAGCTGTGTCATTTTCTAGCCTGCGACTGGAAGCTGCTCTTGTTTTCTGGTCAGTGTGGCAGCAATGCAGCTTCTCTGTCTGGAATGTTTTTCCGTGTTTCTGTGGCAGGAGCTGAGACAAGTCAAAGCAGCTGCGCTGGCTGAGCGAGGCCGGGCAGAGGAGGAGTTAGTGAAAGTCAGGAGTCAGGCACGCCTGGAGGAGGTAAGGACCTGTCTGTGGGCCTGTCCCTGTGGGAAGGAAGTGCTTTGGCTACCCAGTCTATGTGTTGGTCTTGGGGAGCTGCTAACTCACTCCTCTCTGGATTTCACTGACCCACAAGTGGTGTGATTGCTGAGGAAGGAGCCCTGAAAAGTCTAATTTGAACTGCCTTCAGTAGTAAGAGAACTGATGTCATGGCAGATTTTGTTTAAGTTGCCAGCATCTGAAGCCAATGGCCAGGTGTTGATCCTTCTTTTTAGTGACAGCTTTCATGGGGTGCTCCTGTTTCTATGAACACTGGGAAATTTCTTCAGGTGGCTACTGCTGCTAGATAAATAAAGTCATTGTAGTATTGAACTCTGTGAAAATGGCAATGAAGTTAATATCCTGTGAAACAGACAAGGGATGAGGAAAATACACAAAAAACTATTAGAATATTTACTTATTTGTAGCATCACAAAAGAAAATGCTTCATTGAGTTACAGACATAGAAATCTGACTCGTGGGATCCAGCAGTTGCTTAGTTGCTTGCAGTGGTGCTGCAGAGCCATTTGAGGATGGAGGAATTGAAGGTGGAGCACTGGCTGTAAACACTGGCATTGGTGATCTGCCAAGGACCTGTCTGTGTTTCTCAGCTGAGTGTTTTGGTCTGTCAGTGCCCTCCCTGGCAAGAGGAAGCTGCTTGGAGTTACTTCTGAGTGCAAGGAGCAGGACTGTGTCAGTTCCAGTTGACCCAATAAAGGGTTCACTGTATTAGGAACAGAGGGGAGAATCTCTTCACAGGAATGAAGTGGGAGTGTTTAATTTAATTTTCCTTTGTGTCTTACAGCAGCAACGGCTGGAACACCTAGAAGAGAAGCTGCGGCTGATGACTGAGTCAAGGGATGAAGCTCAGAACTGCTGCCTTAAGCAAAAGGAAATGGTTGCTGAGGCCCAGGCCAAAGCCAAACAGTTGAGCCTGTGTGCTGATGGACTCAGGAGGAGGCTGAATGAACTTCAGCAGGTAGTTTGGACTGGAGTAGAGATAGCCACCACAGGGCCAGAACAAGTTGCTGAAGTTGTTTGGTTGTTCATGGATTTGTCTTTGTGTGTCAGGACCTGGACAGGAAGGAAGAGGAGAAAGTGACAGAGGTAAATAAGCTGAAAGTGGAATTACAGGAGCAGATTGGGCACCTGGACGCTGAACGCACAGCCCAGGATGGGCTGAGAGAGAAGATTGCAGCTCTGGAAAGACAGCTGAAAGGTGATGGATCCTTTCATGCTTCTCGTATGGTATCTCTGAGTTAACCTGCACTGGGCCTGGAATGAGCTGTGCTCACAGGTAGTGACAGCAAGTGCTGTCTGAGAGTACCCCTATGAATTGTACTTTCCATCCTGTGTATTTACAGGGATTCCTGTCCTTGTTTTGTAGAGACCAAGACTCAGATAACCACCCAAAACTGCATAGCAGGCAAAATTTGGATTTCCTGCACAGTGAAGTGTGCCTGCTGTCTGTGCAAAACCTCTCATGTTAGCTCATGCAGCTCCTCCTGTGTGCTTGCTGACTGTAGCACTTCCATTGCCTTTGGCCTGCCCCTATTTATTCCAGGGATACCTTGATTTTCTTTACTAATGCTGCTTTTTCACAGCCCTGTCCAGTAATCACCGTGAAGCACTGCTGGACAAGGAGGGTGAGATCTCTCTGCTGCTGGAGAAGCTGAGAATGAAGGAGGCTGAGATCTCCAGGATGAGGGAAGAGGAGGCCCAGCGAGCCAGTTTCTTGCAGAATGCCATCATGGCATATGTGCAGGGATCTCCCTTGGGAAGTTCTAGGAAGTGAGAGTGTGGCTTCCTGCGGTCAGGGAAAGGGTGAGCTCAGGTACAAGTCCTTCTTTCTAATGGACAGTTTTATCAGAGTGGGGTGACACAAAGGTTCACAAATAGACAAATGCTCTTGATGTTCAGAAATCTTCCTCCTGACCACGCAGAGGAGAGGAGGAAACAACCGTCCAGGCCCATGGGTCTGAGTCCATGATGTTGAGCCCCCTCCCCTGCTGTGCCACAGCCTGTTAGTACAGGGGGTTACTGGCGGGTTTGTATGTTCCCTGGCAAGGTCCTGCTGCAGCATTTGTTTGGGTGCCAAGGCTGTTCACAGAGAATTTTGAGAAAAAGCGATAGGAGTGTTTACAGTTCCCTGTGGGCTGGAGCAATTTGCCTTGCCAATGGGATCCTGAAACTGCTGGAAACACCAGATATTACCCACTTGTGCTTTTTCACCCAGTGTTTACAGACAGGAGCAGAGTCTGACGGGGCCCTCTCTGGCTTGTTTACCCTCCCTCTGTGGCTCTGGCTGTATTGGTGTGCCGTAGAAACACATTTGGCATAGACAGAAACTGCTGCACCGAGGGGCTTCAATGCAGTGCTGTCCGTGCCCTTGTGGGACTGCTGGGCTTGGGCAGTGGTTCTACTTCTGCAGCCCTTACCTGAAGATGTTGTGGCAAGTATTGCTACAGGATTTAGTTTCACTATGGCAAATGGCAGAGCTGTTCTCCTGGCTTCTCAGGCTCCTAGAACTGAGTGCTGTGGCCTTACTTAACCTGGAGAGGAGTGATTCTCTCACAGCTTCTGCTGTGACACTGGGGAGTTGTGTCTCAGAGCACAAAGGGGAGAAGGTGGTTCCTCTCCTGACAGTGCATGACCTGGAGAAAGGGAAGGGTTACTAGAGCCTGAACTGGAGACAGCAGAAGCTGTTGTCAGGCCAGCAGTATTGAGCCTTGCGGGAGTTCTTCCTATGAGTCTGGGGTGGGAACATGTCTTAGAGTACATATTTTAAGAGACACCTGGAAAATTAAAGTTTCTGTGTGGACTGGTTGCTTTGTGTTCATTTTTTATACTTGGTTTTGCTCTGCTTAATAAAGTACTTTTGCATTTTGCCATTAGCACTGGACAGTGGCAAACCGGATGTTTGGCTGATGTGGAGGGTGGGTCCTTCTGCTGTGTTACTCTCCTGAAGACCCCGTCAGCCTGTCCTGCATCTAAAAGGCTGCTACAGGTGGATGAGATGGGGATGGTTTTGGTTCTGGACTAAGATAAAAGCAAAGAGGCTGGGAAGCTGTTCCCTGGTCATAATGGAGAGAACCTGTGGCAATAGCCCCTCCGTTTGTGGCTGCTGGGCAGCACTACAGAGCCGCAGGTTAAGCGAATAGCCAGGCCTGTTGTTTGCAGACAGGGACACTGCTGTGGGCCCCTGTTTTCCCGGCAAGGGAGGTGCGGGAAGCCAAAAGCCATCTTCCCGAGGGATTTTTCCCGCTCCATCTTTGTTCCTCAGCAGCTCTGGGCAGATGACGGTGAACTATGCAGCTGCAACGCAGCCAGGTTTTAGAGCACTATCCTTGAGCCGGTGTGCCCCCGAGCGGTAACCGGCCCCTAGCAGCGCCCGCCGCTTCTGCCGCGGGGCGGGGCCGCCGCTCCTCCGATCCCGCGGCGGGGCCGCGTCCGGCCCGGGCGAGCGCCGGGGGCGGAGTCGGCGGGCGCGCGGCCTGTCCCGGTGCACGGCTCGGCTCCGCTCCGCTCCGCTCGGCGCGGCCCCGCCCCACCCCGCGGGCGGTCACTGCGGCGCAGTCGCGGCGCCGCCATCGCGGGCAGATGCAGGCGATCAAGTGTGTGGTGGTGGGCGACGGGTGAGTGCGGGAGGGGCCGCGCCCCGGCCCCCGCAGCCCCGCACCGAACGGGCCCGGCGGCGCCGGGGGAAGGAGGGAGGGCTGGCCCGGGGCTGCGTCCCGGCAGAGCTGCTCCGCCGGCGGGAGGCCCCGCGCCGGGCGGCGAGGCTCGGTCCGGCCTGGACCGACCGGGGCCTGGCTCGGGTGGGGCCGGGCCGGGGCGGCGGGAGCGGGGCCGGCGGGCCGAGTCGCCGTGCGGTCCCGGCGGGGGACCGGGGCCTGGCCGCGGCCCCCAGCCCTGCCCTGCTCCCTTCATAGTTCATGAACTTGGGTGCTGCCTGGGTAGCAAACACAGGCTTCTCCTCGGTTTTATGTGTGCCTCGTTGTTTCATTTAGGTGCCGGTATTTTGCTATTTTTCATTGTACCTTGGTTCCTGACAGAGTCCTCCCGAAAATCTTGATGTTCGCAGGTCTCGTATGTCCTATTGTTGATTGTTCCGAGGTGAAATGCGTTGCTCCTTCTGATTTCACCATGTGCTCCTTGTCACCCTTTTTGCTTTTTTTCTTAAGGCTCTTCCTAAATGCCTTTTTTTGGGGACACATCTGCCTGCAAGATGCAGGCATGCACTAGATTTATGCTGCTTTGTAACTTTCCTAGCTCATCCTGCATATTTTTCCTCACAATTCCAGTTTACTTTTCTGACCACCTCAGCGAGAACAGAGCTGAGGTACCCAGACCCAAATGTGAACTGGCCTTAGGCAGGGACTAGACTTCCATTTCTCGTGCATGCCACCCCCTCAAATGCACATTTGTGATGAGGCCTTCCAGGTTCCAGCCTGTGAGGGCTAAAGAAGGGAGATGGGGAAAGCACAGCTCTATTGCAGAGGGGAGAGGAGTGACTGGGAGCTCAGGATCTCGGAAATGGAGTTCAGCTGTTGTGTGTTTTGTCTTAAGACTAAATCAACAGTGCAGACTGAAAAAACCACTTAGATACACAGGTTTTTGTGAATTACAAGTGTCCCTGTTTGGTGGGTAAGAGAAGTCACACTTCAGGAGGAAAGTTGGACCAGTCAGCATAGTGGTTCATGACAAAACTTCTCTCTTCTCAGACCGAGGGGACCTAATCCAAAGGAAGAGTTGTAATAGTGGTTTGTTCTCGCTGTGCTTTCTGTCATCCTGGTGTGTGCAGGGGACTGTCAGCTCTCTTCCTCTCTTCTGACATCCTCTCTTACATCAGTCTGGCTGCAGAATTGGGTGGGGGATACCCATTTCTGCTAGCTATTCAGCTTCACCCAGGCACCTCAGAGCCAGCTTGCCCTGGCACTGGCACTCACAGTCTTTTTCTGGAGAGCTGTCTGCAGTTCACAACTTTCTCCATCATAAAGAGGGTGCTCACACTGCTGGTACTCCTCTGTTCTTACAGTGAAGCTCTCAGGAAATCTGCAGGGCTGGGTAAAGTCCCTGTGCTCACTCCATTGCTGTCCTGGCACTTGCCAGCTGCCACTGCTGGGCTCACCAATCCCACCAGCCTTCAGCAAAGCCCTGAGCTGGTATTTTTATCCTTCTTCACTAATCTTTTACAGACTGACAGCAGTCAATTTTAAAGTCCATTTTTGTTTATGGATGCTTACTTTTTCTCCTTTGTGTTTATTGATACTGAATTCCTGTATCTGAGGAGCTTGCAGAGTTCTGCATTGTTGCATGTTTTTTAACCTCACTGTTTATCTGTTTTGCTAAATTACTACGCATCTGTTGAGCCCAGCACACAACCCAAATTTATTCCCTGTCTTGGTTCATGAAACAACTGTATTTTGACTGATGTCTTGCTGAGGGCTGAATGGGTAGGGAAAAAGAGTGGCAGAGAACAGGGTTAGGAAGCGCTCAGGCAAGGTGCACCTTTTGAGTTCAGGCCATGTCTGTGACAACTAGAGAATTCCAGCCTGCAACAGGTTTGTTTTCTCACATGGTAGCTTTTTACCTAGCCGTGTGTTTTCGGTGGGGGAAGGGTGAGTTTTACTGCCTTAGTGCTCCATGCTGTACCCTTCTTTATGCTTGTCACTCTTACCCTCTGCAGAGCTGTTGGGAAGACCTGCTTGCTGATCAGTTACACCACAAATGCCTTTCCTGGAGAATACATTCCCACCGTGTAAGTAATGGCCTTGGGCTTCAGTTGCTTTTTGATCTGTATGCTTGTGTGTGTAAAAGTTTGGCTTGTATGTGAGGAGGTGGCTGTTGCAAATCAGACTGTGAACTTGACAGGTAAGGATGATGCTGTGGCTGTGTGTGTGAGGAAGGCAGATTGTCCCCCCTGGAACTTTGCTGCAGTGTCCTTTCCTCATTCGCTGCCCCTTTGAATTCCTTATAAAGATGTGAAGGTCACTACAAAATTGTCACTGATGGGGACTCCTCATTGGCAGGTTTGATAATTATTCTGCCAATGTGATGGTAGATGGAAAGCCAGTGAATCTGGGCCTCTGGGACACAGCAGGGCAAGAAGACTATGACCGACTGCGGCCTCTTTCCTATCCACAGACGGTGAGTGCTGGGCTTGGACTGACTGGTGACTGCTCCCTCTCAGAGACAGAGAGGCTCCCAAGAACAGGCATGCTTCTTTCCTTGGAGGAAAGTCTGAGTTCCTGCAGCTACACCCATAATTCTGGTTGTTTAAGAAGTATCACAGCTGATTTTCTCCTAAGACATTGTCCTGTTCTATTCTCTTCTTTGTAATGAGTTATGGGTGGCTCAAGTAAAAGGAATGCTGTAGGGCTGCTGTGCAGCGTGGCCAGTTCCATATTCCCATTCTCTCTCAGCAGGACAGATCCCCGTTAGGCTGCCCTAGGAGTGTTCCCGGGTGTAGCAGTTCCTAAGCAGCTGTACTGCTGGTGAAGCCCTTAGTGCTGTTAAGATGTTTGAGGCCTCAGGCTCTTAACATGCAGAGCCCAGCATTGTGAAAGAAGATGTAATCATACACTCATGGTCCATTCCTTCTCTGAATTAGTTTAACACCCTTAATGGGGAAGAATTTCTTAAGGCCACAGCAGCCCTTGCTCGTGGGGGGAGGTTGTCCTTTCTCAGGCTCCCTCTGCAGCCTCCCTTCACTCTAGCTGTTTCTTTCTGCATGGCTGACCCTCTTGTTTCTGCACAGGATGTTTTCTTGATCTGCTTCTCCCTTGTGAGTCCAGCCTCCTTTGAGAATGTCCGAGCTAAGGTAAAGTATTCTCCTCCTGGGTGAAACAGTAGAAGGGAAGAACCAGTGACACTACCTGCCCCAGCCAGCACCACACCTACAAGCCTAAAACTTCAAGCAGTAATGTTTTGATGAGGGCAAATCATAGTCTGCTGGTTTTAAGTGGGGACTGCTTTTTATTAATGACTTCTTTGGCTAAGTTATTGCCTTTCTGAATCTGTGTTTTAAGGTAAGGGATGTCTTAGAAGCTAATGTGCAGTTAAGGAAAGCGCTGTGCACAGAGTTGGCTGGCAATGTCTGTCAGGATTCTGTGTCTTGGTGCCTTCATTATTACCTCTACACCAGTCTCTTTTTGCAGAGCATGTTAGAACTGTAGGCAGCAATATCCTGTTCAGGTGTTGCCACCATGTCAGTAGTGAACCTCTTCATTCCCAATAGTAGGAATGCATCCTTATGGTTCTGGCCACTCATGTAACTACTTTTCTTATCATGCCTCTCTGTTTCAGTGGTACCCTGAGGTCCGACACCATTGCCCAAATACACCTATTATCCTGGTGGGCACCAAGCTGGACTTGAGGGATGATAAGGACACCATTGAAAGGTTACGTGATAAGAAACTGGCCCCCATCACCTATCCCCAGGGCTTGGCCATGGCTCGGGAGATCGGTGAGTCTCATGAGCAGGCAGATGCCGGTGGCACTGAGCTTTGTGAGTGGGTGAGCAAGTGCATGGTGGGAGAATTGGAGTGGCTGAGCTGCAGCTCTCTTTCCCCAGGGTCAGTAAAGTACCTCGAATGCTCTGCGCTGACACAGCGGGGCTTGAAGACGGTGTTTGATGAAGCCATCCGGGCTGTGCTCTGCCCACCGCCTGTGAAGAAGCCTGGCAAAAAGTGTACCATGTTTTGAGGGCTGTGGCCTTGGTGTTGGCTCAGCATGCTGTCGTCCTCTGACAGATTGCATATTAAGCTGGGTGTTTCTGAAGGGGGCTGGGATGTGTAGGGCCCTTCATCATGTACGAAGTCAGTGTTTTTTAAATGTCTCTTTGATTTAACGTCAGTGTTGATGTGAAGGGGCAGTGGGGACAGGAGACCAGCTGGGGACTATACAGCCCCCAGGGGAGGTACAGCGGGGAAGGCAAGGTAGCTCCTTCAGGCAACAAGCTGTTTTGGCTCTCCTGAACTCCAAGTGGAAAGGGCTGAGACATCCATCCTGTTCCGGAAACACCTGTTTCAACCTGCAGGTGAAACAGGTGGTTAACATCCTGGTGGGAGTGGGGAGGGAGCTGATTTCAATGGTGCTGAAAGACAAGAAGAGCTGGGAAGGATGGTAGGGTCTCCTTGCCCAGCCTGCTGTGGCTAACAGTTAACAAACTGGTGCTCTAGCAGAATGTTCCTGAGACTGTTAAAAGAAATCGTAACCAGCCCTGGAAAGGGTCAAAGTAAATGAGAAGCTGAAAAACGAATCATTAGGTGCTTTATTGGGTACTAGCCAAACTCTGTGAGTGAAACAGCTCTGTGCAATCAATGCATTTGCCTTTTTGTGTGTGCACACCCTAGGATAGCATGGTGCTGCTCCCCCCCATTAGTCTTTAGCAGGGCCTCCCCCCAAGATCCAGTCTCTGCAGAGCAGGGCTGGGATTGTTGCCTCTATTTTTTTTTTTTTTCTACTAAAGACAACAAAGGAAGCAATCAGGAGTCTGCTAACTTCTTTCCCTTCCCACTGAAAATGCAGACAGACTCTGTGGATTTGGTTGGAACAGGGAGAGCTTCTGAAGGGTTGTGGGGGGGGGAACAGGGTTGGAAGAGAGGTCCAATTTCTAATCATCATGTAGAGTGACAAGATAAAACCTTATTTGGTGCAATAAACATTCTCCATGAAGGTGTATGTGAGCTTTATTATATAGCAGCCTTGCAAAGCTGATTTTCTGCCTCACTTCTAATACAGTCTTCAGCCCTGCTGCCCTTCCAGCAAGTAGTGAGTCATTGTTTTCTATCCAGTTTACATCTAGGCAGTATTCATATGAAAATTGAGGCTAGGTGTGAAATGCAGGTGTCATCTTAGGAGACAAGAAAGCCCCCATCAATCATCAGTGAGCTGCCAGTTGTCATAGCACTCTTGTCACTCAGCAGGAAGAGAATGCTGTTCACCACATCATCCACCTCTGCAATCAAACACAGAGAACATCTGATGCCCACCTTAAAGTGTACCAGAAAAACAAGCACTTAAGAAGGTCTGCCTTTGACCTCTGCAGGTAATTAGACCTGGAAAGTGTTTCTGCCTTCAAACTGTGCTTGATAAAGTGTCTGGGACAGTGTGGCTGAGAGCTGGACATCAAAGTGTCCTTGTGATCAAAGGGTGCTTAGGTCACAGCAAACACCCTGTCAGGTTTATGAACAATAGAGTAAACTTGTCCCAAGATGAGGAGGCTGTAGAAAAAGCAAGAGGAGGGGTTGATTCTCACCCTGTCCTGATCAAACACTGCAGGAATTCAGCCAAAAGGCATTCAGCAGAGCTGTCACTTTGCCAAAAAATCAGCAACTTCTGGCTGTGATATCAGTGAGAAGGCAGGCTTGGAGAAAACATGTGCACAGCCTGGGGACAGACGTACATCACTGACCTGCAAACTTTCCCAGGGGAATCCGATTAATCATGGCGGCAGATTTCTGAGGGTCACTCCAGTTAATTCTCCCCATGTCAGTCATAACCACGGTGGGGTTCACAGTGTTCACCCTAATCTGGGACCAGGAGCAACAAACAATCTAATCCAACTGCTGTGGTTGTGCTCAGGTTCAGCTTTCACACTTTTCTCTCTCGGACTCCTACCTTGTGGGGTCCCAGTTCCATTGCCATTACTTTGCTCAGCATATCCAGAGCACTTTTTGTGGAACCTTTAAGAGAAGGGAAGAAGAGGAGATATTTAACTGCACAGCACCTGCTCTGGAGGTGCTATGGAACACACGGCTATTTTGCTGCCCAAAACTGGCAGCTTGGTGACTATGGGTCTCCAGCTGGTCGAAACTGAGAGGGGCACTGCTGAAGCTGCACACACTTACAATAAACAGCATGATCCCTCAGCGCACGCTTCGATGCCTGGCTGGAGACATTCACAATAGCCCCTGGCAGCCCCTGTGCAATCATCTGCCGAGCAACTATCTGGGAGGGGAAGGAGAGAAAAATAAAAAGGAATGCCAGAATCCTAACAAGAGAAATCATTATTTCACTCTATAGGAATCTTGCTGGACTATTATGGTAGACCAAAGAACAAAAACACCTGGAGGAACCAAGTCCTCAGTGCCTCCTGCTTACACGAGAGTCAAAGCAAGAGTGGGAAGGGACTGTACATGTAGTTTGTCAGATTGACTTTGGACTGCAGTCCTTTCAGCCCCCACAATGGACAGATACCCCTGTTATGTACAACAATTTAGTCACTGCTATTCATGGAGGCAGCTGCAGTGACACTTCTTCCTCACCTGGGAAACATGAAGCACGGCCCCAAAATTCACATCAAGAGACCTACAAATAAATCAGATTTAAGTTAAAGAGCGGTTGTAGCTCAGCCCAGGGAGCTAGAAGCAGCAGAGGGCAAGTGCTGAAACACTGGTGATACTCTAGGACATGGACAGAAATGCCAGGTCATCAGGAGAGCAGAATGGTCAGGTGGGATCTCAGCAATGAACTGGAACCATCCACTGGCTGCAAGCTTGTCAGTGTGTGAGGAGGAGCATGCATGCATCAGGTGCATTTTGCACAGGACTCTGCTCTTCTGCAGCGTAATGGAATTCCTGTCAAAGTTTAAACAGAGCCCTGGGCTTCAGCCAGGACAGATAACTCTTCGGTCAAGCAAACCCTTCATACAGATTTACAAAGCAAAGTTGCTGTAAGGTGGGTAGAGGCAGCATTTCTTCTGTTTGCCACATTGTGTTTCCTTTGTCAGGCTTCCACCTGCCAGTTCTGCAGAATGATCTTAGTAGAATCCATATATTTGATCTAGTCACAACCTTTATTAATACAATAAGAGTCTCAGCAACCATTTTTAACACAGGAACACAGCATGACCCATTTTCTCAGAAGGATGTGGTCAAGATAGCCTGTATCCTAAAGTGTACTCACAACAAAACTATGGACCTTTTCAGAGAATAAAGAAGTCATGTTATTGTAGTTAGCAAATTTAATTTCCCACCATGATCATTTTTTGCTTCCTTACCTGGCTTTGTTGTCTCTACTTCTGAATTGTCTTAGCAACAACTGCCTTTCATTTTAACCGAGCTGGAACTAGACTGGAAGCTCTGAGCTTGATGAACAGCAAAGGCACTCCTCCCATGCCAGTGGGATGACAGGTGCACCCCGCCACTCTGGAGGTGACACTGGTTCTGGCTACTTAGAAATGGAGCCAGTGCTTTGTTTCCTTTTGCTGTTTAAGGGGTGAAAGATGACGATGTAAAGAATGAAAAGACAGTAAAGAAAAAGGACATACGCAGTAACAATCAACTAACACTGGGCATTGCTAAAAGTGTGCAGGTCAGCCTGTCCACTGTCTTGTACACCAGCTGCTGACTTCTTTCTTTTCAGCTGCTTCCCCTCTAGTAACACCCTTTTCTGGAAAGCTCTGCCGCCGTTTTTGACGTTCACAGCTTTGTGAGACTTCGGTGGGCATCGGGCCCAGAGCTCCCGGTGGAGCCGCGGTCCCGGGCCCGGGCACTCACCGCTGCAGAGCCGAGCGCGTCACCTCCAGGAACGGCTGCAGCTCAGCCACGGCCGCGTTGTTAACCAGCAGCTCGAACGGCCCCGCCGCGCCCACCGCCGCCTCCACCGCCTCCCAGTCCGCCAGGTCCACGCACAGCGTCTCGATGCCCGGACACTGCGGCGAGGGCGGCGGCGGTGGGCTGGGGGGCCGCGGGGGAGCCGGACCCGCTACGGGGAAGGGGGGCGGGAGGAGGAGTCCGGTACCTCTCGGGCGAGGCTCTCCAGGTCCGCCGCCGTTCGGCTCAGCGCGGTCACGCGGGCCCCGGCCCTGCCCAGCGCCACGGCCACGGCGCGGCCGATCCCTGCGGGGACACGGCGTCAGACTGGGCCCGGCGCGGCCCCCGGCCCGGCCCCCGCCCGCGGGCACCTTTGCCGGCCCCAGTCACCAGCGCCCGCCGGCCGCCGAAGCTGAGCTGCGGCTCCATGTCTCGGCTGGACTGTGGCCGGGGCGGGGCCGGGAGCGGGGCGGCCCCGCGGGCCGGGCGAGCAGGGAAATCCTTCCCCGCTTCCGCCGAAGGAGCGCAGCACCAAGCTGGCTCCAGGCTCATCCAGCAAGACAGACGTGAAATTTCGTGGCTCTCACTCGTGATTGAAGTATCATTTCAGCGAGCACAGGAAAACAGGCTTTTTTAGTGTCTGATGATAAAGACCTGCCAGATCTGCCCCCTCGAAGTTGCTGCTGAAGATGACAATTAAAATCCTCATTATCTCGATTCTTTGATTGTACTCTGTTAAGAAGCAGCTGCAAGGATTCTTCTCATCCATCTCTGTTCTCCACATCCCAGTCATTGAGCTTACTTGCTCTTTGGCCCGTGGCATCACATGAGCCTGACAGGAGGACATAGTTTTCTAGATTAGCAGGTTTATGGTCCATTTTTGATACAGAGCACATGCTAAGAAATATGACAAAGACAGCATTTGACATATTTAAATATTTATTTTATAGAATCACTTTATGTATGAAAAAGTAGTTTGATAAAAAAGCTGCATCCTGATAGATCCACACAGCTTACTGCATTCTCGACACAAGAAACCTTGGAACGAGCCTGAACACACTGAACAGTTTCCTGTTGCCCTGCAGGAGAACATGGTCCTTTTTAAGTTCCATAAACACCCTCCCAGCTTTGAGGGCACTTGCCTCTTTGGCATACCTAGTGTGACCAGTGACCACAGTGTGAAACTTCTACCATTTAGTTTTGCTGCCATCACTATAAAGTGTTGTGGTTTTTTTAACTGCAGTTTGCGACAATTACTGCCCAGTCCTTGCTTGGTCTCTGTCATCTTACAAAAGGGTGCTTCCAGTGGAAGGGGAAGAAGATTTCCAACAGAAGAGTTCAGAAACAGTGCTTGAAGACAAAATCACCTCAAGAGCTCATGAAGTTTCACAGTTTTTTGCTACAGGACTTTAAAACCAAGAACCTAACAAGCATTTTTAAAAAAATATATGGATACCAGGAATCTCCAGAACTATTAATGACAAATAATTAAACCACAGGATGCCTCAATTCTAGTTAGCAGAAGATCTAATAAGGAGGTAGAACCTACTATGCCACAAATCCTCCTCTGTTTTCTGTGACAGGCACACCTGTAACACTGACAGCCCATTGTGGAGCAGCCAGTGTGCTAACTGGGCTTTGATCCAGCTCCCTGCAGCTTTCTTATTTCCATACCTCATGTGTACCTTAGTACGCATGATAGAAAGGAAAAATACAAGAATGAGCTGCAGGAGTGTAGTAAGTAGCAGTCAGCTTGTTTGTTCCTCAGTAGAACTACCTAAAATCATGCAAAGAGGACAACGTACTGAGGTAAACACTGAAAGGTTTGTTAAAATGCAGGGAACACGGTATACTTGAGGAGGCTGACCCCTGTGCTAAGTGGCATACTTGAATACACTACAGGCTTTTGCCAGGAAGTTAAATAACTAGGTGAACCCCACAGTACAGCTGAGTGCAGCCATTTAGAAACCTGAAACCTCTGCTAGATCCACAACCAAGCCAATAATCACAGCTCCAGATCATACAATGGCATTCTATTATTCTTCCCTTAATTTGGCCTCAAACTCTAGCGCTAAACCAGCAAGTATTTTTTTATAAGAGTAAACAGTGATTTTGCAAAGGCATATTTTTGGAGGTATTTTTCAGGCCAGGTAGGGTTTGCACATGGCCAAAGTCTGGGCTAACAAAAAAGTAAATATATGGAGCCCCATTCCTTCCACTTTAAAAACTAAGTTTACTTTCTTTAAAAAGCAGCAGCAGATGATACTGCCGGAGCACTGAACTTCTGCTTGTGAGTGTGCCATCTCCTTTTAGTGACTGCATGAACTACTTGTTGAAATATTGAGTAAAAACAAACACTGATCTCAACTTTATGGTAATCTAAAGATTATCTGAAGAAGCTGGAGTAACCATGGTCATACAATAAAAGGTCCTCAAATTATACCATCAAAACTCTCCTCGGTGCATTGCAGCAATCTAGCATTTCTTCCCTCTCACACTGCTTCAGAAACAGGGTGTGTTTTGCCAGGACAAGCTTCTCCAGCTCATGGGACCAACTACCAGCCAAGTGGGAGGAACCATTACCATCTTGTCAGGCAAATATTTTTTCAGTATCAAATATCAAGGGAATAGATCATAATCGTCAACCATTGCAATTCAGTTGGCAGGCGAGCCAGGTCTGACAATTACCTCCACAGGAGGTACACATGGATGACAGGGAAGAATGTACATTGTAAGCAACTCATCTAGTCTTGAGTAAGCTTACCCTCACACAGGGTTTTCTCATGACAAAGGCTTTCAGCCTTGTTTACCCTAGTGATTTCTGTATTCTAGCCAGCTGCAATTTTAATCTGTCAAGCCACAGAAGCTCTTAAATAATTCTGTTCCCAAGAAGGATGAGTGAAAACTTCCCCTCTCTTGTCACCATGGGGACTACAGTCTGCTCTAGCACTCCAGCTTCAATACAGTGGCTTCTAATAACCCCTAAGGGTAGTAAAAACACTCACTCCCAGTACTGCATTTGCCTCAGATGGTGCCCAAGCACAGGTTCACATGACATCAGATGAAAGTATAAAGTGACTCATACACACAGGACTGTGGTCGTCTTATGAAAGAGCCCCTAGACAAAAGAACAAAGATTCTTCTTGGAATGTCCCAGGCTGCAGCTGAACAAACCACACCTTATTGCTTTTCTAAACAGTCTGTCTACCTCCTTTGTAGATACCACTGGTTGTCTCCCAGAAGAAGAATAAAACCACCAAAAAACTCCCAACTCCTGCCTTATGCGAACTAGCGAAGACACAGGTGTCAGTGGCTGATCAAGAATTATGACATCTTCTTAGCAGGGCACCAAATAGTGTCAGGATAAAGCAGACAATGGACAGATTTAAATCTGTATTTAAAAAAAAAAAATACAGCATTAGATTGGAATTCTCCACACATGGAACACACTCGCATTGAATGTGCAGCAGTCTGATGGAGCAGAGGTGGGTCTACCTGCTTTTGGCACAGTAATGAGCTGACATGAGAAAATAACCCCATTAGTGGGTCTGATCATCTCACAGATGACAAACATGAACAAGGTAGGGAGATCTTGTTTGGGAAGTGGACACTAACCGGGTTGGATCTTGCTGAAGGCCAAACACTCCTCCCACACTCACAACATTGTGTTTGTTCTCAGGGTCACCGTAACTCAGGGTTACCTGAAAAAACAAGTAAATATTCCTAACTTGTAACACTAATGCAGAAAACCAGAGTGGAGATAGCAGGCTTATTAATGAGGTACCAAGAGAGTCTCCAAAGATGCTGTCTAATCTGAACATGGATCACATTTGGAGGACAGCAATTAGTTCTGACATAAGGAATGCTGGCACTGAATGGCACCAAGGGCAACATGGGAGAATACACAGAAGGTCTGAAAATTGCACTGCCCTGAAGGACAAGATGAGCTTCAACTGTAAGCTTTGTAAGGATATTAATTCTGCTACTGTTTGTACCTTCACTAAATAACATGTTCAGCCTTACCAGACATTGCCTGAAGTCTGCAATAGCAATATTTTAGCACAGGGGAAAAAAAAAAAAATTGCATATTAAGTAGCATGGAAAGGAGTGTCATGTTTCAAATCTGAAACAAAATTTAGATCTTTGGAAACCCAGCTTCCTCCACACAAGCACTGCATTAAGAATTTTTCACGTATCAGGTACCAGAAGACTTACATTTTCTTTATAATTGTACATTTCCTGGGTTTTGGGTTAGCTGTCTCATGGAACCAAAGATGACCAGTGAAACAATGGTCAGTTGTTGGACTGTCGTTACAGTCAAATTCACTAACATGAAGGGAGATAACATCACGGTGGAATTTGGCCCCAAGCACACATTTCTGCTGCCTAATACAATTGCCAGAAAAACATAACCACCCAGCATGCAGGGGCAAAACCACACTCCTGTTTACTTATGGTGCTAAGAAGTATGATGCAGGCAACACTGCTGGATGGCCTTGTGGCTCCATCTGCTGACAGGGAGGTAAAATGTTTCCCAGCAATTAAAAAGCAACTTTGCTTTTCAGAAGCAACTTTAAGTTTCTTGAGATTCATACAAATTGTTCTTTAAAATGCTCAAACATTTAATTATGTCAAGTACTTATATAGCTGCCTTTCTGAACAGCATGAATTAAGACTGAAATTTTGTTAGGCAAAACCAGGAACACTACTTAATAAACTTCTATACTTTCTGCTACTGCTACATGCAAAAAATCAGGGTTTAGGAGGAGTTGGGGTACACCCTACCAAGGCTTCATGTAGCAGAATCTGTCCCCAAAGGAGGGGACAGCTCTATGACCTCGGTGCCTAGGGTGAAAGTGTGCTTTTCACCTAAATGAAGGAACTGAACAGGACCCAGCTCCGAGTGAGTCTGCAGATATCCTTCTTTGCTGAAGGGTGCTGAGTCTACACAGTGTATTCTTTCTGATCACACTGAGGTGTAACTATAAGAACAGGCCATGAGGCATAGCCCTACCTGCTGCAGCACAGACTCGCCTTGCAGCCTCTGCAGGTTTTCCAGGTGGGAATGAAACAATGGGCTGTGCAGCAGCTTTACCTCCAGCAGCCCTTCGATGATGTAGCCAATAGTGCAGTCGTCAGGAAGTCGTACTCTTTCTGCAGTACTAATGAAATTGCCCAGGCTGTGGCAGAGAGCATAGGAGACAAGCCAAAATGTGTTTTAAAACCTTCCAAACATGTACTGATGGAGCTCAGCTAGGAACAATGCTTACCTGGCCCAGGGACTCATCTTCAGAGCAAGACCTCGGCTGATACAGAACCCAGCTCCACCTGTGGCAAACCAGAACTTCACGGTTGTCTTCTGAAGAGCAAAAAGAAAAAACACGCAGCAGTTACTGATAATGAGCTTTTAGCATTTGGCTGGGCAGGGAACTCAAGGTTTTGTTTGATATCACATATTACATCTGAGTCAGAACAAGGCTACAGATGAATCCCTATTTGTTTAGGCTGCTGAGAGCAGCTAGCTGTTCTCTTAAATGAAACTATCTTGAAACAGATAGCAGGTGAGCCATCAAATTAGCATAAAGGAGGTAGCACACATGAAATGGAAAATGATGGTCCCACTTCCATCCAATTACATCTGTCCCCTATTCATTTTAACAAAGGGTCACAGCCAGCTCAGTGTTACTGAGGATGTCAAAGGTGGTCCATATATATATTGGCTCCATGACCAAGGAGAATATTTTGGTGGGCAGTCTTCCCTAACAAGCTGCTTTATAAATGACCTTCTGGCCAGTGGATTGATACATCTTTAAAGAGACCTGCCAGTGCGGGCGACCTGGTTAGGCTTTTTTCCTTAGCACATGTATCTTGTGATTGAGATATGTTTCCTTCGGGTTCTTGGAAACCTAGTAACCACTTATATTGGGCATCTGGAAACCTAGTAACCACTTATATTGGAAATGCTTTATCTATCCAGCAAGCTTTTGTCACCTATGGGAAGTTGGTTCAAGATGATGACAATGTGTGTGACACTGCACCCAAAACAAATAAAAAACCCCTTGAACTTCCACCCAAACTCCCAAGTCCTAAAATAAGGAACACTGCTGCCAAAGACACTAAAGGAAAAGTAAGAGCCAAGGTGGGGAGGCCCTGCTAAGCTCAGTGTGAGGGAGATCACAGCCTATGTGAGTACAGGAACAGAAACAAACAGCCATCCAGGAGACAACCTCCATTGTGCATCCATGTGCATACAACATCAGACTGAAGGTGCATTTAACCTAGCATCCCACCTCTGAAAATGACCATCACCAGGTTCATTTCTTGCAGATTAAATCACTTGGGTTTGTGGGGGAATCCTATGAATTGCCAAGGTTTTAGAGGCTTAGAAGACTGGGATGTCTCTCAGACAAACTGAAGAAGTTTGCTTACTGATCCGTCACTTTGGACATGGTCAGCTGCTTCAATGGGATGGTCCAGACTTGGTCGCCCCACATACACATCCTGGCTGTGTGAGAAGGCAGACAGGAGATGTAGCAGAGTCCGAGGGTTCACGTAGTTGTCATCGTCCACATGGCAAAACCATCTTCAAACAAAATAAAGCAAGAAGTTATAGGGACAAAGAAATGAGTTATAGGTTTACAACTGAGTCATAGTCTTTCAGGCTTGGAGCAGAAAGCATTTCTTATTGTCCCAAATTACAGAATAGGAAAGATGAAAGCATCCACAGATGCTAAGTCTGCAAAGAGGCTGAAATAAATAACCTCCTTGGATTATAATCTTTTCCACCTTTCAGATGATGCTTTTTTTATAAACACTGCTTCATGCTGTGTTCCCTTTCCTGCACTCATCCCTACATTTTAGCTAACATTACACTCCTTACTGGAACAGAGATGGTTACTCAAGTTTCCTGTAAGAACAGACTGGAAGAAACAAAGTCAATCGGAACAATGTGTTTCACTTACTTTTGCCCAGATTCCAGGAATTTATCGTATTCCACAGACATCTTGCAGCAGAGAGCTTGCCGGGTATGGACAGCAGAACAGTTGGTGTTGATCATATGATCCCCTAGAAGAACAAAGATCAGCCCTTTCAGGTCTGAGGAGCACGTGTAGTCAAAAAAAGACTACAAAAGAAGTGCACATTTGGCACTAATATTGCACATTTGAGGTGCACATGCATGGAGAAGAAACTGCAGGATAGGCAGGGCTCACAGGTTACCCATCTGGCCTGTGAGCTGCAGAGGTCATAAAATCCTGACTGCATTAAAACAAGCGAGGTTTTGTGTCATGAGATGTGTGTGAAAGAAATACCTACTATGACTCTGGATCACATAAGCTTACTAACAAGAAAAAAAGGGGTGCAAAAGTGAACCCAGTATTTTGGAAGTTCCAGGCATCTTGTCCAGGTGGCAATTAGAGAGAAATTTTCTCTAATTTCTCCATCTTAACTTCCCTAATTTCTTGTACAGCACGAAATAAAGACTTCTATAGAGAGTATGAAAGAAACAAAACTCAGTTACAACAGACAGCGAGCACCTATGCTGCTACACAGCTCACCCGCTTTCAGGCGCAGCTCCCGATCCTCCCAGTCCGTGAATATAAACGTCTGTGGGAGACAAAAACAGCATGGCCACATTTAACAACTTCAGATTCTAATTTTAAATGTGCTCAGTTTCAGTTAGAATTCAGAATGTTTCATCTCACTTGATAGTTTGTTTCACAGTAGCCACTGGAATGGGGGAGGGAGTAGGGGCACAGAGACCTCCAGCAACTTCAACCCCTGCCTTATTTGTTACATTTTTTCATTATAAACTGTGATTTCAATAAAGCAGGCTGTATTTTACCCTCCTTGTCTCACGGTACAGACAACTGATTTCCAGACAGAAAGGATTTTGGTCTTTTTTGGTACTACCTCCTCTCTCTGGCTAGGAATCATCCACAGCTGCCAAGTAGGTAAAGAAGAAAGAATGCAAGTCAGGGTGGGAATTGGCAGGTGGCTAACACAGTCTTGTTCCAGCTGCTGGATAAAATCCCATTAATATACTTGAACCGACCGAAATTCTGAAACAAGGGAACAAATCTTATGTTCTACAGAAAAACGTAAGTACTTAGTCCAAAATATCGGCTTAGATGCATCATCACCAGGAATCTTTCACTATCATGAAAGCACTTTCTAAGACAGACAAAAATCAGCAGACTGTGTCTGGTTGGACTACCGATGCCATACTGCAGGTAACTGGCCTAATCAGCAACGAGCTCTTTTGGAAGCACGTTCACACCAACCGTTTATACAAAACGACTTTTCAAGCCTTACGAAGGAAGCCTCTTTTAACACAAGAAAGGAAAACTCCGTGAGAGTGCCGTAGCTGTCCTGGACAGCGCGGGGCCGAGGCTCGGGCTGCCCCTGGCAGTCTCTCACCTGTCCCCTCGCCTGGGAGATCCAGGTTTGGAGGAGCAAGTCCAGCCGGCTCTTGTGGTATTTCCTCGTGGTCTTCACGGCAATGAAGATGTCCTTCAGCTCCAGGCTCTCCCTGGCCGCGCTGCCGGCGCTGCCGAGGCGGCCCCTCCGCGCAAGCTGCGAGCCGCCCGCGAGGCCTCCGCCGCCCGCGCGGGGCCGGGCGGGGCCGCGGCCCCTTTAAGAGTTTCACCTGCCGGCCGCGGCCTCGCCGCGACGCGCGGCCCGGAAACGGAAGCGGGGCGGGAGGGGCGGGCGGCCGGAAGCGGCGGCGTGAGGGGAGGATGCCGCTGCCCGTCCAGGTCTTTAACCTGCAGGTACGGGGCAGCTGCGGCCCGCCGGCTCGGGCCTCGGGCCGCGCCGCGCTCCGCCGCTCTCCGCGTCCCTCCCGCGCGGGCTCTGAGGCCCCTGTTCGACCGCGGCCTCCGGGGGCGCCGTGCGGCCTTCTCCTTAGGCTGCACGGGAAGGGAGCGGCTGTCGGCCGGCCTTGGGCCCTCGCTCGCCCTTCCCTCGGGTCTGTGTCGCTTCCGCCGCCGTCGGCGAGGAGCAGTGCTCCGCCGAGCATCCTCCGGCACCCGTGGCTCCCCGCCGCTGCGGTGGCCGCGCGTTTGGTGCCGCGTTGTGCGCGCCGCGGGCAGGGCTGCAGCGGTGGCGGCGGGCACGGTGAGATCCCCAGAGAGGGGGAACCGCGAGTCTCTAGTGCAGGGAGCGCCGGGCGGGTCGGTGACACGAGGTACCTGCGGAGGCTGTCCTTTGCGAGTTTTAGCAGTAGCATATCTGTGTCAGGGCACGGGGCTTTGGGCAGTGAGGAGAGGACGAGGGACAGTTCAGCATCCAACTCAGCCCCTGCGTTAGTGACAGATCTGTACTGCACCCCGTCCAGCAACAGAGCACGCCCGTTCCTGCCGAGTACAGCAGGAGACGTCAGCTCAGGCACCAGGATATCTGCTTGTGTGAGGTACCCTCAACAGAGCACCCAGCGGGGCTCAGGAAATCTTGGGGAGTGTTTGTTTATTATTTGCTCTGTGAGTAGTTTTTAAGTCAACCTTGCATCTTCCTTTCAATATAAAGAGCTTGAAAATGTTTGAGTTTGCTTGTCCTACTGGGGCTTTCAGCCCACTTGTGTTTTTCCTTGTCACTTGGGAGTTAAGTGAGAAATGCAGAGTGCAGATTCCAGCGTAGCAGGATACACGTTGTTCTGTTCCAGCTGGAGTTACAGTTACCTTTGTAATGCTGTTTTCTAAGGAGTCTGTAATTGTGTTTTTACTGTGGCAGGCATACACAGCCTAAACAAACTAACCTTGGCATTTAGCGTTTGTGATATAAGAAAAGACAAAAGGTAGATGAAAGTGGGAAAAGTAATGGTCTCAGCATATGGTGAATTAGTTGTTTTTATGCACAGTTTGCCTGAGGGGTGATCTAGACAATCAAAATTTCCTCTGTGCCCTCCCTCCCTCCCTCCCTCCCTCCCTTTCCTTCATGGAAAGGTTAGTAAACTAGGAAACAAATGTTATGGTGCTTCACTTGCTTTTACTTGAGATTTTGGGAGATTTAAGTGGTGAGATATGTATTTGATATATATCAGTTTGTGAAAGAATTAAGACCTTCAGACTGTGGCTGAGTGTAGTTTTTAGAGATAGGAAATCTGGATCTGCCCTGTTCTTTCTCACAAAAAAACCCAACCAACCAATCAACCCAGTCCAAAAAACCCCTCAATCTTTGATTTCTTAACAGACAGTAACATCAGTGAAAATATGGAAATAATCAGATGTGTATGGGGGCAAGGTGTTGGCATGCCTGCCTTTTGTGAGATCCACTTTTTCAATTTACACCAAATCAAGCTTGTCTAATATGTGCACATTTTAGAAGAAGACAGTCTGCTGAGTTTTCCTCACTTTATTTTCTCACAGTAATTCCTAGGAGGACTGTTCAGCACACTTTGACTAGGAGGAGACAGAGAATTTTGTGCCAGCAGACCCGTTGGTTTGTGGAATGTGGTTGCAAGCTGGTCTTGCCTGGGGCTGTAGCAATGCAGCTGTGCTGAAGTCACTCCATTGGTGTGAGTCCTTGTGGCTCAAACCAGTGCAGGGTGTACTGGGAGAATGAAATTCTGTTGTTTCTCCAAAAGAGGCTCTGTCTAGCAATTGAACTCGAAAACTATAGTGAGATGGTTTGACTAATGGCAGATCCCTGCAGTGCAGACAAATTGTTCCTTGCTATGTTGGAAACTCTGAAATTGTCATTCTGCATTCTGTTTTTTATGGTTTTTAATACTTCTAAGAAGTGTAACAGTTTTTGCCTTCACCCCCCCCCCCAAAAATATTATTTCCAAGCATTAAAGCAATTTTGAAAGGTTGTCGTGAGTTTTTGGGTACATTTTGCCTTTTGGAACTTCTTAATCTGAGTGATAATGCCTGCTCTTGCTCAGAGAAGAGAAATGGAATGCATATGCATACCTCAGATACTTTGTAGGATCAGATTTATTGACCCCTTCATTTTTTCCATTTGATTTTCAATTTGGTAATTTACCAACCCAAATAAACTGCTCTGGTGAATGCTAAGCCGTGCTGCTGCTTGCATTAGCCATCATGCTGACTGGTGGTGTTGCTAGAGAAAAATCCTAAGCATATCAAAAGAGTAAGGAGTGCTTTTTCATTTTTAAAATTTAACACGTACTTAAGCAAGTCATTAGTGGATTGAATAACATAATTATTTCCTGCTCAAATGTAATAAGCTGCTTTTGACCTTGTTTTGCTGTTTCAGGGTGCAGTGGAGCCCATGCAGATTGACGTAGATCCACAAGAAGATCAGCAAAACTCACCTGATATCAACTATGTGGTGGAGAACCCCACGCTGGTACGTGCTGCTGAGGGCTGTGGGTGCATTTCTTGTGTATGGTCTCTTCCTTTAAGAATTTTGTAAAACAACCCCTCTGAAAAGTGTTAAAGCTGGTTAGTCTTAACCGCAAAAGCATCACAACTGAAATGTTAAAAAGGTAAATTGTAATGTAGAGCGTATTTCTGAGGAAATGACTAATGTTTGAAGAAAGCAGACGTGGACCGATCTTACTGCTTTTTGAGTTGTTTTGCCCTCCTTGAGGGGTGAGGTGTGCAGGTCACAGCTGTGTCACAGGTGGCCTGCTGTGGTGTGTCCGTTTCCACCTCCTGAGGCCGGGTTTTGTTGGCAGGATCTGGAGCAGTACGCGTCCAGCTACAGCGGGCTGATGCGCATCGAGCGGCTGCAGTTCATTGCTGACCACTGCCCGCAGCTGCGCGTGGAAGCTCTCAAGATGGCTCTGTCCTTTGTCCAGAGGACTTTCAATGTTGACGTGTACGAAGAAATCCACAGAAAGCTGTCCGAGGCCACGAGGTACTAAGGGCCCGTGGGAACCTGGGGAGCTTTCCTGACAGAGTTGAGTGATGTGCTGCGGTGGAGGACTTTGCATGTAATACCAGCATGTACCTTACACAAATTGTCTTTGCCCTTAGAATTTAATAGCAGCGAAGTGTGTGTTCATGCTTTTTTTAAAAGATAGAGCACAGAAGGCATTATTTCATTCTGAAATCTTTGTGCTTTAAAAAGCTGCAGGTAGATATTGAGGTGAGTTTAGTCCTTGCAACTGCCTCAAATACTAATGAACATACTTGTTTTTCCTGAGTTAGATTATGGAGACTTGTTCTAGATGCTTTTGTTTTCACAAGTTAATACCTGATCTAACTCTTTGCCTTGTTTTGGTTTGTTGTTTCCTTTCTCCCCCCACCCCGCTCTAAAAATAGGTTAGCTGTTAAGGATAACCTTTGATATCTCACTTATCCGTCCACGCTTCCCATCTTTGCATTATTTTTGTTGCTGTGCTTATTTCATGATTTCTTGTCTGTTTTGCATGGGTAGTCTTTACCATGTGTGTGACAGTATGTTCATCCTAAGACCATTAGCATAATTTTGTGAAGTATTTGTAAACATCTGTGATGCTTGTGTTACTGTTTGCACTGGACATTTTAAGCAATATGTTTCTTTTTCCCCACTACCCTTATTTTCTCTTTGGCCAATTTTGTGTATGAAGTACTGTTTGTTAAGGTAACATTGCCAGGCACTTAGCAGACTTCTGTTTTGAAACGTGTTCAGCCTAATAGCCTCATTCAAATGCTTTTCTTTCAGAGAACTGCAAAATACACCTGATGCTGTCCCTGATAGTGGAATTGAACCCCCTCCTCTTGACACAGCTTGGGTTGAAGCTACACGCAAAAAAGCTCTTCTTAAACTGGAGAAACTCGATACAGATCTGAAAAATTACAAAGGGAACTCCATCAAGGAGAGTATCAGGTGAGATGCAAAAGGCTCTGCTGGAGCAAGGAAGAGCATTTTGTTCCTCCATGCACTTAAGATGGGATGTGTCCTTAGGTCAGTATGTTGAGTTACTTGTTTGGAACAAACTGCCTTTGTCCCTTTCTGAGCGTGCAGTTCATTGATGTTTGAATTCCCGTCCTCCAGGAGAGGCCACGATGATTTAGGTGATCATTATCTGGACTGTGGAGACCTCAGCAATGCTCTCAAGTGTTACTCGCGAGCCCGTGATTACTGCACCAGTGCTAAACATGTCATCAACATGTGTCTCAATGTCATCAAGGTAGGAGAATGTGCAGGCAGAGGTACCTGCGGGGTGTCTCTTTGACACCTGCTGTGAAGTTGCCCCCCCATCCTTGGCTCTTGTGTCCGCAATGATGCGGCTTATCTGAGGAGTGCCATTTGTCCATGCCTGCCCCACTCTGTTTCTGGCTCTCTACAGGTCAGTGTCTACCTCCAGAATTGGTCTCACGTTCTGAGCTATGTAAGCAAGGCTGAGTCTACACCAGAAATTGCAGAAGTAAGCTCCTGCTCTTTGACTTACATAAATGTTCCTTTTGTTTTCTGTTTCCAAATTTGTAAAATGATTTTTTCCTTTCCCCCTTTATGACTCTTCTCGTGATATATGTGTACAAAACCTGACTTATGGTAAAAACAGATACCTCCCGTCCTCAGTTTTGCCGTATTTCCCAAGACAAATAAGATGAAGTTATCTTGCCATTGAGATTGGCAAGTTAATTATCAGGGTGAAATATCCTGGGGACAGTTGTAAGCTAAATAGCTTTCATACTGCTTGCTCACTACTGCTTTGTTTTATGCTTTAGCAAAGAGGAGAAAGAGATAGCCAGACACAAGCAATTCTCACCAAACTGAAATGTGCAGCAGGTGAGTGAGTCCTTCAGCTTCCTGTATGGTTTGCCTGTCTTTCTACTTGTTAGCTGTCCATAGGGCTCTATTTTTTTCTCTCGTATTTGACAGACTTTGTATTTCCATACCAGACATGCAAAATTTAATGAAGCTGGTGAGATAGAACTGCTGGTTTTTGCCATCTCTTTCTTCTCCCTGAGTTTCTTCAGAGAGGATACCTGTGTGAGTCAATGTAGTTCAAAGGATGCTTGATACAGTCTGAGGATCTTGTTTTACTTCACTAGTGAAGGCGCTAGCAACGATGTGGGGGCCTTTCCTACTCCCTAGATTTTTCAATTTTCTCTAGTTTGTATATTGTCATAAGAAAAGGACTAACTTTTTCTGGTTCCTAGGCTTGGCCGAACTAGCTGCCCGGAAGTACAAACAGGCAGCAAAGTGCTTCTTGTTGGCATCATTTGATCACTGTGATTTCCCTGAGGTGAGGACCAAGAGGGAGCTGCGTGCAGGTCTTGGAGGGGATGCAGTTCTTCTAAGTATTGGGTTGTAAAATTCAGATATTGTAGTTATTCTTGCAGCATTCCTATATAGTTTGCTGGTGCTGTGAACTGTGCTGGTTGGTTGGTTTGGTTTTGGTTTTTTTAAGTCTCTGTTCTTGGCTTCTCTAAATGTTCTATTCTAGGTCACATAAGAGTTACCTGTGAGATTTATAATTCTGTGTTGCTCAATCAACCAAAACCTCCCAAAATTGATGCCTGCTCTCGTAGCAGTATTACTGCTCTGGCCCTGTCATCCCACACAGTGGGTGAGAGCAAGCTGAGTGTTCATTTGATAAGGACTAATCTTGTCACTGCTTGAAAGAAAGGCCTGGGGTAGAAGACTCAATGCAACCCTTAAGCCATGTTGATAGTCAGTGACAGCTTGCTCTCTGTCTCTCCCTCTCTCTGTAGCTGTTATCTCCCAGCAATGTGGCTGTGTATGGAGGGCTCTGTGCCCTTGCTACATTTGACCGTCAGGAACTGCAACGAAATGTTATCTCCAGTAGGTGAGTGATGCCTTCAGTGATGTTTGTATGTACTAGGCATCTTTTGGAACATGGGACTTTGGTTGAGAGTGGATTCTGGCAGGAATATTTCTCATACAGGAGAGAAAGAATCACTGAGCCTTAATTTGGCTTCAGCATTAAGTGCTGTTTCAGTGTCTAAAACACAGTGGTTAATCACAGCTGAAATTTTCTTAGTGTAAGTTTCCCACCCAGGTTAAATCCAGCATCTGCACAGCCCAGCTGTCTGTCTGCATCAGTGCTTCATACCAGACATTAAATCGAGGGACAGTCCTCTGTCAAAGGCAGCTGTTAGGATAATGTGCCTTCATGTTGCCCCTTGTTCTGGTGTATGTTAATTGTTAAAACAATTTACTAATTATTAGTACACCTTGGAGTGTAATGTAACTATGACATACAGAAGGTGAAGAGATTTACGGTCTTTGGAAGAAAGTGGATATTGAGTGTCATAGATTGAATTGCAATGGCACTGGATTCCCGTCAGCTAGATGTACAGAAGCAGTAATCTTAAATTGCTGTGGAAAAGGGGTTACCCTTTTTATGGGCTGATATGTAGGGTGAGATCCCAAGGTTTAAAAATCTGTGATGGTGCTGAGTTAAAGTGTACATCCCTAAGATTGACCACACTCACAATAGCTTGTTTCTCTGAGAAACTGGCATGCTTGACTTCTCTGTAGTGTGCTGTACTTAATGAAGGCTGTGCTTTGAAGTGGGACACAGAGCTGGCCACCATGGACTATAGTATGGCATTTGTTTGCTGGTGGTGTATCCTGATTTTGACCTATTCCCATCCATGATTTTTGTTTTGTGTGGACAAACACTTCTACTACTTGGTTTGTCTTTTGTCTTCCTTCATCACAGCTCTTATGCTGTGCTCTGCCTCTCTGTGTTCCAGGCTCCCAGCCCTGGTGAAAATGGGCTGTCTGGTCTGTTAGAGGGTAAATTCTTGGAATCTCTGAATGATAAGTGAGAGTTTTTAACCTTGTGCCTTGGAGTGATGAGGTTATGGGATATTTAAGTGGCAGGTTCCAATGTCTGATCACTGCCATCTTTATCTGTAGCTCCTTCAAATTGTTTTTGGAGCTGGAGCCACAGGTTCGTGACATCATCTTCAAGTTTTATGAATCTAAGTATGCTTCATGCCTGAAGATGCTGGATGAGATGAAGGTGAGTTGCAGGAGAGCAGTGCAGAGCAGACCCTAAAAGTTGCCTTTGCCTAGCCTTTTGTGAGAAGCAGTGATTGTCAAAAGTAGATACTAAATGTTCAGCTCTTCTGTGTCTTCTGTGTCTCTTGATGTGGTGCATGGAAATTAGGAGTAGTTTATTCGTAGAGAGAAATTATAAACGTTTAAAACATATTTCTAATTTTTTTATTCACTCTTGTTTTATTGTATTTTCTTGCTGTAGTATAATATTCCTAAGGTTTAAGTATATATGCATAAATGTTTCAGAACACAGGAATAATATATTTTTCCAGACTGCTTCTGAGCTTCTGATGTGGTTTATTGTTTTGCAGGACAACCTGCTGCTAGATATGTACCTTGCACCTCATGTCAGGACACTTTATACCCAGATTCGAAATCGTGCCCTTATCCAGGTAATTGTTCCTGTCATCCCAGAGGTGGATGAACAGGGAGATAGGCCATTTCTGTGCAGTTGCTTTTCCCCTAGTTTCTTAGAGGGTGGAGAGTGCAACTGAATATTTTCTCCTTCTTCTTCTTCTTAGTACTTCAGCCCCTATGTGTCAGCAGACATGCGCAAGATGGCCACTGCCTTTAACACCACAGTGGCTGCTCTGGAAGATGAACTCACTCAGCTGATCTTGGAGGGACTGATCAATGCCAGAATAGACTCACACAGTAAGGTGAGTGCATTTCACCCATGGATTAGAGACTGAACTTTCCATTCCTGAGACACTTGGAAGGTGCATTCATCTCTTGGGCCTGGTGTGTTTGGTAGCGGGGAGCTGTGTGTGACCTCAGGCTCCATAATGCCTGAGCTGTTCTGCTGCTGTGGAACCCTGGCACAGCTCCCACGTGCAGCTCTCTGTGTTGGTTACAGATTCTGTATGCTCGAGATGTAGATCAGCGCAGCACAACTTTTGAGAAGTCTTTACTGATGGGCAAAGAGTTTCAGCGCCGTGCCAAAGCAATGATCCTGCGCGCCGCAGTCCTGCGCAACCAGATCCACGTCAAGGTATGGGCCTGCTAAACACAGACTTACAGGCAGGATAAAGGTTTTGTTTATTTACTTAAGTAAAACTGTGAAAGTTGGTGAATTGAAGATTCTGGAAGGGAGTGAACCTATCATGTTCCTGATTGGACAAATTCTTAAGTAGTAAATACTTAACATATAAGGAACAAGTGTTTTTAGCCAGTAGATTAATCTGTTTGTACAGCTCAGAATCTCCTTTGAAGTTTATATGGTTGGGTTAATTCTGAATAACTCCTTTGGTCCAGTCCTTGATAGACATATCTTTTACCTTCTCAGTAAAGATTGTTTGAAGTAATTTTTTCAGCAGAGGAAGTAAAAAAAGCATTAATTGTTAGGAATATTCCTTCTGGATTGCAGTTTGGAAAGGGTGCCTTTAGGGAAGACAGGTCATCTGCACAAAATGTATTAATTTCTGTAGTATATTAATCCCCATGATTACTAAATGTCAGATAGGATTCAGTTTCTGGGGTCAACAGCACCTTGTACATAGTAAATAAGACTGGCTTAAAAGTTCTGGTTTGACTTTTTTAGGAAAAGTTTTTGTGAACTGTAGAAGTTGTTAATACAAAACCATCATTAATGAACCTGGGGGTATGCTCTCCCCCTGCTGCCATCCTGCTGTGCTTCACCTGTGCTTTATTTTGTCTCTCAGGAAGCAGGCTGCAGAATATTTACACGTCACTAACTAGGATGTGTTCTGGTCTTGTTGCAGTCTCCTCCGAGGGAAGGTAGCCAAGGGGAGCTCACTCCAGCTAACAGCCAATCCAGAATGAGCACCAACATGTGAAAAATTTCGTGCACTACCAAAAGAAATGGTCCCTCAGGACTGTACCCAGTGTCTCACCCACTAACTGCTGAGCTTCACAAACTGTCCCTATCTCCCTCACTTCTTGCTCGGATTGAGAGAGTCAGGGTTGGTGGTGGATAATAAGAATATTCCAGTAACTTCAGTTCTCCTTGAAAAGAAATTCTTTTTAAAAACAGGCTTCCTGCAAATGGGTCATCATTTCAGTTTTGGTAGAAAACCTTCGCTCTCCTTCCACCACTCCATAAAGAGCTGTCAGGTTATCCATGCAGATGCTGAGTTGAGAGTTTTTCAGCTGCTAATAGTTTTCTTGTTTCAAAGCTGCAAAAATAGTTAGTTGAATGGACAGGCACAATATAAGATGAATTTTGCTGGCCTGAAAGTATTGCCTCAGTTTTGGGCAATGCTGAGCTTTCTGTTTTCCAAATAAACTTACAAGTGCATTGCTCTCGATTATGGAGCTAGAGTTCTGATGGGGGAGGAGATTTCCTTTGAGAAACTCTTGGAGGATTTTCACCTGTACCAGAAAACATGGCATTGCTTCCATGCATTCAGTCACAGGCCTTTATTTTAGGGTTTTATGTTTACCTGCAGCCAGGTTCTCTCTCTCTCTGGTCTCTGTTTTCAAAGAACTGTTTCCTGATGTGTTTCCGTCTTGTGTGTGACCTGGCTTTAGGGTCCAGTGTTATCATAGCAGTAAATCTCTACTTCATGCAAATATTGCTGCTTGCCCAGTCTTACTGCCGTAGTGTGTCATGGTTTCCCCACATGTGCAACAGTTTTTTGGGTAGAATGGATAAATGCCATAAAACACCACTCAAGTCTTGTGGACGCCCTAAAAAGAGTCAGTCTAGTGCCCACTCTCCAGGTGCAGTTATTCTGCTTTTCTTTTTATAAAGGGGCTAAAGGTGGCAGCCCAGTGTGTGTGTGTGTGTGTGTGTGTGTGTTCTTGTGTTCATGAAAAGAGAAATGCACTGAATTTTCTGAAGTCACTGCAACCTTGTATTCATCTAATCCATAAGGCAAGCTGAGAATTTTGATCCAGCCCTGACTGGTCTGGCAAGTGACTACAGATGTTACTTTTAATGTGTTCATACTTTTTTTTAAAAAAAAATAAGTTGTTATATCTAGTGCATTAAACAGCAGGATTAAAAAACTTCTGAGTATTTGGAATTTTGTGTTAAAGTTGGGTTTGAGGTATTTTGATCTCAAGCCATTGATTTTTGCTAAGCTTCATGATATTTCATAGGCAATTGTGTTTTGCTTTCTGATCTGGTTGGAAATGTAGCTTGGATGTAAAGAAAGTGCAGTTTGAAGGAACATTCGAACAGCAAAATTCCTGTAGCAACAGTGGACTCTCCTGGCTTTCCATGCTTTTCATTACTTAGGTGCTGAAAATGGAAGCAGTAGTTTCTGTGAGGTCTTTGGTTGCATTTGGCATGGAAAAATTCTCCCATTTTTGAGGGAGAACTTAGTGTGGAGCATGGCTGATGGCCAGTGTAGTGAGAAAGGCAAGCTGAGTCCTTGGGTAAATTGCTGTACATCCTTGTAAGAAATGCAGGGAAAGTACTGTTGTGCTGTCTGTTTGTGCTGAAGGAAAGCTTTTCAGTCCTAAAACGTTACTCAAACATTCTTGCTTTCTTCCCCAGATGGGCCAGTGATACTATTTATAAGGAAAAGTTGTTACACTCTGCTCTTTAGGAGATGGTTTTGCATCCCAGTGCAGCACACCATGCCAGGTGGCTGGCTGTGCTCCTGCTTTTGGGATTTTTATTTTAATTATTTGTATCTGTCCCTTGCTGGAGGATTTCTGCTCCAGGACTCCTCGGTGGTCAGTGATGTCTTGAGCTGACTGGAGTCTCTGGACTTCAGCAGCATCACACATCCCTCGGCAGCCACCAGGGGCCCACAAGGTGGCCGCCGCAGTTTCCAGCTCTGGCTGTGGCCCGAGGCCATTCTGGAGTGTTGGCAGGCGTGGCAAGTTTTCATCCGCCCAGACAAAAGTGCTTGCAACCTCTTTGGGAGTGATTGAGCATTTCTCTTTTATTACACTGGCGTCGTGGATGCTTTGTGCAGAATTACTGGCATGTAACTCTCTCCTTAGCCTGTGAAAAAGCTGCTGTTGCTTTTGGATCTTGTAGATGGGAGTCAGGGCTGTCCATGCACATTTCTTCTAGACGTTGTCCAACACCTCCTTCAGTCCTAACTGCCTGCCAGTCTCAAACCCCACAGAATACAACACAGTATGGATATAGTTCTAGGTCAATTGCATTCATAAGCACTCTCCCCCAATAAAAATTATTCTTACCCTAAATTTCTATGTAATTTCCCAAGTAATAAATGGGGAAATAGTGACCCACATGCAATGAATTGTCAGTGATTCCCTGTGACCACCAAGGTCATTCAGTGGATGAAGTTTTGTGGAATGTGTAGCATGTTGGTGTGTCTAAGACATGATCAGAGGGGCCCATTCGTATGGATTTAATGAACTTGTGCAGCTCCTTTTTGTTAAGGAAGTGCCAGTGGTAGGCCATGACAGGTTCCTCATGCAGTGTAAATCCTGTTTTCTTTACATGACCAAAAACAGTTGGAAAGAACCTTGTTCTTTGGCAAAGGCAGTTTTAATTAGCACAATCACTCTTTAAGTGGTAATGTAGAAGCTGCCACTGTGAGATGTGTGTTAGAGTAGTTTGGGGTGATTGGTAATCATCTGCCCAGAACTTGTCCGGCACAGTGTTGCTAAGTTTTGCAAGGGGAGGTCTGTTTAGAGGTGATTATGGACCTCTAAACATGGCTGGTGCAGCATCATCTGTGAGCTGCTTTTGGCTGAAGGGTGTCAGTGGGTGAGGGAGGGAATAACAGAGCTCTGCCTTTGCCCCAGGCCATGTGGGTGTGATCTGTACGTCTCTTCTGTGACTCTGCAGCAATGGTCTCAGAGGTTCCATCCTCTGGATAGCTCCCAAAACTGCCACTGAAGAAGGTATTATTTCTGATACGTGCAATGTGATGTAAACTTTCACAGAAAAAAAGAGGACACTTTAATCTGACAAAGACCCATTGTGTATTGGTAGAAAGTACTTGTCAGAAAGTACTTCTCTTAAAGTCTCAGCCAAATGAATTGGACTATTTGAGATTCTTCTGCCATCTTCATTACTAGCAGTGGGGCAGCAGTGTGCTGCACAGGACAGTGCTCTAAGCATTTTTTATATCGCCTGCTTGTGACAGCTGAGGCTGAGACAAGTCACTGTTTCACTTCTCTGGTATTCCATCAGCTGTGAATTTGTGGTAGGGTGAAAAATACCAAACTGGTGTGGAACTGACTTCTGCTTCCTCTGATGCTGTTAGAGAATAGGGAAAGGATTACTGTCTGCTTTGCAAATGGGCTTTGTACTTAAAGTAATGTTATTTTGACTTCTGTGTTCTTAAGGATCTCTGAACTTCATTCAACATTTCATAGGGTTGCTGTGTAGCTTTAGATTATCTCATAGGATAACTTCATTAAGCTAAATTAGTTAGAAAGGGGAACAGAAACTGGCTAATAGGTCATGTCAAGCTCTAAGAGAAAATGTACAAGATTCACTAATTAGAAGCTTGGTAAATTCATAATGTAATTAATTCTCCTGACATCAAAGAAATAATTCAAGCTTAGGCCTTGGTAAAGTTACTAAAGCTACAGACTGAAGGACAGCTGCATTAGCAAGAGATGGTCTAATTCAAACAAGACCTCAAGTGGCAGGACCTGAAAAATCTGGCTTAGGTGGTAGTTCAGGCTGGGTATTCTTTTTGTCCCTGACCCTACAGGTACTACTGTTTCAGCTCTCTAAGCCTTCAGCTCTAGCTTTGACTGTTGTACTCCCTGTGCCTGTAGTCAATACAACTGTGAACCCTCTTCACTTCAAAGTTTGTACCCCATAAATACATGCTGAAATCCTGGAGTTTCAGTCTTTGTTTTGATGCACTTTTTGTCTTTAAAATTTTTTAACAAATCTTTCTCATATCTCATTTCATAACCTGTTTCTCAAATAAAGGCAATTGGCTTTCTTTTCTGTCAGGTGAAATACCCCAGCTTTTTCTTGTGTGCCTCTGAAAATAATTTAGATGTGAGAACCCATTTTCTTGAAGACTGAGCATCATTTTCAACATCATTCTACATTCAGGACACTGCCTTTTCCTCCCCCTGCTCCATGAAAATTAAATAGTGTATGTCTCCTTAAGGGCCTGTGAAACAGAAACAAAATAGGCTTTGACTTTGCTGAGCTGACAAACGACATTTTTTTGATTAGAGATAAACAGAATAATTAGTATATTGCCTCTCCTGAAAGTAATGCCTTGTTAGTGCAGGCGTGCCCAGTGTGAACAGTAAGTGGCTTGGCTTTGCTCATGTTGTAACTGGGCCTCTGAGCTCACAAGCACTGGTTAGTGAGCTGTGGCTCCTCTGGACAGCTTTGCCTTGGTAACTGCAAGGTTGGCATCTTCTTGCACGGCTGCTGAAAGTTCAGGTTGAAACTTTTTTCCATTAGTGTGGTGATTTGTAGCTGGATGCACAAGAGGTGGGTCTGTGTTGCAGTGCCAAACTGAGCAGTTCTTCAGCCCTGTCAGGCGTGTGGCAGCCTCCAGCCATGCCATGGACAGGAGTGGACAAGATAAGGCCTATCTGCTTTTCTCCACTGTGCTTGTTAAGAGATGCCTTGGCATGGGGAGAGGGACAAATATATCTTAAATACTAATTCTTTATAGAAAGGTATCCAATTAGTACTCTCAAGTGTAAGGGCCCTCCTGAATTTAGGAGCTGAAGCCACCTTGACTGTTCCTTCACACTGGTGCTTCTGTGATGACACTATTTGTGAGAGGGAGGTGTGATCTAAAATCTCTCTGTGTGGGTAAGAAGCTGACTCTCACACAGCCCCAGTTCTCCTGTGCTGGAACTGGCTCTTTTGCTTTTGCAGACTTTGAGCAGAATGACTGAGCTTTCTGATCTTTTTGGGAAACTGTAAGTGGGGAGAGGTCAATTAAACAGTTTGAAATTCTAGGATAATGAATATTTAGGTTTTTTTACTAGAGGAGGGGGGAACAGACCAGGAAACTCAGAATACTTGACAGCTTCAGCATGTATGCCTGTGCAAGGGAAGAAGGGGACTATTTCCACATGAGGTGGAAGAGGTGGTTTCAAGTTCCCATCTTTAAGAAAGGGATGCATGTGTAGGACCTGCACCTGGTTTTGTCGCACGTCTCTCAGAATTTATCACGTGTGAAAGACAAATGACCACATAATGAAGTATGAGACCTTGAGCAGGGAAATATTAATGGACTTGGTTCCACATACATTTAGACAACCCTATCTGTTAAAATAGAGACTTCATCCTCCCCCAGCCTTTGGCTCATGGAAGACTGTTAAGCTGGATCACACTGTAAGAAACTAATAATTGTTAATGTGGATTTTGCAAGATCTTGCAGTTTTACATTCACATTCCAAGTACTGCTGCTTTCCTTTCTGCATTAAAAATGTGGCCTACTAAAACACTAACAAATGTGACACATTTTCTGTTAGCGAGGAAGTCACTGACACTGCTATTTTTAGCATGCCAGAAGGCTAATACAAAGTTCTAATACAATAAATTTAGTTGCCAGTATTAAAAACAGAACATGAAGGGTTAATGAGCATACAGGAGGCAGAGTGTAATGGCAGCTTACAGAAATTGTCTCCACCCAAAAATGCAGCATTTTCAGTCTTTCAAATACAGCATTAGACATTTAATTGCATCTCTTTTATTTCAAATGCAGGATAATTCCCTGAGAAAGCAGTTTTTTACTTAAATAAAACTTTTCCAGAACTTAATCATGTGGAAGAAGTTCACACAGCTGACAGTGAGCTGGAGATGACACATTCTTTGGCCCAGGGAAGTAGTGTAGTGGTCTGGCAGGTGCTCTTGGACTGTTCATTTCCAAAGCTTCACCCTGTACTGTCACCAGCCTCCTTCAGCACTGCTGTCTCCCCCACCTCTGCATCTCCTCCCTGACTGATCTCTGGGGTTTGAGTTCCTCTTTGACTGTGCTGCCATGAAAGGGATTTTTCATACTTGGTCTTAAAAAGTAATCCATGACCTGAAAAAGCAGAAGGGGAAAAAAACCCCAAACCAACATCCTGAAATGAGATGACTACAGTGGTAAACAGAATACCTCATTCCTTATAAAGAATGGGTCTTTACAGACTGGAAACTGCATCCTGAGGCTTTGGAAGCAGGAGCAGTGACATACAGAGAAGGAAGAGCAGTCTTTTAAAGTGGTACTACAAACTTTTAGATAGCATGTAGCATTTTAGGTAGTATGTAGATTTTAACACCCACCTACACCCCATAACCCAAAGATTAAGTATACATGGGAGATGGATAAGATGTTTGCTTGATGCCTGGTAAGGCCAGATGCACTCACCTGGACAATCTGCTACCTCCTTGAATGCTCTTTTCTTACAGCATCCTCGGCACATGTTAAACACACATTTAGTGCCCTGGGTTGGGACAGCGATACAAAGAAGCTTGTGTCAGTGAAAATAAAATTGTTACTGTTTACTATAATAAGTAACAATACAGCTCTGCACTTTCAGATCTTTGGGAAAAACCCATGTACTCAGCCTAATGAAGATGATGGAGTTGATGTCACATTGGGTGCTATCTGCTGTTTGCACATAAAGAACAGAAAAACCCCAACCAACCAAAAAAAACCTCCACATTCAACTTGTGCAGCCCCCACAGCCTGTTGGGCAGCCTGAGTTACCCACCACAAGCAGCCACATGCCATAAGCCCTCTGCAACAAGCATGAACACATTTGGAGCTTGCTCTAGTTCTCTGCAGCATGAAACACGGTGCTCCCATCTGCAGCTAGGCCTATAATATGTTACCACCAGAATTACTTCCCTACTTGCATCTTAAAACACACCTGCATATTTATTAAAGTATAATGTATGACCCTTAGGGGACAGCAGCAGCTGAGTCTTGGCTAACTGATGAGGTGGCAAAACGAGCCTCGGTCTCCGGGGTGCTTTGCTCACACGCAGTTTAGAAAAGGGGGTTGAGATTGTTTACCCTGATTCCCTTCACCCCAGTCAGAAAATCCTTCATGTTTAGGGAGGCTTTAGTTGAGCTCCTTGTCCTTTTTCTTCTCCGCACCCCCACACCCCCCCACCACATTTCATGACATAGCTCAGAAACACATAATCTAGGGGAAAAAAAAAATAATTACAGGACTAGTCAGAAGATTTCAAGAGCTACCTGCAACTTTACAGTGATGCAACAGCAAAACAAAAATAAGTCTTTAAGCCCTGGTGCAGACGGTCTTGGTTTACGCACCAAGCATAAACCATGTCAAACCATGTCATTTGGATTAGCTATGAAACAGGATGGCTTTGAAAGCAGGCCAGCCTAGTGCTCAGTGCTTTCCCAATAAGGAACACAGCAAAAAAATCCCATTTTTTTCAGTAGCTTCAAATTGAGCCTCAGCTGGCTGCCACTGCTGTGCTGCAGTAACAGCCTTACAACAGGGAGCAACATCACGTGCCTGCGTTGCAGGCTCCCGCGCCCCCTGAGGTGCACGTAATGCTAATTTTTAAGCTAGAACACAAAATTACTTGCATCTTACACCCCACTTTACAGTTATATTAGCAGCAATAAATACACTCTGCTTACACAGCAACACCACCCTGCCAAGCAAACAGCTATGTTTACCAAGGGAAAAAATAAACAAGCAAAAGCAAAATGAACTCTTTGCAAATATAAAAATATTTGAAATTTCAATACAGAACCTGTAAAACCAGCTGCCTCATTTCACATTGCTAATAGTGAAAGTCAATGTTAATCTATTGCAAAGGCAGGACTGAGGATGAAGAGGTGCTTAGGCTTGTTTTGATAAAGGTAGACATCAAAACAACACAAACCAGAGCTGCAGATGCTGTCTGACACTTACTGCAGGCTGTACTGTGATGACATTTACACTAAGAACCATACCAGTTATTCAAACTTTCCCTTTGCAGAAAAACTCCACCCACCACTAACACCAGTAAGAGGTGGTTTGTTTTTCATTTCACAGTAAAATATGCATGTCATACATGTGTAGAAGTCTGGAGATTTGTTTCCAAGATATCTTTGGAAATTTGATTAACTCACTCAACTGGTTTAGCAATAAATACCCTCAGCAGCAGCAGGACTGCACTTTTTTGGAGAGGAAGGCAAATTCTCTCAAAGAACCTATGTATGTTAAGGATTTTTGTGCAGCACCTTCAACCTCAGATACTGGTTACAGTTAACAGTTAAAAAGCTTTAGCCCAAGTACGGACTTTCCTCCACACACACACACACACACATTATCAGCAGGACTTGGCCTGCACCTGTGTGACTGGGCACTGGCACGGACCTACCTCAGGATTTGGAATAACAGAATAGAATCAGGATAGTTTGGGTTGGAAGGAGTCTTTAGAGGTCATCTACTCCAACCCCCTGCAAAGAGCAGGGACATTTTCTACTAGATCAGGTTGCTCAGAGCCCTGTTCAACCTGACCTTGAATGTTTCCAGGAATGAGGCATCCACAACCTCTCTGGGAAACCTGGGCCACTGCCTCACCATAAAAAATGACTTCTAATCTAAGGTGCATCTAGTCTGAATCTACTCTCTTTAAACCCATCACCCCTTGTCCTACTCCAACAAGCTCTGCTAAAAAGTCCATTGCTGTCTTTAAGTCCCCTTTAGGCACCGGAAGGGGCAGTGAGGCTCCCCAGAGCATTCTCTTCTCCAGGCTGAACAGCCCCCCTGTCTCTCAGCCTGTCTCCTTGACAGAGGGATTCCATCCCCCAATCATCTCTGTAGCCTCCTCTGGGCCTGCCCTAACAGCTCCATGTTTCTCCTGCACCAAGGGCCCCAGAGCTGGATGCAGAGTGCCAGGCGGGGTCTCACAAGAGCAAAGGCACAAATCCCCCACCCCATGACCTGCTGTCCATGCTGCTTTTGATGCAGCCTAGAACACAGGGGCTTTCTGGGCTGTGAGTGCACATTGCTGAGTCATGAGCAGCCTCTCATCCACCAGCACCCCAAAGTCCTGGGCAGGGCTGCTCTCAAGCTGTTCCTGCCCCTAGCCTGGATTTGATACCACGGTTGCCCTGACCCAAGTGCAGAATCTTGCACTTGGCCTTGTTAAACCTCAGAGGTTCCCAGAGGCCACTGCCTGAGCTTGTCCAGGTCCCTCTGGATGGCCCTGTCCCTCAGGTGTGTCATCACTCCACTCAGCTTGGTGTCATCTGCAAATGTGCTGAGGACACTCTTGATCCCACTATGGTGACCTCAGTGGTGGAGACACTGAACAGTGCTGGTGCCAGCACAGACCCGAGGGACAGCACGTGTCACTTATCTCCATCCAGAGCCTGCACCATGGACATTTAATTTCCCTTTAACGGAAATGCTTTGATGGACGCTTGTACTGGCTTACCTTAGGGTTTCCACACTGATCACATTTTGCATACTTGGCTGAGAGAGAGAGAGAGAGAACTGATTTCACCAATGGTATTTTTACAGGTTTCCACACTGATCACATTTTGCATACTTGGCTGAGAGAGAGAGAGAGAGAGAGAGAGCTGATTTCACCAACGGTATTTTTACGTGGAAGTAAATAAAAAAAAAAATCAGAACAAGAAAAGCTTGGTGCTTTTCTAGCCAGAGTCCTTTTGAAATAAAACTACAGTACCTCAAATAACAGTGCAAAGCTAAAAAAACTTTGGATTTTTAAGTGCCTCTATGTTAAAATCCAAACATTGAAAATTTTAATCCTCAAGTCAAGCATAAAACAGGAGGACATCAGCTTGAAATTCATGTAAAATTTCCATTTCAAATGCTAGTGACAGCTACAATGCAGTTTGTAAACCATTTTGATCTTCAAAAGATGCTTAGAGAGAATCAGTGACCTACTACTTTGATCCTTGTTTCCTTTACTAGTGAACATTATTTGAATCATGCTGCCTGCTATTAAAATTTCAATAGCAACAGTTCCTCCTCTTTTCAAAGAAGTTTCTACAAGTACACAAGCCAGGAAAATTCTTAGCAGCAAGTTATGTCAAAGGTGGTATCAGCATATCTCCATACATTTATGCCAATAAATGAACTTACGTTTTAAAGATGGATCAAAGCTTTTATTTGGATTTCTTAACTTCTTTTTTTGTTTATTCTTTGAAAGAAGCTCAGAATTTCCATCTTCCTCTTCTTCCAGAGCACGTTTTCCTCGCACACCTTTTTCAGTTCCACTATCTCCATTCTCCCTGCATCTCTCCTTTGGCCTGAAACAGTGAATTTCATCATAAGTTGACTGAAGGGAAGAAGTAGCTCTTCCCTGACCATTATTTTGGTTTACAGAAATCTGGGTAAACCATAAACCTTTCTATCATGGCTATAATGAAGTGTCATTGCCCTCAGAAGTGGGATAGAAAAACCTATCTTCTTTGGTTAACACTGACAGTTAATAACAGACACACACACACTATATATATATATATATATATATATATATATATATATCTATATCTATATCAGATGTATCAGCTGGAAAGCCAATTAAAGTTGGTCAGCTAAATTAGGCACATTGGGTTCTTGTTCTCAGCTGCAGTGGGATTCCTAATTTTTACTTTCCAGAGAGAGAGAAATCTGAGGAGGATCCAAAGGAGAAGATGCAAACAATGAGCAACATCCCCACAAACAAAGTAATAACTAGGAAACATCTAAACTAGAATTAAAATAATCCAAAGTCATCTTCAGTCTTCACTTTTCCTTTTTTTTTGGTATGGGTGGGAAAGGCCTTTGAGTACCCGTAAGTATCAAAATAAGTAACTCACCCTGGCCTGATGTATGGCTGACAGATCCAGTGGAAAAAAGGCAACCCTTCTTTTGGCTTTTCTCCTTCTTTCTGATTAGCTATTTCTTCCTGCAGCATAGAGTTACAGTCAGTCTTCCTGGAGTTGTCAGAAAATACACTAAATAACACTTCAAACTCCAGGAAATTACAAACTGAAATTTAAGCTAACAATTACTGACAGTTACATATAGGCAAAAAACCCCATCTACTATGACATATGAACTGAAGCACATTTGTAACTCCTAAATCAACTTTATCCCACATAAAGTTGTCCAAGCTTAAGGGGATGCTATTGTAGTAAGCTACGAATATCGAGGTTAGTAAGCCACAAAGTCCCAGAGAAGTGACTAATGGATGTCAACTCCATGACATACTTGGTACATTCCCACCAAGTGCAGGCAGTGCTGTTCTGGGAGATTGGGGCCCATCTTGGTACCTGGCATCGCAGTTTCAGCTCTCTGTTGACATCTACAATGCCCTCTAGAGTCTTCACTTTTGCTAATTCTTCGCGCAGCTGATGGTAAACTTGAAGCCTGAGGCAAAGCCCAAACATCAGTTATATTTAGACTGCAGTCAACTAAAAATAACTGTATAAAAGCATTTTATACACTTCTCCTGATTCATTTGCCTTTGGCAGAAGCTTATATTCCTCTTTTTAAGTCCAGAGAAAAGCACACCTATGTCTCTTCCAGATAAACACTCAGCAGACAACCAAGGTACTTTGACATAAGCTAACATGAATGTACAGTGCATCAGCTGCTTCTCAGTAACTGCCCATAGCTATGCTCTTACTCCACAATAAATGCAACAGCACTGTGCCTCACCATGAACAAGGAGATAGTTAACTCGTGTTTGCCATGAAGTGTGTGCATGTGTGCAATTACCACACTGCAGATGGTGTGCTGTGAGATCACACCCTGGCTGATCTTGTGGCAACTTGTTCATTCCCCATGCCCTGTTTCCCAGATATGAAATAAAGGGTAAAGGCCTCAGCCCACACCCTCTCTAGCCAGGTCCAGGAAAGAAAACTTTGCAGCATACTCATTCTGGCTAAACAAATCCTTGTCCAGAAAGCCCAGACACTTTGTAAGCAGGACGAGTCCTGAAAACATTAAAGAGTTCTATGGAGATACTCACGTGTGATGCCAGAGCTTGAAGAGATGAGCCCTAACATAAGACAGTGGACAAGGGTACTTCCTCACGATCTCCAGATACTCCTCAGCCATCTCCCACACCAATGGATTCCGGCCCTCAAACAAAGCTGGATTATGAAGATTACCTTCTAGGGAACGAAAAGAAATACTCAAACTTTCATTTCAGGATTGAAACAAAGGCCAAAATCCCGGCTTGGGAGTTTGATCGTCTCTTTTGTGATTCTACACCCACAGACACATCACCCACGTACTCTCAAAAAGAACACAGGATCTGTAATACTCTAGCCTGACCTTGGGACACTATATTTCACTATGCCATTCCTAACTGCACTGAACAGCTCATATCTAATTGAAGTACTGTTTCTAGAAAGGCATCTAACCTTGACAGGAAGACAGTAAACCAATTAATAAATAGAGAATCACTGTTTTGTTGCCCAGTAATTAAATACTGAAATGACAGATGTCTTGCCTTATGTCTGTATTGATATTTGTCTGGCCCAAGTTCACAGACACAGCTTCTCACTGTGCTTTTCTCCACTGGCTTCACAAGCCTTTTGTTAACCAGTATTTTCTAAAACCAAGATTCTATAACCCTTCTTTAATTGTGTGAGTGATTAGAAGCTTTTCTGATGCTTATCCTAGCTCTTCCTGTAGGAAGTTATGTCAATTCTTTCTTGTCCCAACCCAACATGAACCACCTGCAGGAATATTAACCCACAGATGCACTTAGTTCATGGAGCACCACTCAACAACTGTTCCATTGATTAACAGATGTCACGTAAAATATTCCAGGACAACAGGAGCCCCATAATGCCTCCCATATGTCAAGTAATTACATTTCAGCTCAATGAGTTGCAGGTCCAACATAACGATTCCTTACCAGTCTTAAGGGATTCCTATTCTTGGTGTAAGATGAGGGAGAATGGCCACTCAGCTGTAAAGCAAAGCTGTTCACCAAGCCAATCTGACATAAGATTTAATAAATGGATATGGGACTGCTAAGGGAATAAGAAACAACTTGTATTCTCATCAGAGTAGAAGTTAATTTTCTTTACCTGCACTCATGACACCATGTACTCCTGTCTTACGGATGCATTCTTCCACATCACTGAGACACTGGATGTTTCCATTTGCAAATACAGGAATGTTTACAGCTTTTCTATTCCAATGAATAAAACAGATGCATAAAATTGAGAGTTAGAGTCAACCCAGAAATTCTCCTCCTATCACATAAATTTGCTTGCTCTTCAATGCCACTGCATACTCTATTTAAAATCCAGTATGTTATCAGGAATCACTAAGACTGGTACTGCTCACCAACCTTACAGCTTGAATGTGCTCCCAAGATGCCACACCAGCAAGTGGTCCTTTCTGTTCTTTAGTACGGCCATGCACAGTCAGCAGCTGGAACACAACATTACATTGCTTTCCACGTGTATGAACCACTGGAATCAATCCACTGAAAACACTTATTTTCACTCCCTACATTTCAGGGATGCCACTGATTTCCTGCTGCTATTTCAACAGTGCAGGGAGATTAGCAACACAGAAAGGTATCAGCAGCTCAGCTACTGTGGCATGGTCTTAGGCTCTTTTCATCTTGCTATTCCATGGCATGACAAGATTCTATCATGGGAGAACCTACATGTTTCCTTTCCTTTTCCTATTGGATTCCATTTGTGATTCGCTTTGCAATTTGTGATATATTGATCTAGCTTTCTCCTCAGCAGAAGGTCCAAATACTGTCAGTACTGTCTCTAACTATAGACCATCTCTTCCAATTTAACTGGAGTTAATACCTAGAAGGCTGCCTATTTCTTCTAGTGACACCTTTTGATACCCTTTTTCTTCTACAGTACTGTGGATTTCATGCATTCACACTTGCCTTCTGCAGCACTATTGAATACTGAGATGCTCAACCACAGTGAAGGATGCTGCACAGTGCACTGATTACAAGAGACTGAAATAATTTTGGTTTTCATACCACACTACTGACCTGGAGCCTAGGGCTGCAAACACACAGAATCTGTCTGCATCCTGTTTGCTCTGTCTGCAAAATAATGCAGCCTATTCATATCCACAGTATACCAAGAACTGGTCATCAGATACTTTACACAAAGATACATGTCCAGTGCAGGAGTAGAGGGAGCAGCTGCCTTCTTACCTGGCAGCCAGCTTTCTCCAGCATCTGTGCATACTTCACTGTCTTGTCAATGTCTGGGAAAACGCGGATTTTGCATGTGATGGGAACAGAGAGCTTCTCGTTAGCCAGTAAAACTGAGAAAGATTGAAAAGGCAGGTAAGTGGGCTGCACAATGCTATGAAAAGTGTCTGCTTTCCTCAAGATCTGATACCGGGTATGGTATGGAAAAAGCCTAAGAAGTTACTGCCATGCAGTTCTCACAGCTTAAAAAATCAGCAGTGTCCTCTGCAATCTTTACTGCATAGTTTAATCACATAACAATAACACACACATGAAACACAAAATCTGCATCCTAACAAGGTGGCACAAAACAGTCACCCATTTAATAGCCCTAACACTTCCACTGCATTAAGCCTTCACTTTCAAAGACCACCCCCTCACAACTTAATTATTGATACAAGTTTATTATCTTCACAGGATATTGTATTCCTCCCACATTAACACTTGCTTGTCTGCCTTTCCCACAAAAAGGTGCTTCACTTCTTTGCAACTTATCACCAGAAAAATCATTATAAGTAGATTCCTATCCATGGCAAGCAGAGGCTTATCAAGTGAGGTAGGCTATGGATGCAATCAAGTAGTAAATGTAGGTTATAGAGTCAGGGTGAAATCTAGAACATGGTAAACTCCCAGTCCCTACATAGTACATGGAATCACAAAAATACCAAAAGGAGAGCTAACAAAGAGAGACAACAGGAAAACACTGAGTAATGTTGTGTCTGAAATTCTCTTCTCTTCCAGAGCTTGGATATACTATGTAGGAAGTCACCTGCTGTCTTCTAATCCAAATCCTATGAGCTCTTAAGATTGATAGGTGCTTCCCATCACCCTTTCAAAGGAGGCAAGCAAGGTGTATACAGGTAAAAGCAGAAAAGAGTGCTCCACCATTTTAAAGGCAGCTGGGGAAAGGAGGAGGAAGAGGACAGCCTAAGATACCTCTCTTACTAGACACCCTGGGCTCACCCAGCTAGATGACCTGGGTTCTCTTCACACCTTGAGGCTATTCTGATTTGTGTATTTCTCAACAGCCACATTACATGCTGGGCAAGGATGCACTGTCTTATCTTCCAGGTTCTCAGCAGTGTCTTTGTACCAAACATCACTCAAGATTCCCCAGACCACTGGGAATGCAAACAGAAATAGGACAGTCTAACTTCATGGCTCCGACACTTGCTTTAAAGCGGGATGAAGGCACATTCTCAGTTCCACAAAATGACCAAAACCTTGCTTTTTATGTCAGTTACAAATGTATTTCTTAAAAAAAAATATGATACTGTTCACAACAGCTACTGATAGCCTGAAAATAACCTACACAAATTAGGAGAAGAAAGACCTAATTTGCTATACTCTGGACAGAAAGAGTACACGGAGTTGATCAGAAAAGGGCAACTGTGGCTTCAGGAGAAACGTGACCCTTGGCACCTGAGAACTTCAGAGCGAAAACATAAGGAAGGCACTGGGACTCCTACTGTTTCTAGAGCTGGAAAGCCACTAAGCTATCATATGAGACTGGGACTTAATTGACTCACTTTCACCTGAAGCCTTTTTCAGGTACAAAAGTCTTTTAGCAGATCTAGTGTGAGTTTGCAGTGGGATACCACCAAGTATCTTGAGGGTGCCACTGGAATTAAAGCGGGATGAAGGCACATTCTCAGTTCCACAAAATGACCAAAACCTTGCTTTTTATGTCAGTTACAAATGTATTTCTTAAAAAAAAATATGATACTGTTCACAACAGCTACTGATAGCCTGAAAATAACCTACACAAATTAGGAGAAGAAAGACCTAATTTGCTATACTCTGGACAGAAAGAGTACACGGAGTTGATCAGAAAAGGGCAACTGTGGCTTCAGGAGAAACGTGACCCTTGGCACCTGAGAACTTCAGAGCGAAAACATAAGGAAGGCACTGGGACTCCTACTGTTTCTAGAGCTGGAAAGCCACTAAGCTATCATATGAGACTGGGACTTAATTGACTCACTTTCACCTGAAGCCTTTTTCAGGTACAAAAGTCTTTTAGCAGATCTAGTGTGAGTTTGCAGTGGGATACCACCAAGTATCTTGAGGGTGCCGCTGGAATACAGTATGAAACAAAAAAATAAAAAAATAAAAAAAAAAGAATACAACTGCCCCTTCAAAACCCAAACACAACTCTGCCCAAAGAAATATGATGCACCTCGTTTCTCCCAAAATCCCTAAACCTCCTCTCAATAATTAGTTCATCCTATTCCCTCTCTAAATACTTACTCATTCTCTGAAGAAGATCCCACTCCTCTTGCAGAAATGCTCCATAGTGACCTATGATAAAATAGCATATGACAGACTTGTGCAGAAGAGGAAGATCCTGAAGTACAGTTTTCAGAAACTCTCACAATGATCCAGACACTCATATGCATCACTGGCAGAAACAGAGTTGCTCTGTCCTGCCCCAACTGGAAGAGTGGGATCATTCTGTTGTCCCTGCCACTCTAAATTTACAGGATAAACAAGGAATACCCACACCCTACTTTCACTGGTACTCCCCAAGGCCGATGTGTTGACACTTGCAGCTCAAAATCCAACTTCTAAGGGTTTATACCAGATGTTTAATAAATCCTATTAGAATAACAGATGATCAGACTGAAAGATCTATTTGTACCATTAATAATTTCCTATTAGTCTTTGAAAGATATTTAAGAAGAATGGGCAGTTACGGAACAAATATTTTCTCAACACCTTAACTGATCCAAAATTTTCAAACACTGCCTCTGGTCTTCAAACATGCAGTATCTAAGGGATTCAGTAGGTGTCATCCTCTTCTACACTACTGTGAAAAAAACTCTGCAAGTATCAGGGAAATAAGAGATCCTAAGGGTCTGAATTATCTAATTTTAAGGGCAGTTTTTCAAAAATAGGCTGTTTGAGCAAAAATGAGAAAGAAAATCGAGCTCTTACTAAAAATGTTTCTGAAGGATATTCTAGAAAAGGGAGCTGCCACTTAAGAGAAATTAATTATATCTAATTTTTGCTTTAGGTACTACAAAAAGCATTACCTGCTACATTGGGTGTACCTAAGTCTGACTTCAGCAGTACTACAGCTTCCCCAAGGCTTGATTTGGCCCTCTTGATATTTTACTGCCAACATTCACATTTGAAACACCACTTGCCATTTCTCTACTTATCCAGGGTTCAGATTTGCACATACCTCTCTTTGCAATCATTTGGGGGCAACCCAAATTTAGGTCTATGGCATCACAGTAATCCTGAGCCAACAGTGCTGCCTGGACAAACACTTCAGGATCATTGGCACAGAACTGTGAAAACCAAAGAGAAGTGGAATAATCAGGCAATAGCTTTCTTCAAGTACTGACAAAACATTATCATGTAATTATGAAGCAACTACCTGCTACAAAAAACAGGCAAATATGCACAGTTAATAACACCAAACACTATTTCTCAAAATGATCAAGGGAAGCCATGTGACGTAATCTTTTTGGATCTCAGTAAAGCATTTGATACTGTTTCTCACAGGATGGTTCTGCACAAAACGTCCAGCCCACAGCTGGATAAACACATTGTGTGATGGGCAAACAACTGGCTCATGAGTCAAGTGCAAAGGGTTATAGTGACTGGGATGACATTAGGCTGGTGACCGGTCATGACCAGGGCTCCATCTCAGATAGGGCCAGAGCTCTTTAACAGCTTCACAAATGACTTGTAACCTGCTGACATTTGTAACCTTGCTGAGGACACCAAACTGGGAGGAGCCATCCACGCCCCGGGAGGCACAGTGGTCCTGCAGAAGGACCGTGACAATCAGAGGGCTGGGCAATCACAGACCATATGAAGTTTAATAAAGACAAGCAGCCTTCTGCACCTGGGACAGCGTGGCTCTGCACGTACCTCGGTGACTGAGGGGAACAAAAGGCTGGAGAACAGTGCTGCAGAAAGGGACCTGGTTGATGGCAAGTTGAATATGAGTTTTTTCTGTGTCAGAAGAAGCTAGCTCCCACAGAAGAAGAATGTACAAGACGCTGAGATTAGCTCATTTGGTTAGAGCATGGTACAGCTAATAACATTAAGGCTGTGAGTTCTATCCTGTACAGACAATTCACTGAAGAGTTGGGCTCAATGTACTTGTCAGCTGTGGACTCGTGGGTCCCTTCCAACCCAGAATATTCCATGATTCTGTGAAAGCTGTACTGAGACAGATCAAAGGTCAACACCAAAATGTCTAGGGAACAGCAGAAGCAGAAAAAGTGTCTTTATGGACTTTGGAAACAGAAGGTGTGTTTGTTGCATCCAAAGACCCTCAAGTGTTTTCCTTCATTTGCTTTCTAAACTCATGTAATGTTCCAGAATCCAGTACATCCCACAGCAATGAATTTCACAGTTTATAACTACCACTATGCTTACTTGTTTCTCACTCATCATCTTCAAGCCAGTAGTATTTCCACAGGCTTCTCTTATCTCTCCCTTCAGTCAAGGGAGACACTTCTTTTCCAGGGTAAACAGTCCTCATCCATTTAACTGCTCCATGTGTGCAAATCAGTCATTCCTCTGCTCATGACAACCGTCTTTGTCTGCATTATTCTCCAGCTCCATAAGCCACTTTCCATCTTTGGGATGCAGTGAATACCTTATCATCACACAGTAGTCCAGAAGCAGAAGGAACACATGCTTTAAAGTCTGTCCTGTCTTCCTTGCATCCTTTCTCTACAGCTAAACACTGAGCTCAGGGTTTCAGATTACTACTCAAAAAAGCTGTGATCCTCAAGTGGTACCAGATCCGGGACACACCCTGATTCTACCAGACCAACTGTAACCTGTTTTTAAAGATGAGGTGCGGGGGACTGAAACCCTCTGAGAAGTCCACTGCTCCAGGCCCCTGTGGTTAAGACAGCAAATCTCTGCTAAACGTGGGATAAACAGAAAAACACACATCTTCATGAGCTAAGTACTGTTAGCGGTATTTAGATGAAGAAAACGAGATTTCTGTTACGCTATATAACCACGTTAAAATGTGCACGAGGCTGACTAACTTCAACTCGTGCACATTTGAGAAACGCCTGGATTTGTTAGCGCGAGCGGGGTGGATGCCGCGCGTGCCTTTGGCGTCCTCAGCGTTACCCAGGACCGGCACGGCAAGGTGAGCCCAGGGAAGCCCCGCCCGGCAGCCGCCGCCGCCGCTCCCGGTGCCGGGGCTGACCGGGGGAGCCGGGCCGGGGGCCGCGCTCACCTGCACGATCAGCGGGCGGTCCTCGGGACAGGCCTCGTCGTAGAGGTTCTCGCGGCGGTAGTTGGCGTCCCTGAGGAAGACCTGGGCGTGCAGCATCGGTGTGTAGCAGAGCTGGGCGCCGTGGCGGCGGCTCAGCAGCCTCCAGGCCAGCTCGCTCTGGTCCACCATGGGCGCCACCACGTAGTGGGCGCTCCGCAGCGTCTCCCTCCAGAAGGCTTCCCCGCGCAGCTTCGGCATCTCCCGCTTGCTCGGCCGTGCAGCGTTGCTGCTGCTGGCGGCCCGCGCCGCCGTCCCGGGGCTCGCGGCCTGAGGCCCGCAGGCTGCGGCGACCGCTGCGCCCGGGCCGGGCCCCGCCGCAGCCGGACGGTGCCACCGCCATCTCGCTCCGGCCGGCTCGGTGCAGCTGCGCGCCGTCCCCTCCGGAAACCGCGGCGCTGCCAGCAGGGGCCGCGCGCGGGAAATGGGCAGCGGCCGAGGGGCCCCGCGCTGCCCGGGGCGGCTGAGGGGCGCTGAGGGGAGATTGAGGGGCGGCTGAGGGGAGATTGAGGGGCGGCTGAGGGGAGATTGAGGGGCGGCTGAGGAGCCGCAGAGGTGTGAAATACAAAGCTGTGTTTCGTGTCAGGTACATACAGGCAACGTGTGTATCGGTGATTGTGATATGGGTGGAAACTGACCTTGGGACAGTTATAAAGACAATTCTAATAAATAAATGAGGAACTAAAGCATAGAAGAAGGCCTTTGAACCTATCCTTTGTTTGCAATTAACCTGTATAAGTCTTAAGTTGATTTAGAAGCATTTGAATTAAAGCTTTAAGGATGTTGCTGTTTGACAGGAACTTTCTGCTTCTAGCTAAGCCTTAAAGAGTTTTGCAATAATAACCTTTTGAAGTATAATTTTAGAATATTGCTTGTAGAAAGGATCTTTGAAACGATAGCTTTAAAATATATAAAAAGGAAACATGCTTATCTCGACGCCTTAACAAAACAGTGAAAAGAGCTTGAGAAAGGAAGATGTACATCAACTCAAGGATTGATAGTTTCGACCAAGGGAAGCTGGACATCACTGCTATGAGATTTATAGTCCTTGCAATTAAAAGGTGGACCTGAAATGAATGGGCAGGAGATCTTTCTCCGTTTTAATGCCTTTATTAAAGAGAATCAGCTCAGATGGGGAGAAATCGACGGGTCGCGCCCACGCCTCCGCTGCTTCCAGGAGTGGCACGAAGGAGGAGGGTGATGATGCAGCTTTGTCCGCTGCACCACCAACGGTTATGAATAAAAAGTTACCAATTTTTTTTTGAGATTGCAGAATTAAAACCAGTTGGACCAGTTGCTGTTAAGTTAGCTTCATTGTTAAGATTTCTTCTTCAATTGCCCGTTAATGGTTGGTGATTAGCCATTGTCCCCCTGGTGCTGCCAGGGAGCGACACCAGGACCCTGCAGCAGCAGGGCATGGGAGTGGCATCATAGCTAGTATGCAGATGAGAAATGCATTGCACTAAATCTTACAATTTTCCAGGAAAACCCCTAAAAACAACGAGCCAACATAGAATTAGGGGACCTAGGTGATGTCTAAGGATGGGTGCGTAGTCCAGTGCCTGCTTGGATCCTTTTTGCTTCTCACCCTGACCTCAAAGGATGTTCACTAGGGAGAGGACCCAAAGTGTTGGACCGAAAAGGTGGAATCTCCTAATCTCTCGTGAGGATGCAGTCCCCAGCTCTGCCTGCAGACCAGCAGACAGAGCTGCATCACCCTCCTCCTTTGTGCCACTCTTGGGAGTGACTGCGGCGTGGGCGCGACCCGTCGATTTCTCCCCACCTGAGCTGATTCTTTTTAATAAAGATATCAAAAAGGAGAAAGATCTCCGGCCCATTCCTTTCAACTGACAAGCCTTCACAGTGCAAGTTCATTGTCAAAGCCTGTATTTCACCCCCTCTCCAGCTTTCTAGCACTCATGGCTGTGATGAACTTGTTGCAATAAATGTTTCAAGCTTCTAATTATTTTTTACCATCTTTCATTACCTCTCTGCAGCCTAAAGAACGACGTTGCTACTTTAAAATATACAGCTCTGCCCCCCTGCTATCAGCACTCCCCCTTCCTCTGATGAAACTGCTCAAGGGGTATTTTTGTTGTATTGTGTTTTGTTATGCTGTATGCCGATTTGGTTTGTTCCTTACACCCCTTTCTGTTGTAATGGTTCTGCCCTGGTTCTCTCTCCCCTTGATCGCCCCGTCTGTCAAATCTCTCCTCCCTGTTACCCCTAGCAACCATTGTATCCATTCCCTCAGTCCCTCCCTGGTTCCCTGTCTGTCACTCGGTGCCCCAGCCCTTCTGTCTAGAATCTTCCATCCTGGGCATCGAGTGATTGGATCAGGGGCCAGGACTCCGCCCCTGCTCTTCCCTCAGTGGTTTTCCCTACATGTCTGTTATCCTCCCACGACTCCCACCTGTACTCTGATTAGCTGAAGACCACTTTGCCTCTCTGTATCTGCCCATCCTTAAAAACCCAGGTCAGAGCCCAGCTGAGTGTCTTCAGCTGGTAGTTCCCCTGGACATTAACCCCGGACTGCACTACCGCTGGAGTCCGTCTGTTCATTGCCTCCTGTGGGTGAGCAGCTCTCTCTCTCTTAGCCGCGGATCCTCGTCCCTCAAGGCGAAAGCCTTTAGGCGCTCCCCTGACCGAGCCCCGGATCGGGAGAGTGCCCCCGTGCTGCCGGCGGTGCTGGCCGCAGCTAGCTGGGACGTACACTAAGGTCAGCCGCCGCATATTTTTAAATTTCTTTTGACTCTGATTTGCAGGCATCATGTCTTGTAACTTAAGTGCAAAAGAAACAAACACCTGCTTCCTATTCTACCTTAAACCTTTTGGGTTTTATTTGACCTCCACTTGAACTTCACTTTCTGGTAGGGCTTCTGCTTTCTGGTAGTGCTATTTTATGTAACCAGCTCTATTAAACTGCAGCCCTTCTTGCACTGTTTTTACTGCTATCTTCAGCAAGAGAGGTGTATTTCTTTGCCTTCTAAGGTGGTAGACTAGAAAAGGAAAATAATAGCTTTAATACTTGTGACAATATAAGCTGTGTGCCATACATTCTTGAACTCTTTATATTGCAGATTTAAGGTACATGGTCCATCATTTCAAAATGGCAATGTGCATTTGTGAGCCTAAACAGTTCCCCAGTCAGAGAACTGCTCTTCAATCTTGAGACTGAGATCAGCATGGTTTTAGCCTGTGAGAAGCTATCTGAAAAGGATGGAATGCAGCAGCTGACAAGAATCCCCACTTTAGTTTCACAGAGAAGGGCAGGCATGAGGGATTTCACTTCTGTCCTCGTCTTCTCAAAACAAGAAACTGCAATATTGGATTTTGCCTTCTGATATTATTCTACATGTCTAATCTGATGGGCTACTGATAAGCAAGCAATACCAGCACTAATAAGGTTTTTATTTTTGGCACACTGCGTTCAGCAGCCAGTTATAATATGGGTTACATGGCAGCAGCTAATAATCAGGTAATTATGGGGGAAAAGAGCCCTAAACATAACCTTCTGCTTTTCAAATAACAACCACAAGAACATCAACAATATATAAGCTGTAAGTTATTCTTCAGCAACTTCTATGACTAAAGCAGTATTTTCAAGCTCTGCTTAGATGAAACCATACAGATTTGTTTATACAGGGAGCTCATCAAACTCCTGCCTCAACAGCTGGGACAGCATTAGTCCTTGCTCCTTCCACACAGTCCATTCAGATGTTACACACGTTAGAACAGCACTACTGTACCTGTTTGCTTTACATTTAATCCTTTATTATTCCTTCCAGTTTTAAATATAACCAACACAAGCTGGCTATTCTTTCCCCTTTTTTTTCAGGCTCACTACAACTGCCAGTACTTAAACCAAACCAACTAGTCCCCATTTGTTTTATGTAGTACCCAATGGCAGTAGGTGCAGGAACAGTGTGCAGTAGATGGAATGAAGTCCATGGTGTATGCACACAACTTACACAGCCACTCCAGTATCAGTATGCAGTATCCCTCACACAGCACACACTTTCCTCCTTCTGTTACTGTCTAACACTTAGACATCATACCTAAAACTTCAGAGCATTTATACCCACTGCCTGTCTAACCCTCAGAGAGGCCCTGAGGCAGATATTGTCCCATTTTACAGATAGGGAAACTGAGGAGTATTAATGGCTTGTTCAATACTGCAAATAAAAGCTCATCTAAAAGTTCCCACTTCAATATTATGGCTGTAAATTGGTTGTATCTAAGGTACCAAAATCATGGCAACAAGAAGCTGTACTTCAGAATACTAAGCCTTCATTGATATTATTTTATTATTATTACTATTATTATTTCTACAGAATACAAATCAGATATGTTAGCAGTAGTTTTTTTGCTTTATACCAAGAAGTGAGAGACTCCAGATGAAACATGGGATTAAGAAATGATGGTATAAAATAATTCAAAACCCAACCAGTGATGAATTGTTTAATACTAGAAAAGCCAAAGACACTTTTCAGACCAAAAACTATTAATTAAAAGAAAAAAAAAAAAAAAGAACAAGACATTTCAAAATGGTTTAAGCTGACATTATGTTGTTTTATTTCAATTTCACAAAAGAAATACTTTATAAAACTAAAATCAGTTAACCCAGCCACTATCAACAGAGGGTGGTATAAGCAAAAGACACTAGGTCAGAACCTGCAGTGAAGAGCCATCTGTTCCTGTCACTGGAATGCTCCTGTACCACCAGAATACTTCACTGGGGAACGGAGAGAACCGGGGTTTTACAGCAGTTTGGAGAAGCACAATAGCTCCTCCTAGTTGGTGCTTTGTTGCTACCCAGGTCTCCTCTGTATCATAAGTGTAACAAGGATTTACTGATTTTGGAAAGGACAGATCCAGCATAGCAAAGGCAAGAAATTTTTCAATTCAATTTTATGCAAATTTCCTTTAAAAAGGTACTACTGTATTTTAAAATCAGACCATCAAACTGATTACTTAGCTAACTTATGTGGGATTTCCAGTCTCATTACTGAAAGGAAAAGAAATACAAGGCTTAAGCAAGCCCCGTGCTAAATAAAATATATAGAGGCTTTGGGTAGACTCTTGTATGTTTGCCTGAGCTTTCATTATGGGAGAGCAGGGGTGGGAGGATTTGTTCAGTTATTGTTAAGGAATTCTATTCCCTGCCCTCCCCATTCCAAATTTTTCATTGGGTGGCAAGACTGGAGGTGAGAGGGAATAAGGTAAAGCAATAATTTTAATGCTTTACTAAGGTTCTGATAGAGCAGGCCACAGAACCTTGCACAAATATAAACAAAGTACCTGCCTAGGGACAGCTTTGCCTGTTTTTATCATGCCCAAGTTATGGCTGTTCAATACAGCAGCATCTGCCAAACCACCCACCCTATGCCCCAGGCCCCTCTCTCCCCTGAAGAGTACATGATGGCAAGAATCCTTCCTTCTACCTATTCCTTTCTGAAAAGGGAGGGCAGCGGGAGAAAAAAAAAAAACAACCAAAAACCAACTCAACAAAACCAACAAGAAATTATATTATTTCAAAGATGGGCAACTTTCCCTTATAGAATAAACCTTCCCCTCCAAAAAGGGATGTTTCTTTGCTCCTATAACCCACGATAAATTAAAACCAAGTAAGAAGTCTCTGGTTTGACACAATAAATACTTAGAATATAGCAAATTAAAAAATATAGTTACAAAACCCTCAATGGAATTCTCTTTCTGACCTAAACTGCAGACAGACTCTTCACAGATAAAAAGTATCTCCAAAATCAGCTGCAGCTCCTCTCCTCTCCCTGTTCACTAGGCTTGGTCAACAAGTGCTATCACCTACCCTTTGGAATACTGTTAAGACAAAAACAATATAAAGCACAAGAAATCTACTCCTAAATTTGTTTTTTTATACTGCCAAGGATGTAGGAAGCAACCATCTGTGGGGAACCCTCACTGCAGTGCACAGTGACAGAGTCACAGCACTACAGTTAACACAGACAGAGAGACTAGGGGGAAAAACAGCCATAGGAAAGGAAGGAGATAGAACCCATAAATGTTGGAAAAGATAAGCAAGAAAGAGACAGAAAAAGACCAATTGAGTCCAGCTGGACTTCCCAGTTCTGGCAGCAGAGCAGATGAGATGTTGAACAGGAAGAGTTCCTTGGGGCCTGTCATAACTAGGAATGTTGTTGGCATTTTCTTCTTCATTGACAGTGAGGAAGTAGAAATTAACCCTCTCTGACACTGACACGTGGCTCTGCCAGTGAGCTGTGGATGATCCCAATAATTGATTCAACACCATTTCCCTCCAGCAAGGTGCGGTGATCTCCTTCAATAACGTGGACAGATATCTTCCCATCGCACACCTGCGTAAGTATGAAAAAGAAAACTTTTCATTCACAATTTACAACCAGCTGGTCACTGTGGGTTTGTTAGTCTTCTAAGTTAGTCATAATTTAGACCACTGTCTCTATCAAACTCAGTTAAAAATGGCACTGGTTTTACTCTGACACATTTTCACAGATCAGCTGTGGTGAACTGTTTAGAAACCAGTGTTTTAAAGCACAATAGTCTGACAGCCTGACAGGTGATCCACTCACATATAAGCTGGGCAGGAAGTTAACCAACCTAGTACCAAAAGAATCATTTACCTACAATATCAAAGAATGAATGATAAAGTAGCTACTTCCAAGCCCTTAAGTAAACCAAATAAACACCCCTCCCCTCCTCACCATCTTTCTCCCACCACCAGAAATCTTCTTTAAGGTCATTATGTAACTTTAAAACCATACAAATTAGCCTGGAATCAATAATGACTAAGTTAGACATCTGAAAGGATAGGAGATGCCAGAAACAGGAAGAGAATTCTGACAATCACTTCCTTTTCCCTGGTATTTGCACCAACTTAAGCCTTGTATGTGAGCAGGGGCTAAAGAACAGTGACCTTATCTAGACTATGGGCCAAACCCCAACCTTTTTTTTTTAGTCCACAAGAAACCCACTTGTAACTACTAGCTCCTAAGTGAAAAAAGGTAACTGAGAAAAAGCTGCCTTTATTGTCAGAAGACTGACACTTGCTCTTCAGAAGGCTGTCCTCATTCCGTGAACTAGGTTCAGGGTCTGCAGTGAAAAGCGACTGCTCTCTTTTAACATCATTATTATCCAAAGTCATTCTAGAGATCTTCAAGAATCAGTTATAGAAAACACATCCTATATACAGGCAAGACTTTCTGGCCCTCACTAACCACAGAAAATGCCTGAAACCAATAAACTCATTTGCTTTTGGAGACTTTTGTTAGAGCACAGGAGCTGCAGAACAATAATTTCTTTAAGGTTGGTTTTGTCCTTTTTTTCTCAATGAGGATGATTTCCCATGCTTTCCTTTGGCTTCCCCAAACATCAGAAGAAATTCAACAGTGATAAGTGGGCCTGCGACTGACCTCTGAGAGTTTATAGTCTCTACCCAGGCCTTCCTCGTATTCATTGCGAGACTTTGCCCGCATCAGTGTCACGTTCCCGTGGTACTTGGACTCTGGTATATACTTGTCAGCAGCCTTCAGCTTATGGTAAAATGAAGTAGCAGCAAAGCTGAGTGCTTCACGATTGATGTTTGTATGAATCGCAGTTATTAGGTCTACAGCAGCATTCACACGAGCCTCCAGATCTTTCAGGGGCAGAAGAACCTCCAGCAGCTGGAAATATTAACATTTTTTTCACATTAGTCTCAACAGCTGAGAATCCATCTCCATTAACAAAAAAAACATACACCCTCTTGTGCAACATCAAGACATTTGGATCTTGAAAATATGAAACAGTACCTTATTGTATTCAGTGCCTGTAAATTGCTGAACAAAGGCACACAATGCTTCAGTCTCCAGTGCAGCCTCATTCCCTTGGGTCAGTTTGGCTCTGTAGCTCTGGAAGAGAGAAGAATACAATATGAACGTGAGAGGAATTTGCCTGATATTAAACGTCAGATAAAAACAATTACAGAACCAAAGGTGTGAACTGGGAAAAAAAGGAAGGGGGAAATCCCTTCAAGACAGATTAGAAAGCAAATCCACAGGTGGCAATTGCCAAGACCCTAGTATTCTCTCAAGTACAATGAAAATTAAAGGGAACACTTAAGCAAGGTTTCCTCACACCCCTACAAGAGGGTCTTGACTTGCAGACACCAAGATCTTCCAGAAAACATACTAATATTACGATTTATCATAGCAAGAGCAACACTTGTGCCTGAACTCTTTCCATTTAATGAAGACCACCTCTCATGTGCTTCTGCCCTTCAGCCATCTCTAAGCATCCACTGTCTACAGCTGTCTTCCAAAACCTTTGTGAATAAAAGTCTGCCAGCTTTTCAGATTGCTCATATCTAGAATAGTAAGCTTTGAGAGAAATGAGCCTTGATGAGAGAGACTGGTCCTGAGAAAAAAGAGTCTCTTTGTGCCCCTTACCTGGGTATATGCTGCCACAAAGGAATGAGACCCATCAAAAAGGAATAAACTGTTGAGTGCATGGGAAGCATTTTGTTGTGCTTGCAGCTGGGAACACATTTCAAAGGCTACACAGGCACCAAAAGAGTATCCAGCAATGCGGTAAGGTCCTTCAGGCTGTATCTGCTTCATGCAATCAATGTAATAGGCTGCCAGGCTTTGGATGCTGTCCAAAGGAGCGGCTAGAACATGGAAGTGAGTTAGAAAGATTCGTGAAAAGACACTGGCAGAGACAAATCACGTTTTCATGCACTCAGAAACAATCCTGTTGGAAACATCCAGGTTACCTTGCAGGTAAATTACTAAACTGCTGTTAACAACTTGCATTTAGGACAAGTAATAGTAATATTGTTGCTTTCCAAGGACAGGTTGAACAGGATGCTTTGACTTTTGTATATGTAAACTCTTCAATTTCATCTATTATTCCTCTTGATAGTGGAATAATGATATGACCCTCTGCAGACTAATAGGCCTGATACTTGTTCCTCCAGGTTTAATAGTCTAGAAACAAAGCCCTCTCTAAAAGCAACTACAGTTCAGAATGTTAAGTTTGCAAATTTAAGATGCTGAAGAACTGAAATACCTTTTGTGCACTGGAGCCCATAGCAGGGCATGTGAAGTCTGGAGGCTAGAGTGTAGAAAACTGCAATGGATCCTTCAATGGGGTGAACAAGGAAAAGAGGGCGCTCCATGCTCTGAACATCATTGAGACGAGTGATTGTTGGCCCTTCTGGGTTCACCAGTAAGATGTTCAAATCTAGTTTTGGAGATTCACCTGGGCCTGCTTTCATCAGTGGGGATGACTTCAGCTCTGTGAAGGAAAGCACACCAGACAAACCCAATTAGCTTCAGGATCAGTCTTGGTCATGTAGCCACACTCCTAAAGCACAACCTCAGGGCTAGGGCTGCCCTAGATTAGCTTGTTGCCTCACTACATCATCAGGTCATAGAAGCAGGGATCTTCCTATGGTCAGTTGCTCTGCAGGAACTGCATATGCTTTTAGCTTCCTGTGAGTGTGACATTACATTGTTTATTCCCCAGACAAATAAAAGGTCTCAAGTTGCATCCCACACATAGCTACATAAGAGTACTCATGCATGCAGCTGCTAGCCAAGCAAAAAAGCAGCTTGCACACTTGCCTTGCTTGTACACCCTGCCCCCAGAAATGATGGGCCTGTCCTAGTGGTCAATACACTTCTGTGACATGTCTGTCACTTAGAAGCTATTCAATTATAAGTTTATTTCATGATCTGATAGAGGTTTATGTCACTAGAGATGAAAGCAATGGATTGGAAGCTTAATTATTTGGACTCAGGTGACTAGTAGCAACCGTGATCCAGACACTTTACCCTCTGTTTTCTTGGACTTGGAAGAAAGTTCACGCAGTTTGTTGATTGTAAGGAGTCGAATTTCTCTCATGGTCATAACCATGTCATAGTCTCTCTCCAGTGTCTGGCGCACCTCCACACCCATCAAGGAATCCAAGCCCAAGTCAGCCAAGGAACTCTCAGCATTCAGACTACTCACATCACGGACCCCTGAGAACAAAAGAGCATACTAGCAAAAGGCCAATTTCTTTTCAGCTCCAGGCCTCTCTAGCAGCCTTCTCCACTTTCTTCTGTCTCCTAAAATCTCAATGAACTGCAGCTGTAGAGCTGTAGTTTACCTTCCAGGATCATCTAATACTTTCATAAACCACCTCTTCTACAACCCTCACCTTGTCATATGGGATCTAGTATTTAGAGTACATATTGAGTGTGCACAGATTTATGACAGGGGATACATCAGTCCCAACTAAATAGCTGTGAATATTTTCACATCAGCTCTAGACCAAATACAGAACAGTTAGTCAGCTAGACAGATTCCACACATTGGAGACTCTAAGTGAAACTGCAGCCCTAGACCTAATGCAACTAATACTCAGCAGAAAGTCATCAGTGTCAGTGATGGTTGACTGCAACACTTGATGTCTACAACACTGGAGGAGGAGGTGGTATATTTAGGCTTCATTTCCCTTTTCCCCTTCAGTTTTCACACTGTTCAATCTCTCACCTTTTCCTTCCTATAGAAGGCCTCTCATAATAACACCTGCATCTTCAGCTCTTTGTCCCCTCCTCCACCTTGTGCAGCCTCATGTTGCCACCCTTCCCACTACCAGGCTTCATTACTAGCTCCTCCCTTTGTTGCTTTCATAGTCTCTTGCAAACTAACCCTAAAGCTGGTGTGGTTTCCCAGACCCTTTCCTATCACTTCTAAAAGCTGCATCTGCCCTGAGAGATCAGATTTGCTGCCTGTGAGTTGCACACAACTCCTTAAGTAACGCTCAGGAGACTATCTTTCATTTATCAGCACCTTTTTTGGTAGAAAACAAAGGATCACTAGACAGTTCTGTCTGCAATAGAGACAACTGAAATGGGACATAGTAGACAGAATTGACAGTGATTATTCAGTATCAACACAAAAATAAGAGACACAATGGTAAAAGAAAGCAGATTCAAGACAGAGAGAAGGACATGGCACTTGTAATGCACAGCTAAGCTATGGTTACTACAGGTTCACATGGGATGACAGAGCTGGTAAGCAAATAAAATACTAGTTAAGCAATAAGTAGAGAAAAGTACTTTTTGTGGCATGGGGACATATCAAGGTGAATGTTTGAAAGCTGGAACAGTACTGAGAAAGTTAGTTATGTATTTGCTGTCTTATGTGCTGTCCCAGAATTTTGCTCTTGGGGGCTGTTCCTGTTGGTTCTCCATTTGGAGAAAGGTGCCACTTCACTCTAAATAAAACCCAAGACTCTGGGGTATACACGCATATCTATATAAACACAGTAACAGAGAAAAACCCATAAAAGAAACAGCTGTTATTCGAGAGAAGGAACAGTGTAAAGGGAAAAAAAAAAAGCAAACAGTCTCACAACAGCAACATTGCCACACCACAGGAGATTGGGAAGAGATGCCGAACAGAGGATCTACAGCAGCACCACTGCTTTCCAAAAGTAATGAGAGACTAGGCACCGTTCAGTAGTGCTTGAGTGACAGCACTTACCCAGGATGTGAGCAACAGCTTCTACAAGATCTCGCTGACTACCTCCTTCAGCTTTCACTGAGACCTTCTCTGCTAGGACAAAACTGGACATGACGGGATGAGGCTGATTCAGGAAAACATCGAGCACCTCCAGGCATGAGCTCATTTGCTGGGGAATTGTTCCTCCCACCACAATGTCTTTGTTTCCCATTGTCTTCATCAAGATACCCACATCACCAATGGCTCCCCACTGGATTGCCAGGCCTGGAGAAGAAATCAGAAGAACACACTAAGCAACTAATAAAGCACATGGCAGGAACAGGAGTGAGTTAATAAAAAGGAACTTAACAATGAGCTATGCTAAGGCCTGCATTTCCTTTGTACTGTTAAATGGTGTGTATTCATTCACACATGAATGACTCAGGGTAACATCAAGGAGCAGAAAACAGCCTTCAACATACTTTATCACTCCATATAAGTGCACAGGTTTCTGGTGAGCTGGTGCTCATTTGGATGTTTGGCAAGGTAGTTTATACTGTGCAATGAGTAAAGTTATCTTACCTGGGAGTCCATCGTGATGTCGCTGCTCACAGATACGCTCCATGGTAGAATTGGCAAAGCCATAATTACTTTGCCCAGCATTTCCTCTTCCACAGCTTACAGAGGAGAATACAACAAAATAGTCCAGGTCTGGACACTTCTTACGAGTCACCCTTGGAACAGAGCAGGAGAAACCGCATCAGAAAAACCTGCTAAGTGTATTATTGTCAAAGGCTAGTGCAAGACTAAAACAACTAAGCTTGATCAGTTCCTTAACTTTAAAAACAGTTCTTATTTGTCCCTTCTACAGACACTTACCAATCCAAATGAAGGGTGCCTGAATACTTTGGCTTGTTGACCTCGCAGAATAATTCTGGGGTCTGATTTTCAATCATGCCATCTCTAAGGACCTATGGGGAGTGGGAAGAGGAATTAAAAAAAGAAGTGTAGTTTCAGTATCTTCAATTTCTCTGTTTAAATATGCCACGTGACTTGAGATATGAAAGGATATTGCTACACAATGTATTTTTGTAACTTTGCAGTACAGACATATCCTGAATATCCCAAAATATGACTACATGCCTTTTGCCAAGTCTGGTTTTTTCAGTATTTTTTCTGTATTGACACTGCAGAAATTCTGGCTAGCTCTACATGGGATTTTTCTTGTCCACAGGAGGCTAGGGCAACATTTGTCTTATCACAGAACTGAACTCACTGGCCAAATACTGTTGCTTCTCAGGTGAAGGGAACAGACCCATAAGACTTTAGTCACCAGGTAAGACCAAAGCATAGTGTCCTTTGAAACACAGAGACCTTAACTAAAATTGTATGAAGCCTGACTGCCTTCAGTAAAAAAGTCACGTGAATGGAAGTTGCCTCTTACAAGTCCTGAGCATTTCTATCACTTACCACAGCCAAATTAAAGATGCCTCCAACTGGTCCAAGCTTCAAAGCTTCTTCTATCAGCTGCTGTGTTCCTTCTAGTGTTCCAATATCACTGGTAGATACCAACACTTTGATTCCCAGTGCCTTCCACTCTTTAACACGTTTAGCCTGGTAGCCTAGAAGAACAAAGGTGGACAGTGCCTTGGATGAAGAATCCCAACCATAAGGCTTTGGTTAAGTTGCTCCTTTATGCTTTTCTGACTAGATAGGGACTGAATAGCTAAATAATTCCTGATTCAGCTAAGAGATAAAAATTGGACAAAATTTGACCAGCAGCTAGAAATCATTGGAATTTCAGAAATTCTACACAGATAAAGTGGAGAACAGCGCTGGGAGAACCCAAGGGCTGGGGGCGGGGGGGAGGCGGTGGTGGGGGGAAGGAAGGAAAGAAAAATACAACTGTGAAGAGAAGTTAACAAAAATTTGGGTACTGAAATTGGGAAAATTGGCTAGATTAGAGCAAAGCAACAGATTATAGTAACACAGCCAGAACTTGAAAAGTTGTATTTGATCTATGTGTTTGTACACACAGGTGGCGTGATTGTGAACTTGGCAAAAGAAAAGAAACCTGTAGAGACAGAGAGAACTTGAGTTATGAGTGAATTTGTATGAGGAAATACTAAAGACTATCACTGATAAATCTCAATACTGCCAATGTAATCAAACTAGCGCCTTAAATCTGAGTAAAAAAGTTTATGGATGCTATCAGACGTAAGGTCATCTTTATAGATGAGCTATCTAAGGAGCAAGAGTGAGCATCCACACATGTACCTTGAGGAACAAAGTATCTTTAACAAGGAGTTTTTAGGCCCTTCCTTGTGACATGTGATCCGACATGCTACAGCCAGTGGACAAGTCAGTGAGGTAGCCAGACTTTGCAGAAGGTATAAAGGTAAAAGAAAGGCTACAGAAAAAAACCCTGTATAAGAGAGAAAATGGGTTGATAGAAATAGGAAGCATAAAAGGGGGAAAGTAATAATTGGAAAAAAAGGTCAAGCTAAAAGATCGTTCTTCCTTTACAATAAAGGATACAACAGCTTGAAGTGAGATAATACAGGAAAGAAAAGAGATCAAGACATTATTAGTCACCAACAGGACACTTAAAATGGAGAGAAACTACAAACTGAGGTCTGTTGAAAGGCAGTCATATTCCCTGTTCCCTTACAATTTTTGCTTACCAGTTCGTATGCCAGAACGAGACGTCAGTACAATTTTCTGTGCTCCTCTCTCAACTAGCCACTGTGCCAACTCCAGCCCAAATCCTCCCAGGCCCCCTGTGATGATGTAGGACTTTGTAGCTGGACAGGAGGTTCGGGAGATTGCGGAGATTCTAACTGGTTCAGACTTTCTTAAAGGATACTCCTTTTCCTCTTCTTGGACCTTCCCCCACCAAAAAAAAAACAACAAAGAACCAGAAACAACACACACAACACACACACACACACAAAAAAGAGATAGTTACAATTAGATAATCAGATACATAATGCATCTCTTATCTTTTCATGCTATGCTCCTCCATTCAATGGGAATGAACCTTGTAGAATCAGTGCCAGATTTGACAGTTACAATTGTGACAGTGTCAGCAGTAAAAACTGACCCTGTGCTGCCCTACTCATAGAACTTCAACTTAAAATGGATCAAAATATCCAATAGTCACCAGGGGATGGCCAGAGGCATCAGAGAATCAAAATCATTCACATTACCTTGATGATAACTTTGCCAATATGTTTTCCTTGTGCCATGAATCTGAAGGCAGCTTCTACCTCTTCTTTGCTGAAGACTGTACTCCTCAGGGGCTTTACTACACCATCTCTTATACCTTTCTTCAACAGCTCTGATACTACTTCCCACTCTTGGTTTCCCTCATCAAATATTGAATCTAGTAGGATCCCATGAAATGCCACATTCTTGAGGAAGAGAGACATTCCTAGAAAAAGCAACTTGGTTATGACCTGATGCTGCTGACATTTCAAAATGGAGCCTACCCTCTGCTTCAGAAACATTTCTGGGCAGGTTATAGGAGTAAAGCAGTCAGATGTTTGAATTCTACATTTTCCAAACTAATTCTTGCATATATTCTCTATCACATAACATTACATTACTCTCTTACAAGCAGACCAATTTCACAGAAATGCCAGTCCAAAAAATTGTGTGTTGAGAGGACAAGCTGTATCATGGTCAGTTTGATATTAAAAAGGACATTTTTTTTGCCTAGTGACAGCTGAGTTAGACTCACAGGGGAGCTAGAATCCTACATACATCATGTCTGTCTCCACAGGAGACTCTTCCTCATAGCAAGGTTTTCCAATATGATAGGACTTTTTGAAATTTAATTAGAATAAGGAAGCAGGATGTTGATGCTATATGCAATCATTCTAGAACAGGAGAACACTGCTGTAAGTTTTCACTGACACATCACCTTACAAAAATTTTTTTCCATCCAAGAGAAATCAGGATTATCTTGCCCTGTGCCTTCAAAACTGTTAGATGCTGTTGACTGCCATGAGGGACAAGAGGCCTTGCAGAGGGGTCAGGATAGACTGGAACACCGGGCAATCATAAGTGATAAAAAATTGAACAAATGTCAGTTGTGCACCTGAGCCCTAGTAACACCAGACGTAAGTATAAATTCTGGGGAGGCTGGAGAGCTGTCCTGCAGAAAAGGGCACCTAGGGATGCTGGGCAGCAGCTAAAACCTAATGAGAGGTGCTTCCCAATTCCCCATCTTACCAAGCTGACTGTTGTTAGATAGATCAAATTTGCCTATTTCCAAGAAGCGCCCATGTCGAGCAAGACAACGCAAACTGGCTTGGAGCTTCTCTTCTGCCAAGGAATTTAACACGAGGTTGACACCTGCAATGAAAGGAGAAGCACCTACTTAACTTTGCTGAGAGCCTAACCCTGTCTTCTAGTGACTCATATTGTCTTTAGAATGCGCAATTGATAATGTGGCTTAGCTGACAAAAAAAAGGAAAGATATTTCTTGAACTTCACCTTTTCCATTGGTAACTCGACGTATGTGTTGTTCAAAGGTAGTATCTCTGGAGCTGGAAAAGCTATTAGCATCTAGCTGTGGAAATCTTGCTTGGAGATACTTACGTTTCTCAGTGGAACCTGGAAGTAGAAGACAGGTTGAAAAATGCCACTAATTTCATTTTTATGATAAAACAGCCCACTTTCCACTGCACATCTTTCCCCCAAGGATTGTAAGTCTGAGAAGCCATCTCCAAGCTTTCAGTCTCTCAAGATGTCAGACTTTAGGACAAAGGCTGTCTGGTTGCTACTGCTCATTTATGAGATAGAGCAAGAAACAGAAACGATGGACAGGCATTGGATTCATATGACTAAATGTAAAATGAGGAAGCCATGATCTTCTTCCAGACTTTTGATTATATAGTGTATAGAGACAGATAAATTTGACTGTGCTGAGGAATTTTCAAGCAGTGTCAGTAGCTGTATTTACTATGTAACCAGTTCTCAGCCTGGAAACTAGATCAAAGCTACAGCAGATCACACTGGGAGGGGAATAAGTATACACCTAAATGGTTATATATACTTATCTATGTGTACACACACATCCTTCCTCTATTAGCTATAATCTCTTTCTCCCCAAGACTTTGGGCCCTCAGTACTCACCTACAGTAGTAAAGACACGGCAGCCCATGCTCAGGGCAATGGCAATGGCTGCTTGGCCCACACCTCCTGAGCCAGAGTGAATAAGGACACTCTCACCCTTCTTCATACCACCTCGAACCACCAAAGCATAATAAGCAGTGGCATAAACCACAGGCACTGAAGCTGCTTCTTCTAGAGTCCTAAGGAGCAAAGTGGAAGAGGTATCTTTAGCCTTGGAAAATACTGCTAGACTCTCCTGATGAAATTTGCCTTTCTGCAACAGAAAGGTTCCACTGCTGAGACACATAAGGAAGTGTAAGATAAGATAGATAAGAAAGTGTCAATCATACAGCAGACTACCACAGCTACGTTTCATTATTCTGAAAAAAATATTTCATTAACTAACCAATAACATAACCAACACTGATATCCCAGTGTATACTGAAACACATGAAGCTAAGAGCCCAAAAAAAGATGAGAACCTTGTGCAAGCCACTGTACAAAAACTAGTGCTGAACTCCTGCAGTGAATCTAATCCAAAATCCTACCGTTGTTTGGGACACTATAGCCCTGTTAACATTTGCCAGAGGGGAATCTAGCCATTGTGCAGCACTCAGGTTTGATCAGGGCTGTCATCAGCCTCAGGCAGGAAGGCAAATCTTAAACAGAAAACAGAAGCTGACCTACCAGTTTTCAGGCACCTCCCACAGAAACCTCTTTTCACAGTCTACCACTGTGGCCAGCCCCTTTGCTGGCAGCAATCCCATTACTCTTCTTCCAGCCAGGTCCCGTCCTGAGAACTCCATGCCCAGCATGCATTGCTGCAAAGCCCAGTTACCTGAAAGAACATCAACACCTTTTACAACAAAAGAAACTTCTCTTCTAAAGTTCCTTTACTACAGAAGCAGTCCCTGAAAGTCTAAACCTATGGGATTTGTCTCTTCTGCACACAGTTCATAAATTGTCATAATGACTCACTGCAAGAGCAGAAGAAAAGGACTTGTTCTCATTAAATTGGAAGCACTTATCCTTGATGGCATTGCATTAGTTTCCAGTTTTCATCTGAGAAATTTCATGAAAATGTCTTGTTTTAGAAGCAATTCTGTCCCTCAGAAGAAGAATGATGCATAAACTAGAAAGATGATCACTACAAAAATATACTGCAAAATACAAATTTTTGATAATTCATGTTTTAGGCAGACACTTATGTCAGTCATAGAATGGTTTGTGTTGGAAGGGACCTTAAAGATCATCTACTTCCAACCTTTTGCCATGCACAAGGGCAACTTCCATTATGCCAGGTGGTTCAGTCATGAAGGGGAACCCAGCCTTACTCAAATCACTCATTTTAACATGTTCCATCCCCTCTCTTTTAAATACATATTTAAAACCATTTCATACACATTACATTAATTCTTAACTCGCTATGAAGATAATACCACGTCCATTTTGTAAGCAGGCAATTAATTCACTGTGCATTATTCCTCCCTGAAATTCAAGCATGTCCAACAGCATGGCAGCAGGAAACTTCAACATTCTCACTTTGGTATTTACCATATGCCCATCTCTGGAACCTCTATCAACTTGTTTTATCTCACACTTGGTATCTGTGCAATGTGGCAAGCAACATTTCTCAGAGCATGGTTTGTTAATTGTGCCATATTAAAAAAAAATAGAACTGTAACTGGAAGTAGAACTGGGGAACTTTTTGGTGCATAGCCCTGCAGCAGGGCTGTACTTTTCTCAAAAGCACTCTTTCTGGTATACAATCTAGCCAGTGCATTACTAGCAATCAGGAGATTAATTCTAGAACAACAACACATATCCTGCTAGTGTAACTTTAACTCACCAGGGATAGCATCTGGAGAAAGCTTCCCTGTGGCCAGCATAATGTCCCGGAAGTTGAGAGATGCATAATAGACTTTGCAGAGTAAAACATTGGGATCAGTTGTGTGGAAGTGTCGAAGTGGGGAGACAATCCAGCGAAGAGATGAGAGATCTCCACGAGTTAGCACATTGACATAGGCATATTCTGTCAGCTCCTGAGGTTGTGCTGCAGAAGAAGGAACAGTAAGAACACATTAACAAAGGTATGTGGTTTCCAAAACAGTAAATTCCTTGTGCAATTTCTACCTCTTCCTGTATTTGCTATCCAGAGAGCCCTTTCTTGCTTTGCAATACTACTGATGCCCTAAATAGCTTACCCTCCTCCTGGCACCACAGTGTTCTACTGTTCACTTTGAGCTGAAGCAGAAGAATTCAAAATTGTCCATTAAAAATAATAATAAAAGGTAACTGTAGGAACAACAGCTACTCATTTTCTATTCAAAGTTCATTCAGATTCAAGGCTTTGCAAGTGGTACTCAGCTCTCAAAGACTGTACCTTGCTGCAATGGAAGATGCCTGAAGGAGCCCCACTTTCCATCACGATACACATTCATCACCAGGTCCTTCTGAACAATCTTCTGCATCTCCAGAGAAGAAAGACTCGTGGGTGGGACAGCAGATGAAGGGTTCAAGTTGGAAATGAACACACACCTGAAGACAAGAGTTGTCATTTTGTTTGTTTTGCTATAGGTCTGAGAAGAAGCTATCACAAATATCTCATCTCCCAAATGTGACTCAAGGGCATGCTTATGTACCTGATTCGGTGGCCTTCTGCTTCAAGGCGAAGGCAGTTCACCATTCCCAAAATTCCTGAGTTCGCACAACTGGTGGCAGTCAACCACACAGGCTTCTCTGATGGGTCAGCCAAGATCTCCTACAGGACAAAGCCCAAACTGTTTTACTAGGAATTACAAAGAAAATAGCCCTCATATCCTTGGCAGAGATTAGTAACTTCTATTTTATTAAAAGTAACTGAACACACACACATTTTTCTTTTAACACTATTAAATATCTCATTTAGAAAGTGCAATGATTTGGAAATTCAGATACCTAGGACACAGGAATTCTCACCTTTAAGGATTCAACCCACTGATAGTTCGTCTCATCTACTGGCAGAAAAACAGGTGTTTTGACAGGAGCTTGCCGACGGCAAAGGAAAATAACTGAGCCAAAGAATGACTTCTTCATGGCAACAAGATTCAATGAAGCTTTGCCGAATAAGTCCTCCCACTGTGCCTGTCAAATCAGGCAAAGCAACAAATTAACAGCAAAGTCAAAAGTAAATTTTTCTTGCTGTTTCTTGAAAACTTGTACTGAGACAATACAGAGCAAATACATGTTTGATTAACACAACAGTGTTTTATCCACATGTAGACTACTCCTTCTTCCCTGAAGGATCTTCCAAAAGTGGGAGTCCAAGTATCTCAAAGTCCTAGCTAGGGAACCAGTCTTAGCACATTAGCAGGTGTGCAAAAAACCCGAGCCCTAACCATGCCACTAAATTCCATAGTGTATTTGAATGTGTCTACCATATGTCACCTAAGCCCTGTTTGCACAGAGATGGGGAGAAGCACCCATATGTCTAAGTTACATGGAAATGGCATTTCAGGAAAAGAAAATAATGAAAATGCATGTATGGCATATCCAGAAACACTTAAGGATTACTATCCTAATGAAATAAAGACGACTGCAGGCTCTCAGAAAAGCATCCATTTGCTTTTCACATGCCAGGCACAGACCAGCAGAAGGTTTCTACAGTGTGATCCCTTATATCAAGGGCCAGGGACAGTGTCTGCATCTAGAAAACTTTGAGAACTGTCTAAGTCCTGCACACTCAAGCCTGGCTTGTACCATTTCCTTCAGAGAAGGAGCATTCAATGGACAGGTATATTCTCCCAGGGATCTGCTAATACCAGGCTACTGATATTAATGACAGATTTATGGTTTTTGTTATTGGTGCCAGTAGCTTCTCAGTGCCTTCTCTTTATCCTCCTGTTCACCGGGAAAGATGCAGAGCAAAGAACTGAATCTTTTTTCTCAAATCCCCTTGAAAAAATGTCAGCAGGAAGTGAAGGGCTGGAATCCATGTAATTGCAAAATCCAAAATCCAACAACCCCACCCCAGAATTATAAATAAAACCCAAACTCTTGGAAGTGCTACTCTCTTCTTATTCTAAAAGAAGAGAGCTGAGAGGCTGCATCCCCCCAAATCAGGAAAAATAGCTAAGTTCTGTAGAGATGCATTTTTCCATTACTGCTCAGTCTAACAGCTGCCAAGAGAAGATGATGCCCCAGTTTCCACCCTTACCCTTGCCTTTCACTCTCCTCCTCTTGTGCCAGCTCTGGCATTAGTTTATCTGTATGATATACTGCTTTGAAGATACAATACTGACACTCTTCTCTCCCTCCTCCAACTTCTCAGGGCGTATTTTACTGTATCTCATTATGGGATCAGATAATGTAGGGAAGAGGAAAGGAAGAAAAGAAAAATACAAGAGAAAAGCCTTCCTTCTGGGAGCACCTTAACGTCAGAAGCAATTAACTAGCTTGTAAAATCACACTCCAAGCAGTAGTATCAAAAGAGATATTCTGATACTGAAGCATTTCAGGATCCTACAGTGATAAAGCTGTATCCCACCCAGCAACATGATTTTAATGATAAAGGAATTGTCCTGGCCAGTGTTTTCACACAGATTAGAGAGGTGTACAAAAGACAATTAATAATTTTCAGTGCATTAAGAAAGGCTTTCCTGATTGAACCTACAGTTTACTCTCTCAACCTAATATGTAGTAATTTGCAAGTCCTCTCTTCTTAAGAAGTGTTTATTAGATATTTTTGATGAAGTCCTCAATGGAAAGGCATGCAAGCAATGCCTACTATTCATTTACCATCAGGGTATCTGCAAGCAGCAGACTCAGACTATCCATGGTGAAAGTATCTGTCCTTCCAAGAGGCTTACCTCACTTAGAAAGCTGTGTTTCTGCTGCAGATCTGGGCTTGTAAGGAAACTGACAGTTTCTGCAAGAGTTTCTCCCTTAAGAAGAGTATGTAGCAAAACAAACCCTCCTTCTTTCACAGCAGCTGCCAAATTAGGGAGTATTTCAGTGGTATTCACTAAAACACTTGTTGAACAGTTGTATACCACCAGGTCAGCATCGGTCAGATTTCCAGAGGGAAGGCTAGATGGATCCCACCGGCTAGAGACAACACCAGCATCTTGTAGCTCTGTTTCAATAGCTGAAAGATTTTCCAGGATGCAGTCAGTGGCAATGTAGTCCACCTGCAACAGGGGCTGAGCATTCAGAATACTTTTCACACGAGAGAACAGTTGTCCACTTCCTGCATTAGCCTGTGAGAAAAAGAAGGGGAAGGAAAAGCAGAAACCAAATCAAAACATGAGTGATACCCAGAATTATAACCAGAACAACAGCAGTATGTAATCAGGTTACTGGAAGGCCTAGAAACACTTGCTATGGTCCCATCCCAGGCTTCCAACTAACCTCTACTATCTTCATCCTATGACTGATCATGTTCTCCAATGCCACATCCAGGCAAGTCCTCAACTCCGCAGAATCCAGCAATCCACTGAGAAGAGGGTCATTTTGGAAGTGCATTTTCTCTCGAATCACAACTTGTTGCAGCTCAGAATGGAGGTTTCCATTCAGTTCCAGACGGCAGATCTCAGCGAGGATATGCTGAAGGCCCTTCTGTGTGGAGGAGCCAGTAGCAGCCACTGCATTTTCTAGTCCAGGGATGACTAATTTGACCCCATGCACTGCCACCTTAGACTGTAACTTCCGGATCAGACCTATGGAACAGAAGGGGAAATGAAAGGAAGAGTCAAGATTTTCCAAGAATTCTTTTCCTCTTTGCCTCCATTTGCTACACCAGCTGATCAGCACCACATATTGCAGCACCCTATATCATCAGCCACACAGACACAGTGCAGCCTCTTACATTCACATGATTATGTATTGTGCAGTAGTTGCTCCAAATAAGTAGGCTTCGTAGGAAAACTAAATCTCCACAAACTAAACCATTACCACAATTACCTGTGGTAAGACTGACTGAAAGAGGGCAACTAATGGAAAACTTGATTGATTTAGGGAGCTGTGGAGGAAAATGTGAAGTTTCTGCAGATACAAAAATCCTAAAATGCCCTTTTGCTTCATAAACTGATGGGAAATAGTTAATCCTGACTGAGGATCAGGAACTGGATTACAGAAGTGTTGTGGTGTGATGTCATGGCTTGCCTCAGGTCCCCTGGTTTCTCCCTGAAATCTCCTTCCCCAGGTGGGGTGTCAATCACCCTTCCTTTCCCCACCCTTGACCCCTGCTGGGCACTGTCTATCAAACCAGAAATTCCAAGGGGAGTGTCGAGTGATTGGCAGGTTCAAAGGATGCTCTCCACCCCCTGGGGGGCCATTGGCCCACCCAGGTGTCTCTCTCACCTGAGACCCCCTCCCCCTGTACCCGGTTGGTGCTCCCTGGGTCCCCTCCCCTGCCCCTCTGCCCAGGTAAAAGGGCGAGCAGAGCACGTGCTGGGGGTGCTGTTGGAGAGTTGTGGAGTTGTTGCAGGCCTGAAATAAAAACTCTAGATTAAAAACTCTCCATCAGGACCCGCTCCTTTCTTCACTTCACGTTAAAGGTTTCTCCAGCTCAGGAAGGCCTGAGGAGTGACCCCCTCACAGCAAGCTCCAGCACTGGAGCTCGGGACATGCCCGGACTTGTCCCCACGCTCGGCTGCAGGCACAGGGAACTGAACAGCATCTCTGGGGAGGAAGGACACAGGTGCCGCTGTTTGGTCAGCAGCTGGGACCAGGCAGACCAAGGCAGTCCCGTCAGTAATATTGGTACACTCCAATACAGAACATAAAATATTCCCACCACAGCCTAGAAAAAAATACCCTGTGGGGGCAGTATTTGGATGCTGCAGGGGAAAACTAAGGAGAAAAAAAAAAAAGGAAATCTTTAAAATCTATTGCCAAATCTAAGGATGAGCATGAAGACAATCCACCAACACAGAAGGAAAAAAATTAGTCTCTCAAGATGAAGCAAAATTCACCACTAGAGCAAAAATTTTTTAAAAAGTAACTATTTTCTCTTTGATGAAAAGGCACTTAAGGGGATTAGTTTAGTGGATGTCTCCCCATCAATAAACAATGTATTTAGCTACCAGTTTCACAACAGATTGAACTGCTCCTATTCTATTCTTGTGGCAAACAATTTCTTTGATGTGTGCCCCACTAGATCATTTTCCCCGTCTGCATATGTGCCCATAATCAAATGGGAACAAGGAACAAATGAGAACCTTGCCTATCTTAGCAATTCACAGGGAAAAACGAAACAAGGTTAAAAACTCACTTAAGTAAGCTCTCCTGTCAGTGTCTAAAGCAACTAGGTTGGATTTCTCCTTAAAGACGCTTTGTGTCTCTCTGCTTGCAGAAGGGGCTGTGCCATCTGACACCATATCTGACTGTTATAGAAGGAAAGAGCCTTCTTCATGGCTTTTTACTCCTTCTCACATTCTAGAGATCTCAGGCAGAACTAGCTTTTAGCTTCAGCAGTCATACAGAGAACCCTTGCTGAAGTCTTGTACAGAGACCAACACTTAATATCTTGGATGTTCTAAAGGATTATGAACAGCTTCTCTTGGGCTAGAAGATTCTCCTAGTATGACAAGAAAGTAATCCCACTTTACCTTTGCATTGCTCCAGATAGGCATGAAGATGGGCACTCGAAGACAAACAGCTACTTTCAGTGTAGGGCACAAAGCAGAATTTTTCCAGGGTGGGAGGTATCTGTTCCTGTTGTCGCCGTGGTGCCACAGAAGCATGAAGACCATTGATCTGAACACCTCCTGCTTTAAGGCTATCAAGACAGTGGTCCACAACAACTTCAAAAGCTGAAAGTCAGGAAAGAAATGTAAGTTGGAAAACAAAAAAAAATATTTTGTTCAAAGTGATCTGATGAACAGTGCTATGTCAGGCTCTTTCAGAGAGCTGCAGAAGAGCTTGGAGACTAAGAGGGCCCCCATCGAAGTTCAGCCTACTACTTCAGAATTCACACATTTACCCAGTAGTCAAAGCAACCAGCAGAAGTTCAAGCATGAGAGACATTACCTTCTATATTGTCCTGGTATTGGCACACGTGCTCACGATGCAGCATTGGATCAATGCAGACTGAGCGAATCCTCGTGGGTAAGCGCAGACTGCGGCCAGTCTCAGGTAAGATCAGCATATGTAGCAGAGTGTCAAGGAAGGTCACCCAGTTCCCATTCCACAGAACTTTTCCTGCACTTGCTACAGAAGAGGAAGAGAAAGCCTTACTATTTCATCATTCATCAGATGCTAGAATATCACTGTTTATTAAATGCCAAGTTTGGTGTATGTACCCAGCTTCCTCTGTAAACTCCACCACACAGTTCTACATTGGAGAGAACAGCTTTCCCAATGCTCTTGGTTGTTCTCTCTTATACACAAAGTATAATTACCTCACAAGGCATAGTCAGGTGAACTGTTAATACAAATGCAATTAAAAGATCCAATAGTCACCACTATGATACCCAGGCTCATTGTGCTTCTTTTGAAAGGAAACTCACCTTCACTGTTGCATTCCAGAACACCCTGGAAAGTTGGCCCATAATTATATCCACGCAGATGCAGCTCTTGATAAACATCTTCTTTCGAGAGCCCAGGCTTTGAGCTCCTGTCTACTTGAGTCTGAAAGCCATCTAGCTGGTTAGAGAAATTCTTCTGAGCAGTGTTTTCTAGGAGCGAAATCTTCCCTGAAGTGCACAGTAACAAGAATAATGATCATTATCATTGTTTATAAATAATAGATTTACTAAGACTGTATATATACACTTACACTTCCTTCACTTACCACTCACAGCCAGATTCCCATTTCCTGACACCTCAAAGCAGTGGGAAGCAGGCATGAGTCTTACTTCCAGCTGTACTGGTCCTGCAAGAAACATTGAGGAAGACAGGACTGTGAGGTCATTTATTTCTACCATCCTCAAGCAGAACTTTATTTTCCACTATCTCTAGACTTACTGCTCACAACACATAATAAAGATGACCATAATGCATACTACTTGACTGCATGAATCCTTTCTTTTGCTCAGTCATGCTGCACTCCTCTTCAGTCTCTCTCCTGCATTCCTCCTCACTTTTCCCATGCATTCCTTTCCTCCCACTCCCTCCCTCTTCACTACACAGTTGTGCAGTTATACCAGAACTCCTCACTCACCCTTTTTGGGAATGATAGTTGCCTGATGAATTGTGACATCTTCAAATATAACAGCCATTTCCTCCATGGCCACACCAAGAGACCGTGCCAGTGTTCGCCAAGCCAGCACAAGGTACCCAGTTGCAGGGTACAAAACTCTGCCATCAATGCAGTGACCAATCAAGTAGTGGTCAGGAGACTCTGGACTCACATCTGTCAAAGAACAGAATAAAAAAAATAAAAACACTCTAACAGAGAGGTTTTTCCTCCTCAGTATCTACAAGAGGCTCTAGTTTCCCCAACTCTCCTGCCTGACAATATGCAGCTCTTAGAACTACTCTTTGTCTAAAGCAACAGAGGTTCCTGGTTTGTTCACGTTCTCTCATCCCATTTCAGAAAGAGATATAGGTTTTTGTCAATCCAAACCAAACATTTAAGCTTCAGAGGATGGCTTCCAGAATGCTGTTTTGAGCATTCTTTTCTTAGTTTTACAAAAGGAAACACACAGGTAAAGCAAGAAAGTGACAAACAAATAATAAACTCCAAACAAGCAACACACCAATATTGTAGACTGAAGCAGATGCAGAGCCTTTGGAACCTGCTGGAAAGTCTTCAGCCTTTGGAACATCCCAGTCCTGACTGTGGTCCCATTTGATGTATGGAGAAATAAGGGGTGTTCCCATAGGGACAGGGTATTCCACAGATGGGAACAAGTTATTTCCAAGAACATTTATCCTAAAAAGACAAAAAGAATCAAGACAGTGGGGGAAGGGATGGGAAGAAAAAGTAAGGAAAAAAATTGCCTATAATACTTAAGAAGTCAAGCAGTAATTGGTCTCAGGCTCCATGTCTGAGATGTACTATGAACACTTACTGCAGCCAAATTTGTAATTAACAGTCTATAAGATGCAAAATTTATTTCCAGAAGCTAATGCCAGGTTCCTAGGCCTTTAAAATGGGACTTCTCTTTAGAAGGCACCTTCCCTGCCCAAGCAGTCTCTAACCCACAGGAACACTTCACAAGTGAGCATGCTAAGTACATAAAGCACAAATGTACATCCCATTTATTTCAAGGTTTCTTGAAGGAGTGTTTGAATCCATGTGAAGACATGCATATTAGAGAAGAGACCTGAATTCCCTTGTTATCCCACTCACCCTCCTCCCCTAGTCTCCTTACCCAGTTAAATGAATCTTTCCAATCTGTGTTAGGAAGAACTCCAAATTATTTTTGTGATCTTTCTTCATCAAAGGCAGAATGGTGCAAGTTGGTTTCAAAGTTCTCTTCAAGATAGCCTGGTCAAGCAGAATCCATAAATCAGTGGTGGAAGGCATAACTTACTACTTTGTGTTTGAATTGTTGTCTGTAGGTCTCAAACCACTTATGTATCTGTGCCAAGAGTTCTGTGCTAGCTGCTGGCACATACGCTACTTTAACACGGAAGAGTACACTTCCAGCAACCCAAGCTGCTGCACCTCTAATAAAGCAGAACCTACAGAATATTAATGTGATTCCAAAACACAAATATCCCTCTCCCAAGCAGACTGTGAAGTGAAATCAAAACCTGCACTTGAAGAACTGCTAAGTCACCTTTTCACACCTGCCACTTGCACACACTCCCTTGCCAGGAGCAGCACCTTATAGTCTGAAGAGAGCATTTTTCAAGCAAAAGCTATTACACCAAAAAACTCAGCCCTGAACACCTGACCCAATTTTTATCTTCAATTTGATCCCATGGTCTTTACATGAGAAAAGAAAGGAATGGAAGAGAAAATCAGGATACTTTCAAACCCAGACAATGAAGTCTTAGTCACTTGCATTACAGTCCAAAATTGCTCAATGATTTCAACATGAGGCATATAGTCTCTATCAAAAAAATATATGCCCAATTTAAAAACTGTACTCTTGATTCTCCCTTCAAGTCACTTTCAAAGCATAAGACTAACATGACATAGTAAAAATAGACTGGATTGAAACTCAGAAGCACTGTGTAACTATTAATCTTGATCACGGGTAACTACTGTTCTTCCTAAGACTTCACCTCTTGCATGCCACTGAACAAATAAAAAAGACCAGTCCTTGAGAATTAAGGGGCAGAGACAAGACCATACCACTGAGCCTGAGGAGCAAGTATTTCCCAATGCACCTCATGTTCTGCATTCTCTACTGTGGAGCTAATTCCACGAGAATCAATTTTTATAGGACGGGGAGAAAAGAATAATGATCTGATCTCATTAGAAAAAGGAGTTTAAAAAGAAAGTAAGCTCCTGTGGTCTCAGACTACTTGGTCTAGGAGAAAAAGGGAAAACACCACTGCTATCCACCGCCTTTTAAGACAAAACCTCAACTCAAATTCAGAGTACAGATGGTAAAAGATTTTTTTCATAGAGAAGGCCTGTTAAGTCTTTGCGTGTCTCACTCTACTGTAATTTTTGCACACACTCTCCATTAGATCCAAACAATGAAATGCTTTCCTTACTCATTATGCATTTCAGAAATCTGGCTATCAGTTATCTGAAGTGCATAGGAACAAATAGAGCAGTAATGTGAATGTCTGGGTGAGAAAGTGGTAGTGTGTTAGGATTTTTTTTTTTTTTTAACATTAACATACACCACCCCCTAAAAAACTACAAAGAAACAAACAAAAAACCAAACATTAGAACTGGGAGAAACTCAGAAGTACTGAAGGAAGCAAATGCTCTCAGAACTGGGTGGGGGGGGAAAAAGTTGCAGTCTTCCCTAGTCATCAGACCCTCAAACTCCTTGTAACAGCAGGATACTATCAATATAGTGTCATACTGAAACAATCAAATACAATACCTGTAAAAGAGCATGTGGAGCAATCTCTACTACAACAGCATTCTCTGGAATATGCTTCAGACCTTCGTGGAACAGCACTGGATTCACAAGGTTGTTCACATGGTACTCTGCAGAGGAATTCTTAGCCAGATCACCTTTCCACTGAGATTCAGGGATGGATGTACTGATCCATCGTGCTGAGCGAGGTTTAGGGTGTGGAATGACCTACAGTCAGTCAAGCAAGGACAGGAGAAAGAGTTACAAGTCATAGAGAACAGCAGGATAGGCAAAAGCAAGCAGCTCCTCCATTTCACAGGTCGATTGCTCAGGACACCCTCCTGCTCCAGGCCAAATGATTTCAAACATTACATCTCACAGAGGCCTACGTGCTCTTCAGGAGATTTTCTCTTTCTTCTGAAAAAAGGAGTCTCTTAAGCTCAACATAACCTAGGCGACCTAGGTGTCAGAGCAGAAGCCACACAACGCACTATTGGCAATATTACCTTTTTCAGAGCACTGAGTAGTGCTGGTGCAATAGATGCCATGTAATGGGAGTGAAATGCGACGCCAGCACTGCGCACCTCCTTTGCAAACACACCCTCTTTCTTCAGTCTGGCTACAAACTCATTCACAGGGTCCTGAGAAGAGAAATATAAATGAACTAAGAGAGAAGCTCACAAAATACTTGGTATCTGTACAAGCCACTGTAGTTCCTCCATACCCTTCATCAGTTGCCATTTAAGGGGAGCCACAGCAGCGACGAGATTATTGCCCTTCTCAGTCTTATAATTTATCCTCCTCTATGCCCATGGATATAAGAGATTTTATTACTAGTTTACTGAGGCACTAATATCAATTTGTCTCACAGACTATTTGAGTGTGTAAGTTTATGCAACACATTACGTCCACTCCACCACTTCAGTCCAGCTTCCCTTTCCAAGCAGCCTAACTCTAAGTAAGCTTCATGCTTTCTTCAAACTTGAACTTTGCAGATCCTGCTCACAATCCCAGTACACACTGTGTCAGTTCCATGCTCACCAGAGGCCCCGAAACAGTGACAGTGTCCTCAGAGTTGTGGCAGGCTGGTACCACATTTGGAGGACAGCGTTGTTTACACTCCTCCCATGTCAGACCTGCAGAAGGAAGACCACAGAACAACAGAAATGTTTCTAGTTATGAGCCTCATAAGAGGAAGAAATCTTAACTGCACAGTCACTGCGCTCAATTCAGCACTTTGCAAAATTGGGAACTACTTGCAAGAGACTGATGGGTACCTCCCTCTCCCCATCAAAGCAATTCTGCAAAAGCGAAGAATATTTACCCCAGAGCTTTACCATGGCATTTATCACAGTTAAGCTGAACCCAAGGCAAATCTTTGCACCATCCCATTAATGAATGAGGTGGGGGTAATCCCCGCACTTTCAAAGAAACTACAGAAGTGGTTGTTTAGTTTCATGTTGCCATTAGTTTTTAGGAACCAAGCCCATGTGTTCTCTCCCCTGCTCTAGCCTGGATTGCTGAGACACAAAATATCCATAGAAATCAGTAACTCTAGTGGCATGCCAGGTTAAATATGAAGCATCTGGTCATACATTACACAGATACAAGTCACAGGAAGAATCTGAACTCAATATCAGATTATCAAAAACATACTATATGCAGATTTCCAAGTTCTATGATAAGAGTGTCATTTATTTAATCTCAAGGGGGAAAAAAGCTAAATTAGGTAGGTAGTCCTTTGTAACATTACCTAAATTAAGAAATCTGAGATTATAACAAGTGCTCTAATCCAATAGACTGCATTATTCCTGCAACAACTTTTCTCCAAAGTGTTTCAGGTTTTAATTGACCACTGCGTCCAATAAGAAACAGAAGAACAATGGCGCTACCAATAATTTACTTTTAAACATGTAAGTCACTATAAAGTCACACAACAAAGCAAAACTGCTGGGTCCAAAATTTTACCTGACAGTGTGCAAAACTATATGACTTACACAAACACAAAGTAAAGATTGTTCAGGAGAAAGCTTATTCCCAAGTGCTATTAGGCCGTAGTAAATTCCGCTAGCTAGCTGCCCACTACATCATAGTGGTTTACTGTTTTCACATCTCATTACTCCTACAGATAATCAGAAGTCTCCTTTTGAAGAAAATTACAAAAAAACCCCACCATATATATATATACACATCTGTGTGTGTATGATACATATATATCAAGAGCCAAAAAACTCACTGCTTTACATTTTCACCTTGTTTCAAGGTATTATTTATGAGGCCTGTCATTGGTCACCTGACAATAAATCTCTCCATTCCCACTTAAATTTTCTACGGTTACCAAAATCCTGATGTATTCCAGATAGAGATCACTACCATTTTATCCACTTAAATATTTAAGAACCTGTTCTACATAAGATAACAAAGAAGAGGCAACAGTAGCCAAGATTTTACAGACATGATAGTTTCAGAGACTAATTTTATCCCAGTGACGTACAATAGAGATCAAATGCACACTCCTGTATCACTCTTTTGGTAAGGGTATACCTACCAACAGCAGCCATTCCTCCAGGTGGCAACTTAGCCTCTTTAACGCATCGTCCCCGCCAGTAAGCAGCAAGAATGGCTTCTTCATGACTTAAGGAGTTGTCTGCATAGCCACAAGCTAGTTCTCCCACTGAGTGGCCCAAAATCCCATCGGGATGCAGACCTGCAGCCTTCAGCATATCAATCTGAGCAATCTGCAAGCAGAAGTAAATTACTGATTCCATGCCAGAGTAAGCAGGTGTCAGGCTGTTTTTTCTCCCCACAACTACAGCTCCATCCTCCTTTCAAAGCAATCTGAAGAATCATCATGCAACTCCAGTGTTGTCTGGGCCTCTTCACAATGTAATTTTCCACTAAGAAAATATTTCCAACAACATGAGGCTGCCAAGAATGTGTCTGTACAAAGCAAGAGGCTAAGACCAGCTTTCCAGATCACTTTAAAAGCTTGGGCTCTAGTTTATTAAGAAACCATGAATACCAAATTGACACTCAGAATCATGAAGAGGCTTCATTCAGCTTGACTTAGTTCATCTGCAGAACAAATTTTACAAGACATTAAACTGTGCCACATATACACACGGATACACAAGCAAATCAGTTCAGACCAATATTAGTCCAAACATCTTGCAAGAAAAAAGCAGTGAGGCTAAGAATATCTGTACGAAAAAGTTTGTTATGTACTTGGAAGTGGCAAAGCCCGAAACTGTCAAGGGCACAATGCACTCCCTCCTCTCAGAGAGGTATTTCCAGCAGCTGCCACTTGCTGATTACACAAAACAAGCTTCCATTAATCAGTATAAAGTGTTACCAGTGAAACAGACACATTAGCAGAAGGTGCTTATGTAGATTGAGTCCACTACCCCCCTCCACTAGCCCACTGAGTCTTGCCTGAATAGCAGCTAGTCCAACAAATGCATGAACAGTGTCATCAAAAGTGTTCTCATTTGCTTGCAGCAGCAGGTCTGAGACCTTAAGGCCTGTGTTCTTCAAAGCCTCGTCTGAACGCATTATAGACTGGCGAAACAGATCCAACTTCATAAGGCTCAGGCCCATGCCCTTCCACTGTGTTCCCATGCCTGCAGGATAGGCAAGGAGAAAGTGAGCTTTTAGTAATACTCTGAACCAGGAGTGGATGCAACAATTCCTCTGGCAGTTAAAGAATTCTAACTAAGAGCAAAGCATTGTACATTTCTTACATTCTTTAAACTGGGCACTGCTTGTTATTTGCTGGGCTTTGCTATAATCAGAAGACAGTTAAATTGGAAGGTTTTGATAAAATACAGAAAACACAAGACTCCTACACATGTCACAGTGTTGCAAAATATTTCCTCATGCTACACTGTAAAATAACATTAGAGCACAGAATACAATTGCTCAAGCCCCAGATCTAAAGAGGAATAGAAAAGCCTGGACTCACTGCACACCTACCTGAGCATATGTACCAGAGTGGTCTACCAGATGCTTGAACTTGCTGAATCTCTTTTATGTCACTTTCAGTGCCAACCAGTGTGTAGCCCCTGTAGGGCATGGAGGACACAGGAACTGCAGAGATATCGTTGAGCAGGTTCACAAATGGGCTGCATTCTCCATGTTTTCTGCTCTCTTGAATTAGTGTTTCCACAGCTTCCTGGGTTCTGCCAGAAATGTGAACCAGCCTTGGCATGTTACTAGTCTCCAGAGGTTGGCATTTTTTCTTATTTGGCCTCAGAATGACATGAGCATTAGCACCCCCAAAACCAAAGGAGTTGATACCGATAAGGCCGCCTTTCACTGGTGTTGGTTTACAAACTACCTCCAGGGAGCCATCTCGTAAGGCAGGAATATCTGGATTTGGGGTGTTGAAATGAAGATTTGGAGTCCACAGCCCATGTTCCAGAGAGAGAATGACCTGAAAGAAAAAACAGTGTTCTGTGCTCCACACTGTTTGTCATGAGACATTCTTTTGTTATTATTTTACTACAAATGACCATGTAGCATATTCTGAAGCAGTTCTCTATGTTTGGATAAAGAGACATTTCAGACAATAGCATTACTGATGTTACTGAGGTAGCAACTGTATCACCTAGGCAAATTTTCAGACCATGCAGGAAGTCAGCAGGGAAGTTGAGCATAGTAGCATAAAGTTTAGCTTCCAGTCTCTTTCTAACTGGCAAAGCATGCAGTCTTGCTGGAAAAGCAGCATGGGTACTAAGGCTATCATACCATCTTTTTCCCCTTTCAGATCCCATCCCATTATCACATTCCACTTCATCCATCCCCAGTCACACACAGTCACAAAACCTCTTCCATATTGCAACAAAATGCTCCTATTTCTTGCTTTGCTGCAAAAGAATCAAGCTGAAGCACTGGTAAAGAAGTCTGCTTGCGGCTTTACACCCATTTTTTTTCTTCTTCATTCAAAAAAGCAGAAACTGCAGACTGGGCAGAACTAAAACAGTGTGAGGAACAAAATATCTGTGCCAAAAAAAGGCAAGAGCTCCCTTCTCTCAGCAGCTTCTCTCTACGTACAGCTCGTGACACCAAGCCCAGCAAACTGCAGGCAACAAGGTGAGCTGCAAACAGTGTGCTCTACGTTTGACAGTTCCTTCATCACCCTAGAATGGTCAGAGGGACATGCTGTCTTGGGAACTGCTCTTTCAAGTTGACTATCAGACATGGCAGCTTACCTGGGAGAACAACCAGTTCCCATACATAAATATGCAACTTCAACTCACGGTCACCATGTTTAAAGCCGTAGTGTAAGGATTTTCATGCATACTGTCCTATGCACTTTGAATGTGCTGCTGCTTTACACTGCTACATTTTGTACTTTAGGTTTGCTATGGTTTCTATCTAGGTTTGAGAGCACAGTACAGTGAGCATACCACCAGTGCCACCAAAATCTTTGTCTTTGCTGCAAAGCAAGTGATTAGACAGGCTGAGTAATTCAAAGATGCAGGTGAGTTTTCCCTTCCTCATCAGAATTTGACTGAAGAGGCCTTGGCAAGCCATAGTTTCACTCCTACCTATCCATATAATTAATGGATTCTCTTCAAGTCTGAAATCTGATACTTTCAAGACCCAATTTCCTGATACCTCACATATAGCATTTGATGGAATTCTGGAAGAAAACACTTACACAAACTGAAGACATACTGAGACAGTTACTAAGAAACACTGTGTTTGATGTGGAGGTGGGGGCAACAGTACCTCAAAGTTATGATCCTGTCCTGACAGATCACAGAACCACACTAAACAAACTGTTACATACACCACAATATGGATTAAGAAGCTTATTTTATGACTAAGCTATCATTCTTTCTATGTAGAATGTGTCAGTCAGGAATAAAGGCACTAAAAAACCCCTAAACTTTTCTCTACAGAGAGATGGACACTGCTATTGCCATGCAGGTGAGGCTACTACACAGTGATTTGTATTTGGGTCACAAGCAACCACTTTGAAGAGTCTAAAATTCTAGCAGTGGCAGTATTTGTGACTTTGGTTTGCACAGTTCTATGGTAATAGGCTTACAAGCAAGTGTGAACATTAGCTAGCTCTCTGCTAAGCAGTTTAGCAGCCAGAGCCAATAGATGACTGTCTGCCTACAGCAGTAGTTAGCAAGCTGGTTAAGACAGACAGTTATTCATGCTGGTAGCCTCATCCCAGAGAACTCACCTGGCTTCCTGCCATCCTAAGAGAGAAGAGGAAGAGATGATACATCCCTGACAGAAAGCCAGAAGATCAGCTGCTCTTTTGGCACTGAAAGCCCACACTGCCTCTCATCTTCGGTCACTGTCAACTACTCCAAACATCTAAATCCCTCTACATGACAGCCTCAAACCCAAACAACTTGCAGCAGAGTTCTGTTGGAAGGCCCAGTGTAAGGACTGACAAAGTAATCAACAAAGATTAACAAAAGGATCCCAAAGCCTCCATTCTGAGCAGAGCTATGCTCCTACAGAATTCAGTAGGAAGCAGGAACTGAAGTGCGTGTGAGCACAGCAGAGGACCACCTGAGCATTTGGTGGTTTGCAGGATGGCCACCTGAGCTTTTAGAAGTATTCACATGTGAGGGAAGTAGTTAATGAGAAACACCTGAGTTCTTATAACTATCAGTGAACATTTTACCCCAAATCAATGCAGATTTTCCCTAAACCAAACAAACAAAACCCTACACACTGGTGTTACCCACCATCCCAAATTTTCCTTCTCAAGCCTCCTGTTACCTTGGCTAATGCAGCAAGCCCTGAGGCAGGCTCTGGATGACCCATATTTGACTTGGTTGATCCGATCAACAGTGGCTCCCGCTTACAGTCACAGAAGATACCTGTAATGCTGTTTACTTCCTGTGGATCTCCAACCTAGTATGAACAGAATCAGAATGGCTATTAGCCAGCATTTCCAAAACACACTCCAAGAGAAATCTGAAAGATTATGGTGTTTGGGCAAAGTCCAAAAGTAGTGAAGCAGAATATACTCTACTAACTGGTAGAAAGCAAAAGGATTTCACTTCAGGAAAACAAAGAATAATTTAATGGAAAGTGTGGCAAGAAATGCAAGGGAAGAAAACAGCCCCTAAGGGACCATGCTGACCTTGGTGCCTGTCCCATGAGCTTCAATATACTCCACTTCTTCAGGTTTGACACCACTTTCCCTGTACAAAGATCTGATCAACTTCTCTTGCATCTCTCCAGATGGGAATGTCACACCTAGGATCAAAATTGCCATCAATTCCACTCTCCCACCAGGTGCTTCCTGTTCTGATTTTAGTATCCTTTCATTTGCTTTGGGCTGCCAGGTTCCTCCCCAAAACACCAAACTGAAGACCTTTTCACCGTGTCCTTAGCACCAAACTCTCAGGCTCTTTGTAAGAAGAGCAGAGGAAGCAGAAATAAATCTAAAGCCATGAGTTAGACTAGGGTGGAAAGATACTGGTTAACAGAATACTAGCTGGCTAGGTTAAGTAAAACATGTGAAGCTTTGTGTCACCACAACTGGAGAGCAGGAAAACCTGGACAACAGTAGGGTAAGAGCTTTATAGTTATGATACTATACCTACATTTCTACTATCACTGCAGAAGTTACTGCAGAGATGTCCTGAGGAATGCTAAACTAGCAAGAGAACACTGCTGTTGCTTCAGTACAAATCACCACTTTTCTCCTTTAAGTTCTTTACAAAACAGGGTCCTGAACTTTGCATTATCAAAACCAGAAAATGAAAACAAAACAAAATCAAAACCCCAAACAAAAAAAACATTCTAATACATCTAAAGAACCCTACAATAGACCACTTTTATGGCAAAGACTCTAGACTGAACAGTTCTGTAGGTATCTCACTTTTCAGCAGCTCAAGACCTACCTTGCTCCTTAAAGCCATCAGTGTTAACTCCAGCATTTACGATTGTGGCATAGATCCTCTTAGCCATAGATCTCTTCATCAAAAGAACAACAACAACAGCTTCAGAGCGACAATATCCATCTCCTGAGAGCAGAGAGAGAACAAGTCATGACTTCTGCTCAGCTTTGTAAAATGTTGCCAAACACCATGCAGGAAGATTACTGCTTATAATAGACTGTTTTGAGAATTTGACATATCTATTTCTTTTAAAGAAAAATGTCATGACCTAGAAAGACACAGTGCCCATGTCAAATTTCACAACAGAAATTTTCCATCAAGAGACAGCTAATTTTTCTCCCCTGAGGCACAGGGATGAACCATATGGCGTCAGTTTATTCCTCACAGTTAGTTTTCCAGGTTCAATGGAGGATGCAACATAGAACAGGGTATGGCCCAAACAGTGCACACTGGAACAACTACAAGGTTAGCTCTTTGCTGTATTGAAAGAGTAGCTGGTCACAGACTGTTCGGTAAGGTACTCTCATACAGTGTAAGCTTTTATACTAATGCCTTACCTGAAACATCAAAAGCCTTGCAGGCACCATCACGACTAAGCAGGCCCAGTTTCATGAACTGCACAGATGTGTTGGGTTTCAGCAGGAGGTTGACCCCGCCTACAAGGGCTGTGCTGCACTGCCCATGCCGAATTGCCTTATAAGCGTTTTCCAGAGCAACAAGACTAGAGGAGCAGGCTGTGTCAACAGTTAGGCTTGGTCCTTCGGAAACATAAGGAAAAACAACCTTAACTTCCTAGATTCTTCTCCAAAGAACACAGGATGGGATTACAAGAAACATATTAAAAACAATGTTAAATAAGAGTTGCTTCAGAACATAGCACATAAACCTGATGCAATGGGAGGCTAGAATCACCATCTCTGCCTACTTAGAAGGTAAGGCATGAGAAAAATGGGAAAAAATTGTGAACAGATTTGATTAAAGGGCATTTTTAAAAATTCTGTCTCTCCATCAAAAAGAGAACACAGCTTTACAGGCAAGTCTCACCTAATTACCCATTCACATCAATAAAAATCCCTTGTCCTTCCTGATACTGCCTTTGCCATTATCTCTGTTCTCTGCTGCAATCCACATCAACTACCATCTCTCCATTCCCTTCAATACCATACATGGATTGAATCACACTCATGCCAATTGCATCATTTCTGTGGCTCTCCTACTTCTTCCACTTTACTCAGAAAAAGCCAACTGCTACAGTCAGTAGCAGCTTATCTCTGGTCTAGCCGACTTCCACATATCTTGGTACCAAAGAGCAGTCTCAAGGCCATAAAGGCTTCCTGGCATCACCATCTTTCAAATGAACACCAGCTATGCCCAGCAGCAGCAGTTGAGTTATAAAGCCTTACAGGGAGTCCTATCATACAGTCAACTACATATTTTTTACTTCTCATATGCCTCCTAAGAACAGTTACATGCTGTTTTCTCGTTCCAAAAGGGGTCTGTGCCATAATATTCATCCCGGTCCTCTACAGCAACTGTGGTACAATCATGTTGAAATTGCAATTGCCGACCAGCATAAACAGGTTTGGGGGACACTTACCATTGAAGTCATAGAAGTAGGAAATCCTGTTGGCAAGCATAGCACGCTGACAGCCAGTCATACTGTATCCCAAAAGCTCTTCTGGATCTTGGCTAAGGGCTTCACCAGCTTCTGACCCACTGGCACCAACCCATACACCTGTGTCTGTGCCACGGAGGGCGCCTGGATTAATACCTATGGAAGGTAGATTATAGTAAACAAAATGAAGGGCAAACTGGAGAGATATCAGGCACACTGGCACCAGCTCACCAAAAACTATTTATTGCCCCTTTCTGGCAGGCCTGCAGTATTGTTCCCTTACCTTTACTAACCTTTTAACTATGTCAACTGCAGACCTTACATGTCTTACTTCAGAGTCCATCAGAAGTTTGGTATTGGCTTTTGGCCACACTTTGCCCTGACAAAGCTTTTCAGCCTAGCTGGGCATTGCTAGAGTCTTGTGTAAAAAAGTGCATGGACTACGAAATGTAGACATGCAGACAGGAGAAGATAACAGTTGACTTCCAGTAGAGAGAAAAGGAGCAGACTGAATGGGAGAAAAATCACGGCACATAAAATGTCATGTGAGCACATCAATGTCTATCTCCAGCCAAGATCTGGAGTACAAGATAGAAATGAAAATTCTTAAGTATAAAAACTGCCAACAACCAGAACAAGAAACAACTTTGCTCTAAAAAAACCACATAGCAAGGTCAACTGTCAGAAACCTCTGCTGTTTCTTCTCTGTGCTTAAGGCGTCCTAAAGACAAATATTCAATCTCCAGACGGAGGCTTAGAAGCAGAGAACCAAAAGTTCAGTTCAGTAAGTCACAGAATGTTAAGTGTTGGAAGGAACCTTAAAAGATCATCTAGTCCCAACCCCCACTGCCACAGGCAGGGACATCTTACACTATACCGGACTGCTCAAGACCCTACCCAACCTGGCCTTGAACACTGCCAGGACTGGGCATCCACAGCCTCCCTGGACAACGTGTTCCAATACCCCATCACCCTAACAGTAAAGAATTTTTTCCTCATATCTAACCTAAATTTGTCCTCTTTCAATTTGTATTAGTCAGTACTAGTAAGGTGGTTCCAACTTTTTCCCCATCTGCTTATGTTCTGACATGAAACTGATTAACATGTAGAATAAACTTCTTGGCTCAGTGGATAAGTAACTCAAAATCTCAAAACGCTGGCAGTGATAGAAGAGAGAGGCTCCTATTTCTGAAAGCACACTTCCTAGGAAAACCTTATTTAGAAACAGATCAAATGCTATGGTTTTCCAAGAATCTGGCCAATAGACAGGAATACATCAGGTCATCTGTCATTCTTTTAGACCACGCATTAGAATTATAATCAAGTCATCCTTCTTTTCCTTTTACAAAGGATTTGTTATGGAATGTTAGAGTAGAGCAAAACAGACAAGTTCTAGAACCACTGACTGTTGAAATTATTCTATCATACTGATTTGTGGTTGTACCCTATGATGCAGGTACAGATTTCTAGCAGTCACCACTGATTTCTTTGTTTGCATTCCAGACACAACAGCTTTGTTCCAACCCTTATACTGGGATCTGGTAACCCTATAGCATGTCTTGGGTCTCCTCTCTAATGTGATGTCTTTCCCTTGTTAGAGTTCTCATCACACAACTGCATGACTACACCAGTTACACAGAGACAATACAGCTTAATTCTTCCTCTTCAGTCATTCATCCACTTACCTCCATCCAAAATAGCTTCATAAGAAACTTCCAACAGCAAGCGAAGTTGAGGATCCATTGTATTAGCTTGTTTGGGGTGAACCCCAAAAAAAGATGCATCAAATTTGCTTAGGTCCTTGAGCTTTCCATTTCTCTTGGGCAGTCCATAGATTCCTGTGAAGAAAAATTTGACATTGAGTCCCAAAATACATAAATGGTGAAGCAGCTACAAGCTAAGACAGAGTACAGAATGAACAGAATGACCACATTGATTTTCAATTACACATGAAACCTCACTCCCTGTGCAGTACCCAGAGGAACGCATGAGTATCTACTGACCTACCTACCTCATCTGGGAATGAGAATGCTGCATTAGCAAAAACAATTGTAATTTTTAGGACTCTCCTAGATATAGCAGCAAAGGATATCTATCTAGTTTAACCATTTTTACTTTGGCAAGTTGTACCAAGCACATATAGTCTAAATGGTGGTTCCAGTCAGTCACCATTTAGAAGAAAAAGGAAAGCTGCTTTTGACTTCTGCTAATCACTTCATAAAAGTATTCTGTTACTGAATTTCTTGATGATTTATCAGAAGTTAATTCAGGTCTGGAAGGATTTTGATCTCATAAATTCTCTTTTCATAAGACAATTCCTTTAAAACACTCAGAACTCAGGGCTCCAAAAGAAGGGACAATAAGCACTCACCTGGTTTCCACCTCCGATCATCCTCTGTGACCATATCAACTCCATTAAGCAGGTTCTCCCAAAACTCTTGCAAGTTCTCAGATTCTGGCAGCCTTCCTGCAATGCCTGCAATCACCACGTCCTCCATCTCTTAACTTCTCCCTGTTGCTGAGATCCACAAAGCAGTAAGGCTAGTAAGATTTCATACAGAGGAAAGTATATGTGTCTTGTCTTCCTGACATGTTGTGACAAACAAGCATATTTGCAGGAACACCCACACAGGAACAGCCCATGGAGTCTCTACTATTAAAAAAAAAAAAAAAAAAAACCCCCGGCGTGCCTCATTTAAAAAAAAAAAAAAAAAAAAAAAAAAAAAAAAAAAAAAAAAAGATATCCCAACTGATCAAATGGACCATAAGGCCCATGGGGTTGATAAGGATGAAAAAAAACGATCCTGGAGGAACACCAGGCTCTGAGAACCATCAGTTTCTGTATGACAACCAGAAAATGAGTAAGTCTACCTCTACTAAATGCAGAGTCTCTGTGAAGTCAGCAGAGAAGAAAGATTAACATGCTGGAGCAGAGGTGGGTGGAGAAATTATGAAATACACATAGTAAAATACATAATTACAAGGCAAACCTAACAGGTAGCAAAACAAGTTCTACAATCATTCCAAAGTTAAATGCTAACTCAAGAATCGATAATCAAAAGATTTGCTGGATGTGAAAAAAAAAAAAAAGAAATCCCAAACAAACAAAACTACAGGATTGCACAAAACCACTCTCCAAGTAAGTAACACAACCCTCCACCATTAACTCTGAGCAAACAAAAACCTGACTAAAAACCCAAATCAAACCTAACAACCAACAAAAAACCAAACAAATCCCTCACACACACACAGAGTAGAAAACCCACACAAAGCACAAAGATTACAGTACAATTCAGCATCATTTTAAATGCTTAAACCAAAGAATTAAGTGTTACATCTAAAGTGTTTCCTAACTGGACCCTGCACTGCCACATGTTTAGAGAACTGTGAATGTAGTACTGACTATACGATAGAGGGTGATGCTTTAAGATATGCTTTAGCAGAACAGATCTGGAATACAGACAGGATGAAAACCAACAGCTGTTGTCCCAAGAAATTTGCATTTAAGACCCCAATCTCAAATACCACAGGAGAGCATCATGCTGCATAACATAGCACCGCAGGACACCTGTATCAGACCACAGCACCAAATGATAGCTCGTATACTACACTCCTCTACCTTCTACTACAGTAAAAAATATATTAACAACTAAGTAGAGAGGAGGCAAGTTAACTTGATGTTTCAGTTAAATTCAAATTATAATTTTAGATCCTAAGTAGACAAGTTAAAGGAGTAGGGGAAATACCCATATATATGGTGGGAGTTTTTTAAAATATGAAAGTAAATAGAAGTACAGCTGCAGGAACCAAAGAGAAAGTAAGCATTCACAGTACTTCCTTAAATAATCCTTCTGGTAAGCAGGGGCAAAATATTCTTTAATGTGTGGGATCTTAAACAAGTAAAAAACACAAAGGAAACTAGGCATTCCAACAACTGCAAGTCTGCCTTAATAGCTTTGAAGGAAAAGGTTTAATACAAAAGACCTGAAGTTTGACTTCCATCAGGTATTATGCTACATAGTGGCATGCAGGCCCATTGCTTAAGTGCTGCTGCTGCTTGATCATCTTCTCCAAAATACAGCACTAATGGTTAGTCTCTGAGGAGTGCTTACTGGCTGTTTTTCCAACCCAAGATGTTTCATTTGGGCATTGTTTTGTAGCCTCTTTTGGGACTTCCTGATGCTTTTGAGCAAGAAACAGGCCCCTCTTCCATTCACAGACTACACTGCTCAGGCAAGATGACACTTTCCCGTAGCTGCATGAGGTCGCTGGGCTGTGCAGAAGGAAAGCAGATCCCTCTGCACAGCTGAGGTGCAGCTCTGCCAGAATGTAACACCACAGAGGCTGCCTGATTTCTTTCACCCTTCTTTCCTTCAGCAGTAATCTTGATTCAGATCTGTGGAGTAACTGTGGAATTATGCAATACCTAACACTGAAGCAGAGGAGATGATTACTTCATCCAGTCCATTCCTTCTGGGAGCAGAAACAGAAGCACTCCCACAAGGACATCTTGGATTTCTAGGTCTTGTGCCAAACACCCAAACAACAGAAGGTCTATTCCACTCTTGTTCATTTAAAAAAAGAAACATTAAGGGCCAAACTGAGCAAGATCCTTACTGAGAGACTAGTTCCCAAAACTTATGTTGGTAGTAATAGGCCCAGTCCACTCAGAGCTGAAGAGCTTTTCCACTCACACAAAACTAGTAAGCCCGTTTTATTACTGGCTTCACCACTGTACCTGTAAAAACCAACCAAGGGCCACAAGTCTACCACACTTCCAGCACTTCTGTGCTGGGGCAGGGAAAGAGAGATCTTGAGCACAAACTATACTATTTAAGCTTAAGATATGAGATACAAAAATGATAATTTAAGTATGACTCAGTTTTATACCTCAGCTCTTTGGGTGATGATCTCTACGGAAAGAAATATAATTTCTGTTTCAGGGGACTGAAACATGACTTATTTGATTGTTCCTTCTCATCCCACATCTCTTTCCCTGGAGTATCAGAAAAACTCTATCCAGGTAAAACCAATCAACAAAACATTGCTTTCAGACAGTGAAGGAATGAAATTCATCAACAAAACAATTTTTGCCAACTTGTTATGAATGTAGTTGAGCAAGACTATGTCAAAGGTGGAGAAAAAGCTGCTGTAGTAATCAAAATTAGAAGAATAAGAGCCAAGAAGACAATTTTAACTCGGGTAAGAAGTGCCACAAATTAAAATATTTTAATGCACAAAGAACCAGAAAGATTTAGACTTGCCACAAAGAGCTCCAAATGCATACATCTAAGATAAAATACAAATTATGGATTAAGCAGCAGACAGCAGAGAGGATCTGCTGTTGGAAAACAAGAGCGATCAGAAGAAAAGTAATGAAAATTAAGCCATCCCTGATTAAACAGTGAGTATAGCAGTTGTTACAGCTACCAACAATGTTTTCAGTCTTCCTTGACAGATAGTAAGCAGGTAAACCATTTTAAAGTTGATTGACTTTGCCCCCAAATGGTGTATTGCATTATTATTTTACTTTATTAAAGACTTGTTTTCCATAGAGCATTTTTGACTATACACACTAACACAGTACATTGACGGATTTTCAAGTATAGGGCATAGCACAGATCAAGAAAGAACATTTATTTCTACAGGTGTTTTAAAGGAGATTAGACTACAGAGAACATACAGACTGCTCCTACTACCTCTGATGAGTGAAGTGTTCAAAAGCAACAGGTCCAAACAGGAGACAAAGAAGATAAAGAGGGACAAACAGGAGTCTTCTGTTTCTTAAGGCTGTATTTTCTGAATCCAACCAGACATCTAACATTCTTCTCCCTTAGTTTATCCTATGCTTTTGCTTAAATTGAGTTGTGTGAATTTTCCTCAGACAGCTAGAGTTTTTAATTGAGTGGAGAGAAGCAAACACACCAGAGCCAACCTTCTCTTCCTCTGCCGAAGTATCAGTGCATCAGTGCAGTAGACACCTCAGTTAAGCCTGAACTACCATCTTGCTGGATTTGCACAATATTTTTTAGCAATTCTATTGTGTTGCTGACTCATTCAGTTTGTGACTAGTAATAACTAACAATCCCTTCTGGTATCAAAGCTACTCTTAAGTAGCTTGAAATACTGTTTTCCATTGCATTTAAAACATTTCTTTTTCCAGTCCCTCACTAATTTGGCACCAAAAATTAATCTAAAAATTATTAACCATCATTTTCTACCATCCCTCACAGCTATACAACTTTTTAAACAATATTTTTATCTACTGTTTCCCTATGGAAATAGCCCTCTGACCATTAAACATGTAAACTTATAGAGGGAAAGAAAAGCCAAAAAATCCAAAATCAAACCACAAACAAAGTGAAGGTAAAATTTGATGCCTTTGCCCATTCATACCTGACTTGCCAACCACTGAATATAAACTTATTCTGCTGTAACTTGCTCACCTTGGGTTTGGTGAAGAAAGGAAGGGGAGAGGGAGGGAGAAACAGCTGTTTGCAAAGAAATGACAATCAAAACCCAGATCTTGTTTTGCCTGATGCATGTTTCCTTTTCCTAGACAGGATCAAAACATTTATTTCGCTGTTATTTTGATAGCTATCATCATGGTGGGACAGAATCCTTAAAATCAGCTCTGCTATTGTTTCTAGACAGTCCAAATCTTCATCTTTTCTGGATCTGTCATTATTGTAAAATGAGACACTCATGACTCCTCCATAGTTTTCCTCAGCACAGATGTTGACAAAAGGACTGTTTTCTTTGTTTTTCAATATGATTACATCACAACCCAGGTTTCCCAATCTCCGGCTATAATGTCTAAAATTTGTAATAAAAAACTGTCCTTACACAGAAGCTTCACTTAGGAAGAGCTATAATGCTTGCCTCCAAAAACCCCATTCACAGAATAGAGGCAAACACAGTCTGGCTTTCATTCTTTTGAAAGCATTTGGCTACCATCAATCTGTATGTTACAGATTCAGTTTAACAAAGACGTTTCAAATGCCTCTGCTTCAGCTAAGTATTTGTCCTGTCAACCACAACACAAATGAAAAAGTAGAGTGTGTTTATATTTAAAAAGCACTGCTTAGGGGGAAATACAATCTGGTTCAAATCTGTTACTGGATAAATAGTAAGTTAGGCTTTACTCATGGAATCAACACAGCTTGGTTGATTCCCAAGTGGTCAGAAGTTACCTGTATAAAAATCTAAGTCCCCAGTATGACTATATCACGTTTGTAAAATATCTGTTCATAACTGCCCTCATTCTCTGAATTCACCCACTAAATGCAGCCTTTCACAATGTATTATTCTTGCCACTTTGTTTCAAGAAGGATAGAGGCTGCAGGAAAAGCTGAATCCTTTGCTCATGTGGCTTAAGGTTTCTTCTCCCATTTTTAAAGACAAGACATGCGCCAAAGCCCCCAAAAGGTGGTCTGACAGAGTAGGCCAGTTAACTTACACACCCTTAATACTGCCTGTTTAAATTTAAGCACCCAAATAAAGCTATTAGGTAGGACAATATGCATTCAGTATCTTATAGGACCGTATGCCAGGGGAGGAATGTGGAATAAGAACCAAACAGGTGCAAAAACAACCAAAGAGAGAAGATGATCACATTCCTAACAGAATCGCATCGTCAAATCAATACTGGTGTACGATCACCGGGCTATTTCGTGTTGGCCGCTGGTTTATACCGAAGTGCGAAAGAACAGTTTAGCAATATACACAGCACGTTTCCTCAGACGGATTCCCAGAACCTATTGGCGAGTCCCCCTTCCCAATATCGAGCGCCGATATCCTCTCCTACAAGCTTCTTCAGCACGCCACGACCGTGCCTTCGCGCGAACCCGGGACGGCGTGCAGGACGCTGCCGGGGCAGAGCGGCCCGCGCGGCCCTGGCGCCGCCCGAGGCAGTGCGGTGCTCGGCGCCCGAGCTGCAGCAGCGCGGGCCCGCCCGGCCCCTCACGCAGCCGCTGCCGCCGGGCGCGCGCGAGGACTGCGGGCAGCGGGGCCCGGCCGCGCCCCCGATCCCGCCCGGCCCGGCTGAGAGGGGTCCCCGCCCGCCGCCAAGATGGCCGAGCGCCAGCACCACAATGCAGCCACCTTGCCGGGCGGTGGGAGGCTGCGGTGCGGTAACCAGCCGCTGAGGTGGGGGACTCTCCCCAGAACGACCGCGCTGGGCCGCGCTGCGGCCCGGAGCAACAGGGCGCGGCGATCCCAGGGCCGGGGAGCAGAACCTTCCGGTGGCGCGGACCGAGCCCGCGGACTCCGGCCGAGCCCAGGGACCCTCATCGCCCACCCGGCGTGGAGGGCAAGATGGAGCCTCCCCAGCGCACCCGCGGGGCGCAGCGGCCCGCGGAGCCTGGAGCAGAAGCTGCCGCTCTCCTGACCACGCCGCACCCGCTGTTCCGTCGATACCTGCACAAGTGCGGATGACTTCGTGTCGGTAAGACTCGTCAGCTCAGTGCGGGATCGAGATGCTGCGGGGTGGACGCTGCGGCGGCGGGTGCCGGGCTGCGCACGGCCGATACTCCGCGCTCTCCTCACTATCTCCCTCTAGCTCCCACTCCTATTTAAGCAGTCGCCACCTCCAGCGGCCACGCCACATGGGCTGACAGTTTACGCCTCGCCGCAGTCCAATGAGAGCCGGGGCAGGGCCGCCCCGGTCAGACCCGGGGTGATGCCAACCTCTGCCCGCCGGAGCCGCTCCACGGGAGGAGGGGGCCCTGGCCAGGCCGGGGCGGACACAGGCGGGCCTCCTTGCCCGCGGCACCGGGCCAAGCTCTCAGCGCCCCGCCCCGTACTGGAGGCCGTGGAGGGCTAGGCGCTGCCTGGCTTTGGCCTGGCCCGGCCGGGGACGGGGCAGCGCCGACCCCCCGTGGGCGCGGACCTTGTCGTGTCCCTCTCCCACCTCCCCGCGGGTAGGTACACTGTGGGGCGTACGACCGCGCAGTGCCGGCACCGTGGCTCGGCGATTGAGGCGAGGGCTCGGCGGGCGCCGGTCCAAGCGCGGTCGGGTCGCGCAGCGCCCGCGCGCACCCGTGGCGCACAAAGGGAAAGGACGCGGGGCCGGACGCGCAATCCCGGGACGGCACCCAATGCGAAGGCGGGGGCCCGTGGGCGGGGGCGCGGCCCTGCCAATCGCGGCGCCCGCGCGGTGTTGCTAAGCAATAAGGCGATGTGGTGACGGCTGGGGGGCGGCTGGGGCCGCCGGCAGAGCGAGCAGCGCCCGTCGCTCTCCGGCGGCGGCGGTCGTTCACCCCGGCGGAGCGCGGTCCCGGGGTTACCACAGGGCAGCAGGCACGCCGGCCAGGGATGCGCTGCCCCGTGCCCGGGCCCGTCGCGCCGCCCTGACTGGCGGCAGGAGAGCGAGTCCGGAGGCGGGGGGCGGGCGTCAGAGGTTCCCTCCCCGCCGTGCCCCTGCTACGCCCCCCTTCCCACCGGAACGGGGCGGATCGCTGTGCGTGTGGGCACCTCTCATCCACTTTTCCTGTAACTTGCACTCCTTTAGTTAAACCCGAACAGTAGCGAATCTGAATTTCCTTCTGTATTGCCTACGACTGCCACTCCGAAACAAAAAAGCCTTTCGGTCGGCAAATGCGGGCTTGAACACGGGGATGCAAGAAAGTCCCCCGCCTTGTCTCTCCTTCCTGGCTCTGAGCTGGCTGTGGGCAGAGGCCCCGCTCCCGGGTGGCGCTGGCACTGCCGCTTTGCAATGCAGCTCCACTTAGACCTTCTCGGGGCAGACCTTTTGCCTTTATCTATGTAGTCCTCAACATAACAGGTTTTTAACCCTTTGATAAGGACAACAATAAATAATGTCCTCTTTTACCTTTTCAGTACTCTGTGACCTGCCTGAATTATCTTCTTTGTAGGAATTTCTTTCTTTGTACAATTCAATAGTATCCACAGTAGTACCTTGCTGCCACTCTTCTAATCTGCTTTTTAGAAATCAGTGCCCAGTTTGTTAAATATTTTGGTCATAAGAGAAATACATGAGGATTTTCCTGCTGTATTTAGTACGCCCTTAACACAACTGACCCACGCAATATTATTTATTTATTGCAAATATTATTGTCCATATTATTATCATGCAAATTTTCTTAATTTTCATACTTACATGCTATGTACTCAGAAGTACTCTAAAACAAATGTACAATAACTGAACTACTTTTTTTCCTGCCACAAGTAAAATAAAATTAAACAACCCAGATATCATCTTTTCTTACCTGCAGTTGACTTAAGTAAACCTGTTTCTCAGGGAAACTGAATAAATTAAAGCTGCGTTACTGGCAAGAGGTCTGCATGAACAGGCACGCCAGTTGACATGGGAGGGGGAGTAAGTGGGACACCACACCAAAAAACCACAAAAAACCCCCAAAAAACCCAAACCAAAACAGAAAAAAAACCACCAAACCCCCCCCCCCCCCCAAAAAAAAAAACAAAACAAACCACAAAGCAGAAAGCCCTCAAACAAGAAAACAAAAAAAAAGCCATAGAAACCTGCATACAAACCTACACAAAGGCATTTCTGAAGTCTGCAGCCCATCAGCTTACACCCACGGTGTAAGGAATAAAGAGAAATGTTTTCCACGTTCAAATGCAGTATTACAAATATCATGGAACAAACTGCTCTTTTATGCTGCTTTTAACACATGCACAGAATCTCATACCCCCGAACTACTGTGAATCTCCATAGGTCAATATTAAACATATAAATAACAAAAAATTTTTCACCATGATCTACAGCTATTATAAAATCTGGAATTTACACACAGAGTTCTAGAAGTAACCAGTGAGTGCTTTAACTGGTGTGATCTGGGCCAAAATTCCTGTAGTTGTTAGAAACCACTATGCTTTGTGCTACAGAAAGAACTCATTCAGGGCCTGGTTCAAGGGAGTGCATCATGTTGTCCTGGCTCATGAACAATGTTGAATCAAATGACAGGATTTTCAAGTAATGAAAATGTTTAGAAAGAAGCTCACAAGGTCTCTCAGGCCTTATATTGGCTTAGCAACATCTCATGAAATTTCTTGCAGATTTAGCATCTGATTATAATATCATTGCACATTTACACTACAGCAAAATATTTTCAGCAGGTAGTACAAAATAATTACTCAAATTCTCAAATGGATTACTACCACTCTGTCAGGTGCTGAAGAGAACACGTCTTTGCAAAGAGTATCAGGCAAGCATTTCTATTAAAAAAACGCTCCACAAAAAAAAGACACTCATGCGTAAGTAGCTCTCTTCCTTCGTTTAATCTTTAGATTTTATATATTTAGCAGCAACTGGTAAGTATTATTCACTTCAGTGATACCACTTTCAGAATCACAGAATCTCTTAGACTAGAAGGTATCTCTTGACATCACTTAGTCCAAGCCCTCAGCTCCAGGGTCAGCTGGAACAGTCTGGCCAGGCCCATGTCCAGTTGGGTTTTGAGTATCTCCATAGACAGAGACTCCATAACTCCTCCGGGCAATCTGTTCCAGTGCTTGACCATCCCCACAATTAAAAGTTTTTTATTGACTTTTTCATGTGCATTTCCTTTACTTATAGGAAAGTTCATCTCTGTAATATCCCAGGACAGGTCAGCATTATTGGAAATGCTACAAAAATACACTGATTACTTTTATTAGTGTCCTGGCACGATCATTACTACATAGCTATCCTTTCTTACATCACAACTCGTTCAAGTTTTCTTTTAGTTTCATCTGTTTTAAGACTTACTTCTTCCAACATGTCTCTATTATTATAAATACATGGTTCTAACATTGTAGCAGTGTTTCTCACTGCTTTGAAGTCCATACAATCTCTTGTCAAGGGAAAATACAATCACTGGTGTGACAATAGAAATTTAATTTTATATTCTTTCATGCTCTCTGAACAAGTGGAAAGAGCTACAGAAGATGAGAAATAAGACAGACTCAGATGCAATCTTTTTAAACCCCTTTCTATCAAGTAGAAAGATAGCTGCACAGGATTAACGGTTGCATTGTTATTTAGAAGACAAGTAGGTTGAGGCATCCCACTTCTAAGCTTAAATCACATCTACAGTTTCTCAACAAAACATCTGCTAGAGTCCTGCAAGTCCTGCCTGAAGGCACAAGGCTTTGCCTATGTTTTAACTGAGCATTTCTAAATCCATGACGCAAGAAAATCTTAACATATATAATTAAAATAAATCAGTATTAACAGTGAAGACTGTAACCTCATAATGTGCACAGATTAACCCTTTATTTTAGGCTTCACTATATGAAACAGGGTATTTGTTCTCTCTTCTGGCTGCAGATATCTCAACCTGACATACAAAACTGAGGCTGATAATGAGACCTGATATAGATTTGTTAAAGTATGTTAATAGCAAGTGTCAACCTACAACATGCTGACAACATAGAAATCAGTCTTTAATATTATAATTGCGGATTTTTGCCATGCTAGAAGAGATTTTTGGTTTTAATAGATGAGCACAAGATAAACTCCTGGATTTTAACTTATGCTGAACTTCCAGCCTTGTTCCTCTGACTGTCAGATCTTCAGCTGATGTTTCAAGTTTATCCTTGGTTTTGACATTTTGCCGAGATTCTTCAGATTGCTTGATTGGATGTACAACTTCAAACTCCCCTGCTCAAAAAACAGACAGAAAATTACTTTGTAGTTTTGTTTGTATTCAGTTATGAGATTGGATAGTTGAAGAGAGCTGGTTTACTCTTTTCCTCTAAATATACTGCTGCCATAGTGCCACATTGTCAAAATCTTATATTACCAGGACCATTTCTGTACATAGGAACCCAGCACAGTCCATTAAGGCTTGCCATACTGATGGTATAACACAGTATCTTCTGCTCAATCCTCACTTCATCTGTACATGTTCCTTCTCCATTAGCATCAGACTGCTTAAGAGAGGAAGACAGCTGGAAGGTCAGTGCAACAGCTCAAATCAAGCACTACCTATCTGTTCAGCTGTTTTAAAACATCATATTTTAAAAGTTTACCCTTCTCTCCATTTTGAGAAAATGTGTTTGGATATGCATGATATAAAAGACTCAGAGGTAACGCTGTTGGCTTGACAAAGCTGCATTATTACCATTATCTTTTGGGTGTTTTTTCAATCTTCTTTCACTTAGGAAAGCATTTAGTATGTACATCTTTGGTTTTGTTTTCTAAAATATCTGTCTTTACAGTAAGGACTAGCTCAAAAAGAAACATCTTTGTTTAGGAAGCAGTGGGACTGGTCCTAATACCAGTCAGAGTCCATCCTGCAGTTCTCACGTAATTCTCCAAAAACTATTATCTCCAACTAACTGAACTTCAGTCTTATCACAGGTTTCTTCAGGTAAGATAAGTGGAACTGTTCAATTGCATTATTCACTGTAAACTATAGGCAATATTTACAGGTGTTTGATTCCAGCCACTTAACCCTTATTTTTCAAGGCACTTAGACTTTAACTTCAGATTTTCTGTGGAGAGCCAAAGCGGACAGAAGTAGTCATAATAAACCTGTGATGACACACACTACAGTAATCTGTGCTAGTATAATTTTATAAGCATCATGGTCTGCAGTTCCAGATACTACTCAATCACAGCAAGAATAAAAGGTGCACAAAATGACAAAGATCAGTTACTAGTAGGAGAAGGTAAATTTTCAAAGTCCATTGAACATGGTAGAAAGTCTAAACAAAATTCTACATCAAAGGAATTACAACATATTCCTGATCTATGGGATGAATTGATCAATTGAAGGTTTACAGCTCTATGCAAAGCATGACACTGTGGCTAATGTCAAAACATGACACTTTTCAAAATAATTTTTATACACTGGCTTAGCTTGAACCAGCTGTTCACTCATGTGTGTGATCTCTGCACTGCATCAGCTTGGTGACAAAAGCTCAGTGGACTCTTGAGCTGTGGATGTGAAATCCTGTTGTCCAGCTTGCCACCTAGTGGTTTCCTACAGATGAAGAAGGTATGGAAGAGGATGCTTGAGCCCATGAAGATCGTTGGGTGTATTTTCCTGCATGGGAAATGGACTTTAATCATTAGAATACCTCTCCCACATCTGGCAAATAAGAAAGCAGAATTTCACAACATCAACCATTTAGAAAAGTGCAGGCAGCAGTGTCTGAAAGGTATTGCTTCAAAGATTACTGTCTTGAACAGGAACAGCAGCAGAATAATACTACTTCTTGTTTGTGGTCTGAATAACTGGAATGAGGAGATGCAGTGCTCCATAGCACACAGTTAACACTGCTTACAGACAGTCTGTTTTTTAAAATACTCACTCAGTTTTCAAGGGCCTTTTGTATTCACCCAGGGGGATGACTTTCAGAAATTAATGTGGCAGGCCCTAATTGTGTAATTCCAAAGGCAAAGTAACCAAGCACCAATTTATGACATGCATCCACCCCTTCCTGTGAAGACTTCTGTATGCTTGTCTCCTGTCATTAGCAGAGAAACTATAGTTTTAACTAGTAAAGGCTACTTAGTTAGGTATTTGGAACAACAGCACAGAACACAAGCATTCTACATGGCTATTTTTAAGTTTTGGACTGTCAAAAATGTGTACTAACACAGAAATTTAAAATCAACCACTGCAAACTTGTAAGGTTAGTTCCAAAAATTAGGAAAATATAAAGAATCAATACCCCAGAATTAGAAATACTTTTAAAATGCCGTAGCTTAGTTTGCACACCAATGAAAAAACACACCTAATTTACAATCCTTCAACTTACTTTCAGAAGTGACCACAGCTAGCGAGATCATAGCTAAGCACCTAAACTGCTTTTGAAAATGGAACTAAATGTTTAGTATATTGAAATGTTTAACATATCTTCCATTTGATGTGTGCTAACTTCAGTCAGAAATGAATGAACATTCATAGATTTTTTTTTTCCTCAGGATAAAAGAGATATATGCAGACATGTTGTATAGGCAAACTGAAATTTCCTCAGATGGGAGTTTCATTTAAGAAATTTTTCACTAGATATTTGCTTATGGCTAACAGTACTCCTGAAGGAACACCAACTCAAACAAGTTCCTATTCAGGAGAAGAACATAGAAAGGAAGAAAATGTAGCTAGGGCATTAGTTAATATTTGTGAAACACTTCAAAGATGAAGTTTTACGTAACACAGAAAAGAGATCATGAGTTTTTCTCTGATTGGACCTGGAATGAAGCCAGAGGCAGAGCACTGTTTCTGTTTGTTAATATTTTACCAGATTCTTTCTCTGGCCAGCTTTTTACCCACATGGATTGCTCTTAGAACTGTCAGTGATGTCAAAGCTGTTGAAATTCTGTCTAGTGTGGAAACACTTAAGATAACTTTTGATCCATGAAGTGTGGAATTTCAGACGACAGAGCTTTGCAAGCTACAGTGAGAATTACAGTACAAGAAACTCCCCTATCTAAGCTCAAGTAGTAAATAAAAAAAGTTACTTTACCTCAAAGCAGCTCACTCCTGTTCTTTGTTAGGCTAAAATGTAAATCCAAATTATTAAACTGAGGACAGGGTTCTGAATACTTGTGGTGGTGGGGTTTCTCAAAAATGTATTGTGGGATGTGAAAATACAATGATTCATCTACACTAAATATGTATAAGTCAAATGACTAGTGGGGACCCAGCTTGCCTTACACCCTTACTCCCCCTGCAGTGCCCCCAGCCTCTGCTAACCCAAGGTAGCTGACTGGAGCTGATAAGGAGCATTTCACACAGTACCACACAGAACCCTTCACAGCACTGGCTTCATGCTAAATGCAGTATTACAGCTGAACTTCAATAGGTGATGTTTGCTTTTTTCCCCTCTGAACAAACTAGTAAGTATCTTCAATAGCAAACAGCAAGTTTATCAAAATAAATAGAAGAAAATAAATTTCCATTTTCTAAATGTTTTACAAATCTTCCCCTCCTCCTGCCTAACATTCACTCTAAAATCAAAAAAGGCTCTACTTTCCTTTGAGGGTGGCTTTTAATGAGCATTCAAGGTGCATATGTTGTGGATCACCAATCAAAATCTCCATCTGCTCTCAACCTCAGGGACAGAGCATTTAAAAAAAATAAAGAAATACAAAGGTGTATTTCTTATTTGTACAGCCTGTGCATCCTATGTAGCCTTTTAATATCATCAGGGCTTGTACCTGTATATCTCTAAGAGGTTCTTTTTCTTTCAATAATACAGAACCATAAAAAGACCTGAAGAAGGGACCTATGATCCTTCTAAACATCTTCCTTCTACTTATCTGCAGAATTAACATGCAAGCTATGAAATCCATCTAATTTCTACAGTAAACTGAAAATTAGCAGGTAGAGTAAGGAGAGAGAAAATTAAAATAGCCTTTTGACTTGCTTGGAAGCTTACACAAGGTCTGAATTTGATGGTGAAATGAATAAAGTATATAACAGTCCACTTCAGTAATTAAGATGTAGTCATTAACTCTTCAAAACACATTTAGTCATTGCATTGTGTAATATATTGGAAATACAGCAAATTGCAGGGCTTACTTGACATGCCAACCATTTTGAGTGCCAGTAGGCTGTTTCTTACATGTAACATGAAAAAAATGAAACTGTTCAACAGGTTCAGAAAAATAATTTTCAAGAGACAATTCTGTTTCACCAGAAATTCCCACAAGACACATCTACTGCTGTTTCCAATTTGGACAGAGTTGAACTTGGGAAAAAAAAAAAGATTGAATAAGCAAACTAACTTGTGTGCTTTGCTGCAAATCATTTTTTTGCCACTGAGCTTCCAAGTCTCTGCATGCGTCACTTGTACCTGAAAGCCCAGTTCCAAGTCACTCTGTCTCAATGACAGTTCTATCCATTGTAGCAATGTATTTGATGAATATATTAAATTAAAGTGAGTGGTTTTAAACAGGAAAGATTGAATTAATTCCCATAGTTCAGGTCTGAAAAATAATACAAGCCTCTGCTAACAATCAGAAGCAGAATTTGAAAATTTTGTATACAATGCTTCTAAGGTGATGTTGTTCCAAAAAAAAGAAAGATTCTGCTTTCACTTTTTTTTTTCTGGAACACAGAATTCAGTCCACTGGAATTAAGGATACCTTTTTCTGGAGGAGAAAGCTAAGCAGCAAAATAGAGTGTTTAAAAATCGTATTCTTGCAATGCAGTATTTCAGGGCCTGCATGTCTGAGTAAGAAGTTCCACTCTGGTGGATATAAATCTGGATGCAGAGATCAAATTAAACGTGGTTTTAGGAAAATATTATCCCTTATTGATTCACTTTAGCTTGTTCCACGTTGGCAGTATCCTCTGTCACTTTTGCTATGTCTAGATCCCCGAAAATCTACATTAAGTTTTGCAACAGTGGCTGGAAATTTCTAGACATTAAGAAACTGATGTCCTTGTAAGGCTGCCAGAGCTGTTGCACCACACATACAACAGCACGAAACTGCATGGCACTATCAGTAATGTTTCAAAGACATCCTTTTGCTTATCCTGTCAATATAGGCCTGGCCTGAAATGCTCTTCCTATTTCAGTCCTAGCCTCACAAAAAAAGCACGTGAATAATGAGTGTCAGCATGATGTCCATTCCAGTCCTACAGGTCTGTCAATGCACCTTACTTTGTCCCTGCAATGCACTGGTGTTGTGAATAAATACACTTATAATCCACTCTTCATTTTGAAAGTCCTTTTAAGTATTATTTTTTCTTGTGAGCTACTAAAGATGGTTCATTGCCTCCATACACTGGTTTAAAAATAGATGTAACATAGGCTGGATAGGACCTGTGGGTGAAATGTCACAGTGCTTATCACTCCCTGCTCAGAATGTATCTTGACACAACTTGTGTCCATTGCCACTTTTCACTGTGCATCTCTAAGAGTCTGGTTCTGTCTTCTCTAAAATCCCTCACCAGGTAGTTAAAAAGCACCAGTGAGACCATTCACCTACTCTTTTCCACAACTGACAACCCAGTTCTCTAAACCTCTTCTTGTGTAATGTGTTCCCATGCCCCACCCATTTAGTGGCTCTCCACTGGTCTCCAGTTTGTCACACTTTTGTACAAGAGGGTCCACAGGTGGACACAGTGGCCTCACAAGTATCAAATTTAGGGGAACAAATCACTTCCCTTAATCCAGTGACTGCATTCTTGTTCCTGCAGTCTCTATGTGATCAATCACATATGAATATCTATGTAATGGTAATACGGCTCATTTGAAAAGTCTAAATGGCTGCCACATTGCTATACAGATACTGTCAGATTTCAGGAATAATGATGACGATGAAAATAACATCAAGGCAAAAAGCCCAATCAATTCACATAAGCCCTCCAGCATTTTGAGAAATAACTGATTGAAAGCTACACCTCTTTTTTAATAAAAACAAGCAAAACCCACTTTTACTGGAACATTCTGGAGAAATGTTTGCCTATTTATAATTATCTTCTATAAAGAAAAGTCTACAATCCCTCTAGGGAACATACTCCACTATTAGCTATCCCTAAAATTTTTCTGATGTTATAATGTAAGTCCATTATTTTTTGTCCTACAGCAGGAGTTAGTTTCCCAAAGTTTAGCCAATGAAGGATTACTTCATGAACAGACCAATAGCTTGAAAAATGTAACATTAAGCTGCAATACACTGCTCAACATAATAGCTGTCATGAAAAAGTTCCTTAACAACTTGCCCTGTAAAGAGGCTACACTTCACTGCACATATCTTACAAACGGTGTTCTCGCTAAAATTTCCAAGAACCTGTGGTGATTTTTGTAGAAGTGTAACACTAATTCATGTTCAGTCTATGACCTAGGTTTTACCTTCTCCTGTCATCCTAACCCTCACAGTGTCTCACATGTAAAGACTCTTTCACATGTAAAAATTTGTGCCTGTTTCTATTTGTTTCCTATCCCAACTTGTTGCAGTGGACTATAAAATCCTAGGGAATCCGCACAGCATATACCACCATTATGCCCGTGATGTCACCTTTGGCTTTTAGGTCTTAGCGCTCTAGGCAGTACTGTAGCTATAAACCAGACAAAAAAACACTAATTAAGCAAGGAATTACAAATTAAAATTTGATCTAAGAGTCACTTGCCAGCACATGAAGTGTACAGTTCTCAAACAGACACATTTATATCTGCCCCTATCTGCCCCAGCTAAGTTTTAGACTACATCAAAACTGAAGTTGCATTTTACAGGAGTACTTAATAAAAGTGAAGAAGTATTTGCAATGAAGGCATTTAAACCAGACAGCTATACAGACATTCTTCTTTATTCTTACTTCTGCTGGCAACCATGAAATTCCCTTCAAGTAACTCATTCAGATTCTGATCATAGGACTGTGACAAGAGGAGCAGTATGTAAAAGAATGATGACAGAACAAACCATAATTCCACACTTCCAGAAGAGTCAAATATTGTGACTGTTTTACAAAGCAGGCTTACCCTGGCTGCTGTTCTTTCGAGGACTGAGTAGAGAAAGGCTTGATCCTGTATCTAAAATTTGACAGAAAGTATGCGGTCTAGATGAAGAAAGCTGAACCTGCTGGACATGACTAGGACTCTGACTGAGCAGCTGAGTTTGAACAATCTTTGTGGATGTATCTGCCTTTGTTGCTGAGAATGTATCTGGCCCATGATTTTCAATAGAGAAATCTATCCAAACCTGTTCAAATTCAAACACAATCTTACAGACATACATACTTTTCACATCAAACACATCAGAAAATTGGTTACATTTCATAGTGGCATCTTGGACTTGGAAAGAAAGAGGGTTTTGGCAAGGGGCAAGACAAAAGAGAATTATTATTTTTCATTTTGAAAGGTTGTACAAGAAGATTAATTACAACATCATGACAGTGATTGAGAAACCCTAGTTTACTTAGTGTTAACAAATACTATTTTGTACAGGAACAATGCATAATTTAAAAAAGACATAGGTTTTTAAGTCTTTGAGGAGATGACTGTTGAGCAATTCAAACTGAAAAAGCCAAATGAAGGTGAGTTACATTGATCATAAAACTGCACTGTACCTCACTGGATGGTAATTCTGTTTCTTCTCCACAGCTGCTTGGAGCTTCTTCTTCCTTTAAGCTAGGGCAGGCAGTAAGAGAAGAGAACCTTGAAGGATGCTGTTGCCTTGTGCACTGCAGCTCCTAATGTGAAATATTACATTAACACAAGTAACTCATGGTCCCTAAAACTAACACCCTTATAGCTCACTTTGCTGTTACACTGCTAGATTTAAAATAATCAGTTATAAATAATATTCAACAAAATTATGTTCTCTTCAGATCAAGGGGGTCAAACTACCTTTATAATAAATATCTACATTTCCTGGTGCTGTTACTATCACCTTGCTTGTTGCTCAAGCTTATATCGTCAGGGTCCTTCTTCACTTTCGTATTCTCCTGTGATTAAATTACAGAAGAAAAACTCCAAAACAATACCTAAAACCCCAACTAAAATAAAGCAGCTATGGAAAAGTATATCATCAGCAGCCAAAATAAACTAATTTACCTCTCCAAGTTTCACCAACTTTCAACTTGTAGCAACTAAAGTGAGATTTGATGAAAAGCAAACTGCTTCAGCCCTGTCAAAGGAGATGCAAATAAACACTGAAGTCTTTAGCTATATATTTAAGACTAAAGAAACACAATGTAAGCCCATTATGTAAAGTAATTGACAGTAAAATTCCTGTAGCTTTGACAGTAATAAATTATCTTGGTTTTTTGTAAGGATGAAGATCTTGGAATGCAGGAGCAAAAGTAGCCTGGCCAGTAAGAGGATCACATAGAATAAAAACACCCAAACTAGCATAATAGTAGTCTTTGGAAAGTCAGCCAGAAGCTCAGCTTTTGTGTAGGAGCTGAAGCCTCAGCAGATATATTCTGAGTAAAGAGCAGCCTGGAATGAGAGTATGGAACAGCTTGGATCTAAGAAGGGCTATCCTTTCTAGTCTAGACAAATGATAAACCCAAAGGTTCCAGAGGTGGAAAGATCCTCAATGACAGCCACTTCAGCCATGACCTCCAAGCAACCCATCAGCTGAAGAGGTTGAACTACTACTCCCAGAGTTTAGCTCACCATCTGGAAACTCACAGTCAAATTCTACCTCTCCAAGTGCCATAGTCATACTGTATTTTAAAAATCTATTTATTCTTACAAAAGCAAGAATCATCTTTAATGATTTTTAACAGAACATGGGAGACATGAGATATGTAGAAAAACACAAACACAATATCTTGCTCATTAAAAATAAAGCAAGAGAAGACTGGGATGGATGGATATGAATATTCATTGGTCTTAATTTGAAAGTCAGCAAAGTTCTAAGGTGAGCTATGAAAGAAAGAATAATTAAAGAGGTGGAAAAGGAAAAAAAAAAGTAGTTTTGAATTTTGGTAATTTTGCCCAGATCTCAAAGTCACTTTTATGTACGTTTGGTATAAGCATTTAGCTAATCTTTTTCAGACCTCAATCCCAGCAGTGCACAGATGAAACATGCAGGTTACAAGAGGTCTCCTCAACTGGTTTGCTGAACCCTAATTTCCTTTGTAAAAATTATTTCCAGTGTTACTGTTTAATAAACAGGTTGCTATTTCTGAAACAGAGAACTGAAAGTTCAAGTGAACAAAGGATGCCAAGCTTGTGACTTTAGGTTAATGAGAGTATCACAAGCATACAGAAAAAAATATATATCCACAAGCATGCTGAGGCATTCCACAAAATAGCAAACAGCCAAAAAGATGATCAGTGAATTGGAACATCTGATATAGAAGAAGAGGTTGGGGCAGCTGGCCTTGCAGGCCTCCAGAAGAGAAAGATTAATCTTTTCAACATGTATAAGCATCTGATGAGGATGTTATAAGGAGATAAAGATGACTGAGTTGGAGTCATCTCACTGGTATACAGTGGAAGACCAAGTGACAACGAGCAAAGAAGTAAGTACAGGACACCTTGCTTAAGTATAAGGGGAAAGAAAACCCCAACCAAATGACAGCCCTCTTTATTGCGAGGGTGTCCAAACCCTGGAACAACTTGCCCAGAGCGGTGACGCTGTTGAGTCAGGGGCGGGAAGAAGATTCCAGTCTTCAGGCGGATCAGAAGGTAAAAAGCGTTTAATCACCCTAGCAGGTCTTTTTATAATGTGACTCGCTAAGGTGATACTTGATTGGTCTTAAAGTAGAAACATCTCACATTATTGGTGCACACTCTGGAGAACTACATTTATAAACAACGGTTACGGAAAGAGAGATAATAATTGTTTTAATTCTTTCTTTTAAAATTCTCAGGCTCAGCCTGGGAGAAATTATCTCTGTTCTTTCTTTGACTGAACTGAGAATATCCAGAGTAGTTCCCAGAGGAAGTGTTTCCCCAGCTAAACTTGGTTAATAATTCTACTGGAGTTTTATACCTCAGAGCAACAACCTCCCCCTTTCTAAAAGAATACTGTTTACTGCCTTCAAAACTACAACAACAATCAACTGCTCTGACTCAATCCCCACAGGAACAAATCTGCTGATCAATTAAGTAAAGTACACAGTGAAATCCTGACTATCGAAGTTACTGGGAGGTCTGCCACTAACTACTAGGGAAGCCAGGATTCATTCATTGGTCTCTCTGATAAAAGCTGCAATTTAACTATTAAAGGTTGCGTTTCAATTACAAAATACATGAGACAGATTAACTATATATCCTGCTTTTTTATATGGAAAAGGTGCTATTACAGTCATTTGGACATGGGTGCTTTAAAATCCCACCACTGTGGGTATTTGTAAATACCCTCACTGATTAATAATTTTAAAGTTTATATTAGAACATAATGCAAATCCTTCAAACAGCCTTTCTTGCTTAGTTAAAACTAAGCCTTATGAAATTTGTAATTCAGGATTGCATTTACACTGCATAAGTACATGTGTTTCTGAAATACCTTGGTTGAAGATCATGTTTAAAAATATTACTTTTGAAGTCCCAAACCCTTTAAACTTATGGGGAACCATCTGGCTTGTGGGCAGTCACTAATGGTGTTTGCCAAGGCTCAATTTTTGGGTCAGTTCTCTCCAGTCTTTGATCAATGACCTGGACACATGAGTTGAGTGTGCACTAGGTTGGCTGATGATACTAAATGAGAAGGACTCATTGATTCCCTTCTGGGTAGAGAGACCTTACAAAGAGATCTTGATAGACTGGAATGCTTGGTAATCACCAACTGCATGAAATTTAATGAGCAACAAAGCTGGATTCTGTACCTGGGACTATAGGCATGGATGTCTGTATACATTTGAGGGACAAGACGCTGAAGTGCAGCCCTGAAGAAATGGGTCTGGGGCTTTTGATTGTTGGCAAGTCTAGCAAGAGTCAACAGTGTATCCTGGTGGCCAGGAGTGCCAGCTGTGTCCTCAGTGTGTTAAACACAGCACAGCTAGCTGGCCAAAAGAAGTGAATGTCCCACTATGCTCGGCACTGACATGGCTTTACCTCAAGTACTGTGTGCATTTTTGGGCTCCACAATATGAGAAGAATATATAAATATTAGAAAAAAGTCCAAAGGAGGGCAACAAAGATGGTGAAAAGATTAGATGGCTAGATTTAAGAGGAGTGGCTGAGGATACTTGGCTTCTTCAGCTTAGAAAAGAGGAGGCTGGCAGATGACCTCACTGCTCTCTATAACTTCCTCCCATGATGGGGAAGAAGAGTAGGAAGTGCTGGTTTTTGATTTTGCTGTCCGGTGATAGGATGTGGAGGAATGGCTTAAATCTGCATCAGGGAAAATTCAGACAATTCAGACAATTCTTCCCTGAGAGGGTGGCCAAGCAGTGGAACAATCTCCCCAGGGTGTGGTCATGGCCCTAAGCCTTTCTGTGTTGAAAAAACATTTGGGACAATGCCTCTAACTTAAATGGTTTAACTTCTGGGTTGTCCTGTGTGACATCAGGATGCAAAGATCCTCATGGGTTCCTTCCAGCTCCAGATATGCAATGATTCTATGGAACCTTCCAAAGATAGATTTGAGCTAAACTCAGTCAGAGTAATTGAAATGCAAAATTTTAGGTTATATTCATGGAATTAGAACTGGCTTAATGGCTTATTATGGCTAAATTTCAAGCAGCATATAATTACCTGTGTTGTGAGTCTGTGCTGTAGATGCTTTAGAACTGATAGCTGACACTGTGTTCTTTTGACAAGTTCTCTTGGAAGAAGACTACCAGAGGCAATACAAACTGTGCAGTGTTTAGAGCTAACAGGATGCCAGACTCCTGTAAAGGAGAAAATATACTGAGGAAGGCATTCTTTCTTGATATTTTGTCAACCATATTGCATTTCTAGCAAGTGTTTACAGCAGATAATAAATGAACCACAGAACACAGGCCTTCTCATTGCAAATGGTTTCAGTGCAATGCAGAAATGTGCCTCGTGCTTTTTTCCCTTTATTTCATTGCCAGAAAGACTATGCATGGAACTTAGATATCCACAGTGAAATCTTTTTACATTATATATACTCTTAATTCAAGTTTACAGTAAACTTATTCTGCTTTTTCTTCCACTTTCCTAAAGTGTTAGTTTTTATTCCGAGAGATACACTACCTCTTTTATGCACATAAACAAAGTCTTAAAGTAAAGTTCCCACACTGACATCTAGGCACCAGGGAGTCATCTAAGATGACTCTAAGAGTCTTCTTCATCTAAGATGTTTATCAGCAAAAGTCACTACATAGACTCTTGTTTGATCTTAGCATCTCCTATCACAGGATAATCTTACTTGCAAGGATTAGTACCACAGTCTCACATGAGCTATGCAGATCAAGAATCAGTCAGGTCCAGCACCTTTTTTTATAATGAAGCCTAGCTTTCCCCAGCTCAAAGGATGAACTGATTCCCTGTCCATTTTATTCTAAATATCTAAGCTAGCACTTTTCTTTAGAATAAATTTACCTTTCTTTAACACCATTCCAAGTTCTGCCCTGAGTCTGTTTCCCATTTCAATCAGCTGCCTCTTTTCTTGGTTCAGAATTGAAATTTTTCTTGCTGCTTCCTTGAGTTTATTTTGCATTCCTCGTAGAGTGTGTTTGACACTATATTGACAACCAACACCAGTACCTACATCAGGTAGCTGTTGTCCAAAAGCAACCATGTTTTCTTCAAGAACTTTGGGTTCTGGCCCCTAAATAAAACAGACAGTGCTTATAATGAATATTTTGAAAGTGAGGTCTGCAGGTTCAGGGATTTGTACAAATACGCATGAGAGGTCAGTTGAAGAAAAAGTGTAAAATTGAAGGCTACAGTCCATTTTTTAGGGCACATTTTCAACATTTTTTAGCAGTACAGGACAAATTAAACTGTGGAGCAAAACACTGTAACAGCCCGAGACATTCCCCCAGATATTGTCAACTGTAAGTGTAAAATAATACACATAGCATAAACACTGTATAACTGTAAACTAAAGAGCACTTAATTTTAAGATAAAATGTGGAAAAAAGCTCTTTATACCAAATAGCAATCTGCTACAAATCCTTCTTTGTTTTAATCATTGTGTATATTGTTTAATGATTTGTACATGCAAACAAAAGGGGTAGATATAACTTAAAACATTTACTGAAAAGGAAAGATTCTACAATCTGTTTTGTCTCTTGCTTCCTGAGTCCACCTGTACATATACATAATGGTAAGGTATATACCCAAAAGATTGCATCCTTGTTTTTCAAGACCTATATACTGTCTTCTTTCAGCCCCCACAGAGGAGACTTTTTGATAGCCATTTAAATAGTCATCATTCACTGAACAGTCATCTCCCTGTAAACATTTTACATTTCACACATTGCCACAAGTATCTAAGTGTATCACATGCATTAAAATTGTTTTACAATTATTCATTGGTATGTTTACACTTTCACATATAAACTAGTTAGAAACATCCTACACTAACTGTTTACAGTGATTACACAATCAGTTTTCAACTAAATCACCCTAAACACTATGATCCAAGGAGTACACATTGAAAGCTATTATCCATACTGAGAAAAAACTAAACCATTGTTGCCTTATTGTGCCATGCAACTCCTATGCTCTTATTTCTTTGGATAGTTTTATTATTAAAAGGAAGGCTCTGGAGAACTTACAGGGAAAGCATGCAGGCCTACAAAGAGTATGGGGGAGAAAGGTAGAGAAATTAGTGCAGGACTAGAGTCTGAAAATACTAAGACACCAAAGTGAAAGGAAAAATGAACAGCACTTTGACACACATCTAGCAGTTTGTATAAAAGCAAGTAACACAAGTAGCTGGGAGTGTGTGTTGATCTGTTGGAAGGTAGGAGGGCTCTGCAAAGAGACCTGGAATGGTTGGAAGGATGGACAGAATCCAATAAAATGACATTTAATAAGTCCAAGTGCCGAGCCCTGCATTTGGCCACAATAACCCCCTGCAGCATTCTAGGCTGGGGACAGTGTGGCTGCACAGTGCCCAGGCAGAAAGGGACCTGGGGGTGCTGACAGCCAGCTGAACATGAGGCAGCAGTGTGCCCTGGTGGCCAAGAAGGCTAATGGCTCCTGGCCTGGATCAGGAATGGTGTGGCCAGCAGGAGCAGGGAGGTCATTCTGCCCCTGTGCTCAGCCCTGGTGAGGGCACACCTCGAGTGCTGTGCCCAGCTCTGGCCCCTCAGTTTGGGAAGGACGTTGAGACACTGGAGCACATCCAGAGGGGGCAACGAGGCTGGAGAGGGGCTGGGAACACAAACCCTGTGAGGAATGACTGGGGGAGCTGGGGGTGCTCACCTGGAGAAAAGGAGACTCAGGGGTGACCTTATCACTCTACAACTCCCTGAAGGGTGGTTGTAGTCTGGTGGGGTTAGGCTCTTTCTCCAGGCAGCAGCTGACAGAACCAGAGGACACAGTCTCAAGCTGTGCCAAAGGAAATATAGGTTGGATATTAGGAAAAAATTTTTTACAGAAGGGGTGATAAAGTTCTGGAATGGCTGCCTGGGGAGGTGGTGAAGTCACCATCCCTGGGTCTGTTTAACAAAACCTGGATGTGGCACTCGGTGCTAGGGTTTAGGTGAGGTGTTAGGGCTGGGTAGGACTCAATGATCTTGAAGGTTTCTTCCAACTCAGTGATTCTGTGTGATTGTGTGTGTGTGAAATTATTACAATCTACCTTCGCTGGTGAAATTGACATTCTAAAGCTTAACATAAAGTGAGGTGAAGGCAATGACCAATCACTGGTTGTCACACTGTGGACCACCTTCACTGGATCAAAAGACAAAAGCACATCACCTGGCTGGGGCAAGGAATGCCATTTGCATAAACTTTTCTTTTTCCTGAACTTTTCAGAAAAACATTCCACAGCATTGCACAGAAGATTCTTTTTTTTTTTTTTTTTCAGGTGACAGACTGTAAGCTGTAGAATTAGGAGTAGAATTAGGAACTCAGAAATCTTTTTACCTTTAGATCTATGTCCAGAGCAAAATTCTGCAGTACACAACAGAGAAAACACTGAAAAGATGGGTACTAAAGAAGAGTAGAGGAAAAACTCTCCTCAGAGCTGATACAAAAGAAAAAGAGAAAAATATATGTACAAGCAAAAGTTTACATTCTATTTTTACTAGTTTCCACAATAAACTTTCCTCTTCTTCTTTAGTGCTGGAGCCAATAATTTCCAGATTATGGTCACAGAAACTCTGTTATTTTAAATGGAAAAAAAGAAAACTATCACTATGGCTTTGCTTACTTACTTCACCTGCACCCTATGTTTAGGCATTCAAAAAAAAAGACTAAAATACGGATTTACAATGGAAAACCTGAATCGGTGATCCACAGTAGTTTAAGCATTTGCAAGTGGGAAAATAACACATCAAGACCAGCTTGCAAGATCAGAAGTGACTTGTGCCAAGGGATGACAAGTCAAAATTTATTGCCTAGAAAGAATAAGAGTAAGTTGGGCTAAAAAAATCTTTGCTGGCTGTCATCTGACCAATCACATAAGCACGTATTACTTCAGTTTATAATATTTACTCAAACAAAAATAATACACTAGGTATTTAATTACACACACACATACATACAGATATTTTTAAGTAGTTTAAACTCAACATACCTCTTCTGTGTCTGGGTTTACTATACAATGCAACTTAGTTGAACTGGCTTTTATGTTGCTCAGTGTGGTTCCAGTTGAAATTTTGTTTGTGCTCAGTGAACCTAAAAGAGGAGTAAAATATGAATGTATATGTATTTCTAGAGAGTTTAGGCTTTCATAGCAAGAGTTGCATCAGAACACTGTCTCATGCATATAAATGTCTAGTTTGTCTAGTTACAGAATCATAAAACCATAGACTTAGGTTGGAAAAGACCTTTAAAGTCATCAAGTTGAAACCAGTGACCTAACACTGCCAAGTCTTCCACTAAACCACGTCTTCAAATGTCCACACACATACACGCCTTTTAAACACCTCCAGGGATGGTGACTCAGCCATTTCCCCGGGCAGCCTGTGCCAATGCTTGAATAGGCCTTTTCAAAAAGAAAATTTTAATATTTAACTATTTAATATTTAATAATTTTTAAGATTTAATTTTTAAAAATATCCAATCTAAACCTCCTCTGGCAAAACTTGATGTTATTTCTGTTGTCCTATTGCTTATTACTAGGAAACAGAGAGTGATCCCTACCTCATGACAACTCCCTTTCAGGTAGTTGTAGATAGTGGTAAGTTCCCCCTGAACCTCCTTTTGTACACCACTTCAGTAGATATACTGTAAATGGACTGTAAACCCCCATGGCAGGGAGTTTGGATTAGGAGATCTTTAAAGATCCCTTCCAATCCAAGCCATTCTGTGATTCTACATACTGACTTCACTATCAGGAATTCTGTAATATACATATAATTGCTTTACTCTTGCAAAATATATACATGATTGCTTTTCTAGTGGTAATTTTGTAGTGACTTATAGTGTGTGCGTGTGTATTTCTTTTCACTAATAACTGTTTTATAGTAATTGGTAATACAGAATCTCAGGCTACTGTGTTCTTGTGTATGGTGCAATCAAATAACAATTTTTACACACTCATGGATTGGGTAGCCTTCATAGGTCATGACCGTGACTGCTAAACTTTCTTAACTGAATTTAAAGTTCTTTGTCAAGAATTTCACCTTGCTCTGCAAGCTGTCTGTCTTCTGTTTGAGGAAGAGAAGATAACATCTGCTCATCAAGACTCTCCATTTCTTTCCTCATTTGTGCAATAGCAGCCCGAAGGCTGGCATTCTGTTCCTGCAGCTTTTTTATTTCCAAAGCAGGGATGATATATTTACACAGAGAACTTTCATCACCATGCTGAAATATCTGGAAAATAAAAGTATAAGACAAAAAGAACCCTTCATTAATAAGTGACACATATTCTCTCCACACCACCACACACAGAGATCCTAATACTGTCAACCCATGAACATATATGGGAGAAAAGTACCATGGGAGGAGAATAAATGTGTTTATTGAGGATTTGCCTGGGAAAGAAGTGCTGTACTGAGAATATCATAGGAGGAGGTGCACATGGGGAGGACCATGGCACCGGAGCTAGCTCTGTTTTATAACTGTTGTTCTGCAGGTGTGGTTTATCTCTCTTCCATGTGCAGGTAAACCTCCCCTTAAGGAACTTATGGGCTCAACAGCAGTCCCTTTTCTGACCTGTCACATTCTTGAAAGCGTCATTGGAGATCATTTGTTGACAATAACATTGTCCTGGTTTAAAAGAGAGATCTTTCCCAAGGAAGATGGGAATGTTCCTGGAATGGAAAGACCACACCCTCCCTCCAAATTATTATGAATTCGAAATTACGGGGCTTTCAGACAAAGACATATTAAAAAGAATAACAGTTCTTTACTAGACTCTCTTCCTCTCTCTCTCTCTCTCTCTCTCTCTCTATATATATATATATATATACACAAAAGGAACAACAGCAAGGGCAAGAAGAAACACCACCAGCAGCCTCGGCCCGCCCACCAAGCAGTCCCCTTTGGTGTAGTTACGACGACAGCCGACAAGGGGCGCTGTAGGCTGCAGCGCCGGCCGCGGCCCCAGCTGCAGAGCGGCACCTCCGCGGCGATGGCAGCGCCGATGAGAGCGAGGGAAGGGCTGACTCCCGCAGGCACCACGGCAGCAGTGATCGGCCTTGGGCATGGCTGACGGCAGCCGGTACACGCTGGAAGGGACGCAGGGCTTCACCGCGATCTCCCACTGCGAAAGAGGGAAGAGGTCCGGCGGACGTGCTGCTGGCACTTCGGGGGCGCTGCAAGCGGCGGTTCCGGAGGCGGCGGGGGGAACGGCTTCCCCGGGCAGCCGCGGGGACTGGGCTGGGCTCTCTCGGCGCCGGCAGCCCGCGATCCCAGCCAATGGAGCCGCCGGGACTCCCTTTCTCTCTTGCAAGCAACGGACTCGGAAGCTGGCGGCAGGCGGAGCTCCACGGCAGTGGAGAAGAACCGCTGCGCAGGAGAGGTCCAAGGCGAAGAGAAACCACACGACCGCCTCTGCTCCCAGCAGGGCAAAGACTGCCCACCCCCACCTAAGAAACTGCCAGAATAACTCTGCCCCCTCCTCCGCTTCTCCCACTCCCCCAGAACCATTACAATGGTATGTCTCTGGATCGCTGTCCATTCACCATCTCCCTGACTACAAATGGGAAGAAAATTCCTGGGGAAAAAATAAAAACCAACCAACCAAAACCAAACCAAACCAAAAACCTAACCCCAGGCAAACATAAAAAAGCTGGATGTCCTCTGCTAAGCCAAAAAAAGGGAAGGAGTGTGTGGACTACACCCACATAACCTGGACAATGGACAATATGTAGAACATAGGACATTGACTGGAAAACACGTTTCCTGGTCACTTGAAATTCCAGCACAATCTTCAGGAAAAAGTACCTATGGGTAGGACTTATGGCATATAAAGACCAGAATATTAGGGTCCCGATATTATTTACTTTTGCTGTTTCTTCATTCTAAGTGTGTCTGCAAAGATTTTTAAATGTTTTTGTTTGGTCAGTGGTAATGTGTTATAACTGTGGTTTCATCCAAACAGAGAATATAGAATTTAGATTCTACCCCTGTAAACTCTTCTTTCACTGACAGAAACATGTGTCATCATCCATTTAAGAAATGCAGATACTCTTTGATACAGGAATATTAGGAAGCCATGCAATAGAGGAATATATATTCCTACAGTCACTAAACAAATCCTAATTCACAAGCTGCTCAGATCAAATGTTTTTCATCAAGGAAAAGACCATGAAATGTCTTTTGAGTATTTGTATAAAAATGTTGCTAAAACAGAATCACAGAATGAACTAGGTTGGAAAAGACCTTTAAGATCATCTAGTCCAACCTATGACCTAACACCTCCTCATCAGCTAAACCATGGCACTGAGTGCCATATCCAGTCTTGTTTTAAACATGTCCGGGGACAGTGACACCATAAACGTTTCTTTATATTTAACTCTAAACTTAAATTCTTGCAAAGCAGCAGTTTTGCCTCTTCAGAGAGCATGGCAATCCATAAGGTGCTTAACACATGTAGTCAAAATACTTCAGACACATCAAAATACTACAGTCTCAACATTTACGCCTCGCACAGCCTCAAACACTACTGTTTCCATCTTCTCCATCACTCCCACTTCCTTCAGTCCTCTTATTTTCCCACTCATAAGTCTGTTCTGCGAGTGTCATCTGAAAGTCTCATCTGAAATGTTAATGGCCTTCAGATTAAATTTCTCTGGCATAAAGACAAACTGCCCTGCAGCTTCTTTCTCCTGTGATTGTTTCTGCCCTAACAGTGCAGGCTACATAGAAGATGTGAATAATCACTATTCTGTTTTTACAGTCTTTCCAAGGCTTTTAAGGTGCGTCAGGGAAAGGCACCAGTAGGTAGCAATGCAACACCCAGATGTGAATTTTGGGGTCCAGGACTTCATCTCAACTTGCAATGTACACGTGAACCATCACAGTTTAAACCAGAAATACAACTGTTCCAGATTTGTGTAAGTGGAAATAGGTCTAGAGAGAAGACCCTAAAAACCCTAATAAACCAGAATGACTTGAAGCACTCATTCCTCTTCTGTGCACTTGTATGATATTATTAGCATGCTCTAGTTAGCATACTCTAAGTCATACTAAAATATAAGTTATAATCAAGATTTTCCAGGCTGGGTTGTTTCACATCTCAGTTACTTATTAAAAGGCCAAGAATGACTACTGCAACACTTCTAGCACACTGCTGGGGTCTCAGACCAATTTGAAGAAAAGGACCTGTGTACTGAAGATAGCGTACTAAGGTATATTTAAATTTTGATCTTTCTTGCATCAGTCATCTGAACCAGAGGCTAGCCAGTGTACTATTCTTTCTTTAAGAGGACTCATTGACACAAATGTCTTGGTGAGTTTTCTTCTGTTTGTTTACACTTCATTTTGTACAGAAAAGGTTCTAGACTAGAATAATAGACTTTTAAATTTTGTTATTTAGTTTTTTAAACACTGGCCCTTCCCATAAAAAGGAAAAAGACCAAAAAGGTTTTGCTGAGATGAGTACTGCTTATCCTACATGCCAAAAGTGCAAAAGCCAGAGTTTTTTAACAACCAAAGAAAAAGAGTGACAATGAAGACAGTCTTGCCATCCACAGTTGAAGAGAGCAGTGAATACAAAGAAGAATATAAGAATATAAAGAAGAAACAGTGCCCACCCCTGATTCTCTTGGTTTCTCAATGATCAATTAGCAAATCAGTCCAGTTTGAAATAAAATTGGAAAAACTACTTGCTCCATAGCAAGTTTTTGCTAGCAGTCTACTTTTATCTACAATAAAAATTGTCTTAAGGAAGTATCTTTCTGAAAACAATATTTTCTGCATTCAGGAACTACTGGGCTTGCTTAGCACTGCTTTTTCTTAGCAAGCTCTGGTAGCGTGCTCTGAAATGGTCCCTGTTGAGCACCTGTAGGCACCCAGGACAGTGCACTGCAGCATACACTTTGCTTTCACTCTTTTACCAAAGGCAGTTTTCTACTCTTAATGCATTATCCTTCAGCATGACTTCAAACCAGCATTACATTTTCAACTCTGAATGGCTTTTTAAAATATAAGCAATTTAAGAGGTAGCAATGAAAGGAAAACTAGCTAGTGACACTCAAATACAAGACATTAAAATATTTTAAACAGCTGGCATATTAGTATTTTGAAACATTGCCTTAAAATTGTAACTTTTCAACTTTAAAATCTACCCTGAACTGCAACTGACACAGAACCTCAGGAATGAGGTTCCAGAAATTAATTCTTCCCATTTGATTGCCATGATGCTACAGTATGTTGTCACATTTTGGAGCAACTGTCTATATCCAGCTTGCTCCTTTTGCTAGTGTGTAATGAATGAGAGCTGCAGTTAAGCCCATGACACCTAATCTATGTGTATTCCAGGACAGATATGCCTGTATTTTGAATGAAACATATGAAATAGATGAACTGCCTACACTAAGTTCAGTGGAAACAAGGCCCATAATATTGTTGTCTTAGAATGAATTTGTCCATGTCTACACTAAGTGTTGTCTAACCTGTTTCTCCCCTTCAGGTGAAATACTGTGATTAAACGATGCTTGTATTGTCTCTCAACAGTCAAAGCAGAAAGAACACTCTTCACTTCATGCAACCGGCAGTCTGTTTTCTGTACATCAGCTTGAGCCTGGGACTGAAGGAATGGAGGGGAGGCAGAGGATGTCAGTAGCTCAAGGATAAAGGGACAGAAGAAAAGGAAAGGTAAGGAAGGGAAAGGGAAAGGAAAAGGGAAATTAAAAGAAAAAGAAGGAAATCAAGGATACTTTAAAACATAGCACAGGGACTTAAGCACATTCCTTTTGTCTCTGTCAAAAACTGCCCTAACAGACAAATAATTTATCATAATTTTCTTATCTTCTTCATGTAAAATGGAAAACGATGATTTATCTCTCTAATATGTTCACATACTACAGCTATTGATGCCTATGAATAATTTTGGAAGGACAATGATAAAATAAAACCCTAGAGTAAATGCCAGCATTCTGAACTTCAGAAACAAATGTTTCCTCTGGACCTGTGAGTTCAGCACAACTGGGTGTTGAGAATTGTTAGATCATTGTCTAATAGTCTCTAAACAATAAGCATGTATTTCATTTTTCAGAAGCTGAAGTTTTTACACTACACAAAATAGGGGTTTTTTCTACACAAAAATACCACCCAAGAGCTCTTCAGGACTAATATTGTCCTCTTGATAGAATTCAAGTAGTACTGTGATCTGAAATTCTTTCTGCCCTCGAGCTGGTCTAAGAGACATCTTTCTTCTTTTGCTACAATGGCAAAGGAAAAACATCTCTCAAGCCAACTTGATTACATGGAAAGGGAGAAAAGGCCACTATTAGAGATTGCTCATGAAAATTAATCTGATCTCTGATAAAATACATGTGATGAATTGCTGTACACAATATATAAATACTGTTTTACAGACTTTTGAAAGAAAGCTAAAGACATATTTCCCTGTGAAACATCATGGTGAGAAGATTCCATAGCTCTCTATGCAATAGATGATTCTTAAACAGTGTTAATTTTAAATTCTCACCTCCTCTCTTGATGAAGATAGGCTGTGTATTGGATCCTCTGATTTGTGATACCAATTGCATTCAGCATTCTCACAGAGCTGCTGCCAGTTAAGTTCTGCTTGCATTTTACTTTGTTTCAGAATTGTTCTTGCTCAGCTGCCAGAGACAGTTGTTGTTTAGACCTATGAGACACAGAGCAAAACTGTTGATTTCAGCAGAATAAATACTAAGGATGTTTTGTGGATATTTTTTGTTTGTTTGTTTTGATCTGGTTTTGTTTAGTTTAATCCACCTTTGTTTATTGTCCTCATCTTCTTTCCTTGTTCTATTTTATCTATCTATATTATCTATAATAATCTAATATATAATTAATCCAATCTATATTATCTCTATATATATCTATATATCTATATATCTGTATCTATATATCTCTATATCTATATATATATATATCTACAATTAATCTAATCTATATTATCTAAATATATAATTTTTAAATTATCTGTTTTATTTTGTTCTATTCTAGTCTCAACATTTTACTGAACAAAAGCATTTTAATTGCATGGAACTCAATAGTCTCTGAGGGTCCATCTGTATGGGTATTTACAATCAGCTTTGGAGGTCACCTCAGCTCAAGAGGCATAAACTGCCCTTCAATATCAATACCACTCTCACTACTTCCACCCAGAGCATGTTTCTGTTTTGCCGATATCAGAAGTGAGATACAAAAGAGCTAGGAATTAATTGTCAGGGTAAAATTTCTAGGCTAAAAGGCTGCTGCATTTACATACCTTGAAAACACAGTGTAGAAAGAGGTAGAAGGTGCAAGTATTAGAAACAGTATTAGAAATATCTAATCAAGAATTCAAGTCAGAAAATTGCAAAGATCAGAGGTTTCTTCTGAAGTGCCATCAGTTTAAACTGCATGACAGAGTAAGCAACATTTACATTTAATAAGTATACATGCAGTTGTGGTTGTTTTGTTCTTGCTGAGTGAACAGCAGTTGGTTATGCAATCTTTATAGTCAAGACTGCAATAGGACAAAGTGGTTTTGAATCCATTATTACAGCAGTGTCCTTTAAAGAACACCCAAGACAAGTAAACCAAACCAAAAGCTAAACTCCAATCGTGCAACATTCAAGATGCAGGAATGCATGGAGACCACAACAGGCCAGGCAACATTTTGCTACCCTAAAGGTAAAGTATATAGGCAGAAATAATTAATTTTGTTACACAAAAACCAACACAGCTGGAAAATATAGCAAACTCCTATAAGCCCTCTTCCTGAAAGCTTGTCTGTTTTTCTCAATGGTATCAAGTGAGGGTTTTTTCCCCTCTACCTATATAACTCAATTTGTCAAATTATTAAGGTATCAATTACAACACCACTGAAGCAAGTGGACATGGACATCAGAGAACAATCCAAGTAATGCTGGATGATAATTAGTGAGCACTGCATATACAGAGATTTTTGAAGGGTGAATTCCTCATTACCAGCCTTGGAAGGATGACAGAGCTCTTTCAAATACCTATACACAGTTCTTGGTTGCATAGGAAAAAAACCAGTCACTAGGAATGTGTACCACAAATACCCATGCTTCCTGCTATCCTAGTTCATTACATAGGTGGAAGAAAGCAGCAAAAACAACAGTCATCTTTTCACGTGTTTCACACAGGAATGACTTTAGATTATAATACAGTCATTCATTCTGTGAGTAATGGGTAACAGCTTAAAATAAGTTAACTTCATGGGACAGAACTAAGTTAACCCTTTTCAGCTGTCTGCTTGTGAAAATCACATTCTTTTTTAATTCCCACATCAAATTCAGCAAGCACTACCTACAAAGGGAGTAACATATAGCTAACACTAGAACAATGGTACTGATGGCAACACTGGATTGTCTCAGACCTTTCAAACACTGTATGAGGAGTTTAATCATCACATCAACTTTCTCCATTCTAATAAGAATCAGACGGTGCTGAATGAAACCTATAAACTGGTCTATGGTAGGTCCCCTAACAGGACTTGTACAGCAAAGGGGAACTTAAGTAAACAAATCAGCCAAACAATATCTTTTGCAAAAGAAGATCAGATTTCATAATCACATAACCACTGGGGAGAGAGGAGAGAAAAAACCACTTGTTTTACAAAAGCCCCCATCTTATAGACATTAAAGTTCAATTCCTTTACAGCCATCCAAGCACCTGTAATATGTCAAATACTATGCATAACAGAAATAACTGAACTTCCTTTTTGACTTCTAGAGGAGCAGAAAGGTGCTATATGTCCCCAGTGCTGAAAGTTATGGGTATTTTTTATTTCTATTTTTTTTAAACTTTTTTGAATATAAAAGAAATAACCCTAACAGAAGTTAAATATATATTCTAAGCACATGAATAAATGGAAATTGATTATAGTGTAAAATCTACTGTAAGCTGCAAGGACATCCATCTTCTTATGTGCACATGCATATACATATGGATCTGTTGGTGACAAAAAATTTAACTGTTTCCCTCTGGTTTTGCAGAATGACAATAGAAACAGCATAAGAAGTAGTCTATGTGAAATCACATAAAAAAACCTTAAAGGTACATAATTCACTAGTCTAAGCTTTTGTTTACGTCAAGCAAAACAATTCAGTATTATTAGAAGGGAAAATTTTGGCTGCAGTCAAGAGGCCTTTAAAGTGTATACTTGCAGAACTACTGAAGAGTTAAGAAACTACAGCCTTACTGAAAAGTTGCTAGGAAAATACTACCATGTTTTGCTCTCTGAAGATGAAGTGACAAGAGGGCTGATGGGAGATGCTATGGAACTTCTTCCCTCCCTCCTTCCCCACACTGCTCCCCTTATAGCAACTGAATTTTAATTTAAAGGAAAAGAACAAAACCATTCATATTGTTTGTCATTCTGGGGGGGTGGGGGGGGGGAATCACCTGTTATTAGAAGACTTCACATTTCAAACCCAAGTAAGAACAGTACTACAGAATGTACATTTACTGTGAAATTCTCCCAAAGTAACACTGCAAGTTACTCCAAACCATGAAAATTAAAGACAACAGTAAAGATATCACTGAACAAATGTGAAATTCTTGCCTCACAACACCTATGTTTTGTAAGTGCATGAAAAACTGTTCATAAAGAAGCCATGGATTTTCCAGAAAACTGAACAATTGCAGTGAGCTGCCATCCAGTGGCTAAACTGATAAAGCATTTTAAAAAGTGTTTGAGAGAAACTACTTCGATGAATTAAATTGATAAAATACAACTGAAAACAAGAGAATGAGATCACAAGGGATTTTGTCTATTTGATACAAAATCATGTTAGATTAGGGGGAATAACTGCAGGAGATCTAGTGGCAAGCATGGAAGATGTGCTTCTTCAGTTGTAAGCATAAACAATGGAGATAACTTTTTTCTTCTCCAGTGTGGTAAGAGAAATCATGTGTGTTACATGCTGTAGCCTTAGGCTTGTGGACAGCAGCTAACCAGCTTTTATCATTACAGCTCAACCACAGAATGCACCATAACTTCCACGCCAGTTATCAAATATTCTTCCTGTTCTCACACTTCTTCAGGCAGGTTCATAAACTGTCTTTGGGAAGCCCATGAGAAAGAGAGTGCTGGATCAGATTCATTATTTTAGCAGGAATACTATAGAGAGGGCAGCAAGACTTGGATTGGCAGGTGTTGGGTGGAAGACACAATTGCTTAACAATACCACTTCCATTTATGTTATATATTGGTTTGGTTGACAGGACAAAAATTAAGTGCTCTAGTTCTAACGACTAAGAACATTCATATGTAAATTAGTAAAAGGAATTCCAATATCAAATACATTTTTATACAAAGAAGGAAAGTTTTCTTTAAAGTTTGTTGTATAGAAAGAGGTGATATAGTGCCTCCCTAGGGTATCACAGTTGAAGATAAAATTTCATCGTTAGTAAGGTGATCCTTTTGTGGTAAAATATAGGAATATTAGAAGCAGAAGGGGGGGGAAAAAAGCACCTTGTAATTAGGAGTATGATAAACAGTGTACATTTATTCATCTTGCCTAAGGCTACCTCTGTTTTCTAGATGCTGACCTTTCCTGTAGTTTCAAGGTTAACGAATTTAGCAGTGTGCTTGCTACATAAAATAATCTTACGCAATCTCACATTACTAAACGTATTCTTAGCAATTCCTTACAAGGGGTAGCTGTCAAACAAGCAAAGCAACAGCTACTACACAAGAAAGGCATAGTTTTCTAAATTGTAATTACAAATGTAATCAAGTTTTAGAGAAATAAAACAATAGACCAAAAAAAAGAGAGAAGGCTTATACAACAACTATAGAAATGTTAAACCAGAACATGCTGATTAAAAAAAATAAAACTGAAAAAATGATTGCTAGATGACACTGCAGCAACACAACATTGCTTGTCCAACATTCTTACACCAATTTCTGTCATCAGCGTCTTCCAGTTCTTGAAACTTTTGCTCCATGTGAAGTTTCAGGTTCACATAATCCTCATGCAGATGACCTATGTGACTATTCTTAGAGCTAACAAAAATAAATTTACATTAAAAAGCATGAGTGATCCCCATATAATTTTTTTAACAATAACACGTAACTATTAATACAGAATGCTGTAATTTCCTAAAGAAACAGGCACCATAACATCTTTTCCCCATGAGTTAGTGGAAATCAATTATAAGAGTATATGTTATTTCCCAAAACAATCCTTCAAAAGGTTAGTTGCATACAGAATATAGAGGATCTTCTGCAAAGTAGTGCAAGACCTCCACTTAAGTATAACTGAGTTTCTTCTCCACTCAAAATTTTCTGTTATATAAGAAAAAAAATTGCAAAACAAAGGCTGACCAGCAGAAATCTGATCTTTGAGATACATTTGAAAACAGCAGTAGCTCTGTATCTTTTCCCCTCCTCTCCCAATATTTTTAATTGCTATCAACAAAAAAGTTTCTCTGCGATCCAGTATCAGCTCCTCAGGATTTCAAACAAATCTGAGCAGCTGATACTGCTACCAAGACCAGTAAGTTCTCTAATGATACACTGAAACTTTAAAGCTCTGCATTAATCCCTTAGACTTAACAGGTTTGCAGCAGCCTGTCACACAGCCTTTATTGCTACTGTACTGTTCTGCAACCTTCTATTTACTTTCAGCTGTATATTACAGGGTTTTTAGGTAGCTGAATGACCGTTGCAATTGATTAGATAAGACTGGTCATATAATACCTGCAGAGTCCAAACTCTGAACTAAAACTGGAGAGTAACAATCACCTAAATGCATATTCACTTTCACATTCTGCTTTTAAATTTAAACCTCAGCCCAGGTAATCTGGATCCCACAGCCAGCACGCATGCACACCAACCAAGTCTATCCGAAGTGCCGTCTCAGGGTAGTCTAGACAGACATTTTTGTACCTCCCTTGTTCATCCCCAAACCCTTAAGGGCAAGGCAGATCAGAAGAATGACTGTTGTACTGTGATCAGTATCCAGCTCAGTCCGGCAAAGAGGCAACTGCTGAGACTCAAATTTCTCCTTCAAATCCCAATGGATATGCTCCATGTAAAACTCCTAAACTAGCTTTAAATGAATTTGCATATACACCCCATTAACATCAATCATTTAGTAATCTTTGATGAATTCCAGAGTCTTGACCAGATCACCCACAATAACAAAAAAAAAATTATTTAAAACTTACCCAGCCATCTCTACATTATAAATGTAGCTGGATCCAGCACAGTTTACAGCATTTTACAACAATTACCATTTTAAGCAGAGAATAATTGCAAAGAGACTGTTATTTCTGAAGACAGTAATTACATTAAACAATAATTATGTGCAGACGGAACAAGAAATAAGTATTTATTCCCTCCACCCTGCAAGCTGCACACATATTTCTCTTTTCTTTGAGATATGTATGATGAGTCAAGGCACAGTTCAGCCCTCTCTTTTATTAACAATATTAACTGCTGTGTCCCATTTGTCTGCTTTTAGTTTAAAAGGAAATAACCAACAGAAAGAGCCTGTGCTTTTACATGCAAAACTTGCTTCATATCCACCTCTTCCTGTTGTTTATTCTCCATATTTGCTTCTTATCTGATTATAAATTCTGTAGAAGAAAAAACCCCAACTTTGTTTTTAAGCAGTATGGATGCTTAAAAAAAAAAAAAAAAAAAAAAAGTTATTTCTGTTCAGCTCTCTCCAGAGATTTGGGAAAATCTCTGGAGTCAATATAGCTTCTCTCACTGTACAGTATTATTCTGTGTCACTAGTTGCAGATAATCCCTTCTGAATAAGCACAGGGATGTAGAGAACAAATCGGACAAGCATGCCTTTCAAATAGTGCCCCTTTAATCTCTTTAAATGAGAGATTTTCAGACCAGAAAATGCTATGCAATACCTCTATGCTAAAGGATGTCATAATTTAAATAACATTTTTCTTCACAAACAATCTAGACTACTTCAGTTCCCTAGGATCGAAAAATGAGTCACTGATCATTGGATGCGGGAAGTATAAAAAAATTCAAGTTTGCTCTTCCCAGGTATACTGAGGAACAAACCGTGCTAAAGGACACAATGATCTGATGGTCTTTCAATTCTGCTGGCTTATCCCTATTCATCCCCTTTAATTTTAAGTTAATTAAAATAGTGTTTTCATATTCTGATTCTTGTTGGCAATGTTCAAATCATGTGACCGTGCACAGATAGTGTAAGTAATATCTTCTTCATTTGCATAAGGAGAAGTAACTTTTTAAAAGAACTGACTATTTTAAAAAGTGACCATTCAAAAGAAGTGCCTTTAAAAAAAAAGTCACTATTATGGCTATCCATGAACAGTACTGCCTCCCTGCCTGTAACATGCAATACTCAAAGATCTGCTCTTTCAGTATCACACTTTCAGCTACAGTTGTTCCAAATGGATCGGGTGGCTACCCGTGGTTAAAAAGATTAACTAACTTTGAAGTGCACAGAAGGAGGAAAGACAGTCGAGTGTCAGCAAAGACAACACTGCCAAGGGCAGGGCCGGCTGGCAGGAAGCGGAGCCCACCAGGCAGGATTCCGTGGCAGGAGAGCAGACGGCAGGCAGACTGAAGAGGTCAAACCCGTTAGATGTAGGCAGTAGAGAGGAGCACAAGACAACGCTCTGGACTCAGGGACAGCACAAGAGAGGGCCCTTAGCAGGAAGGGTGCAGAAGGACGGAAAAAAGAGAAGAGAGAAAAGGGCTCGAGATGCGCAGGCGACGCAGCGGGAGCTCCGAAGGACAACCTGCGGCGCAGCGGGATGCCCGCGCTGCCTTCCGATGGAAAAGCGCAGTCGCGATTCGCCTCCGGGCTCGGCACGGCTCCGCTCCCGGCCGCAGCCGCCCTCGGGCCGTGCCGGGCCGTGCCGGGCCGTTCCCGTCTCCATGGCGCCGCCTCGCTCCCGCCCTCGCTCGCGGGGGCAGCGCCCGTCCCCGCCCGTCCCCCTCGTGTTTCTCAGTTCCTCGCCTTGCAGGCACTTGCAGGAAGCCGGCAGCGTATTCTCTCCTCCTCGCCTTCTCGCCGTTCCGTGCTCAGTGCTCTCACACAGCAGCCTCTTCTCTGCTCCTTGGCAGACCCCCTTCTCCCAAAACACAGACAGTACTTGTCCCATACTCTCAGATCTCACTCTCTCGTTCACTTGTCTTCCTATACATTTTGTTTATGCAAGTGTTTATTATTAATTTCTCCTCAGCGCAGATCAAGAAGGAGACTCTTTGCCCCTTTCAAGTACAGCTGTTAACGGATGTAAACAAACTTTGAGAGTCCTCTCTGAACTCCCTCTGCATCGTGAAAAACTTTTAAAAGCTTGTAAAACAAACTCAGGCCAACTGCAACATGAGGTCATGCAGAACAGATAAACACATTCTGGTTCCAAGACACTTAATTATTAAAAACTGTATCCATCAACTAAACTGCTTTACGCTGTCTAGGTCAGACGGAGGAAGATGTAACACATGCAGCAGCCCTAAAGCATGATTTTCCCTTAGTCACTCTAGATGACTTGCTTGTCTGGAAGTCATGAGGCAAACTTCCTGTAATGTTCTGTCACTCTTCTGTTTTTCCAGATCATATAATGAGCTTTTGCCTTACAGAAACTCGAATGCTGCACCCAAATGACATCTCAAGTACGTTAATTTAGAGAAGATAGAGCGTTATCAGTAGTTCTTATATAATTTTCCTTATGTCATCAGAAGAGAATTGTGTGTCCTAGCCCCATGCCAGTTAAAGAAAGAACGGGTTTGTTTTAATTAGTAACTATTAATGAAAATTACAATCAGAACTAGCAATTTGACTTTTGAAATAAAGCAAGTTCCATTTAGCGAATTATAGTTACAGAATACTGCAATTATTAAAGGGATTTAATACTTATATGAATCACCTCTGGTTTAAAATAGAACGGTGAAACCTGGCTTAAAATGATTTTCTATGTCTGAACACACAAAAATTATAGTGCAAGTCCCGGCATAATTTATATTGTGCAGTGGGCCCCTCAGAGCACTCATCAGAATCAGCACATAATAGGCGAATGTCTAAATCCATACACCATTCTGACTGCTGGCATTCTTTACACCTTTACATTAGCCATGGCCTAACCTATCAACCACATTACCTTTTCAACCCTTCCTCACCCCTGCCCTCACTTTCAAATTAGCTGTCATCTTCTCCAATGTACCTTCAATCAGCCCCTAGTCAGGTGGTTAAATGCATGTTCGTTCTCTAAATGAGTAATTGATCACTTCTAGTGATTCAGTAGTGTCCCAAAGAGACAAACTAATGGTGAGTAAAAAAGATTACAGTCTACACGTCAGTTCGGGGATTGATGCTGAAATCTGAATACACCTAATCCGCAAGTGAATGCCCTAAATTCAGATAATAGTGGACAGCCAAAAACTGGTTTTCCTAGTCTTTAAGATTAGCAGTGTCGGTCTTATTGGCTGCATGTTATCTACTCAAAATAAACTGCATGGCCTTGCTCATCTTCACACATCTTCACACATCACATGATGCAATGAATCATCCTTAAGCATGTGCAAACTATACTTCAGCAAAACTGAACCAATAGCCAATGCAAACATAATGTACAAGGAAAAGAAAAAACTTCTAAGTCATTAAAAGAGCTTCAGTTCCTGCCTTGGCATTACGTGATTTCAGCAAGTAGGTTTTAAATTGGAAGCTACTAATCTGTGCAATATCATCATAGTTTTCAAAAGGCAATATTTTATCCTACCTGTCCTCTCCTACTTAGAATCCTACCCCTGTGTCACTCCACACAGATAGGAATCACAGAATCATTTAGAAAATATTTTTTTTTCCAAAATCATTGAGTCCAGTTGTTAACATCCAGGGATGGTGACTCCATCACTTCCCTGGACTTGCCATTTCAATGGCTGGCAACCTGTTTGGAGAAGAGATTTTTCCTAATATCCAATCTAAAGCTCCTCTGGCACAACTTGAGGCCATTTCCTCTTGTTCTATCATTTGTTACCCTGGACAAGAGACAGATGCCCACCTTGGTACAATCTCCTTTCAGGCAGTTGTAGAGAGTGATAAGGTCCTCTGAGCCTCCTTTTCTGCAGGCTGAGTCTCTCCAGCTCCCTCAGCTACTGTCCATCACACTTGTGCTCTAGACCCTTCCCTAGCTCCGTGCCCTTCTCTGGCCATGTTCTAGCCCCTCAATGTTTTTCTTGTCGTGAGGAGCTGAAAACCAAACACAGGATTTAAGGTGTGGTGTCACTCCCCTGTATATTAGATTGTGTGCTAGAAGCACACAAAATGGAGCACCTACTCCTGAATTTCCTAAGCGTCAGCTAGACAGGAGTGCTACTTTCTGTAGTGCATTTAAGAATCCCACCACAACTTTCATAGATGCTACATAGTAATATCAGCACATCAGTTTTATAATCCAACGTTTGTATGAATCCCAGTTGAGTCACAAGAGATTAATGGAGAAAGCTCATTCCATCCGGATGTAAAAGGAGAAGTATGCTATGAAATCATATTTGCAGGGAGTAGTATAATATTTACTCCCTTGGTAAAGGATGAGGAGGGAAGCCTGAGGGTTATCTACAACTCTATTGTGCATTCTGTCTACAGAATGCACAATATCACATTCAAATTTCTAAGGAAACAACTAAGCAAGGAAGCTCGTAAGAGTAATTCACATGGGAGGAGACAATGACGAAACTGTGATCGCTCCCGGGAAAACAGAAACGGCAGCACAGAACAAACCTCAGCCGCAGAAACCCATTCATAAGTTGGAGTCCACTGCTCAGGTCCTGTTCCTCCGGACAGCCAGTAGAGCATCCATGCCGGCAGGATCCAGCCCTGCATTGCACTCTACGCAAGCAGCGCAAAGCTCATGCCGATGTCTTGTGAGGCCTTGGGGCTGCACGCTGCACGGCCCTGCGCCCGAGAGCCTGTAGCGTAGGGAGGGAGGGAGCCTGAGCGGCGGCGGCGGCGGTAGGACCCGGGGCGCTCCGTGTGCCGGGGCGGGGCGAGCAGCGGCGGAGCCGCCGCGCGGGAGCGCTCCCCGGCCGGCGGGACCAGACGGGCTGTGGCGGCTCTGTGGGCGCACGGGGACAGCGGGCTGCGGCCAGCACGGGCATCCTCAGCCGAGACGCGGGACGTGACTCAGGTACCGAGGCGGAGCCGTCGTGCGTGATGTGCGGAGTCCTTGCCTTGCACGCGGACGAACGGCGTGGGGAGCGCGGTGTGGGGGGTCCGGAGCCGGGTGAGCCGAATCCAGAGCGCCGGGCTGACCGAGGATGCTGCTCTGCGTGGGGCTCTCCGGGCCAGCGGATGAGCCCGAGCGCCGCCCAAGCTTTGGGCAAAGCGCAGCGTAGGAGTCGCGGGTTCATCCCTTGCCCAGAGGCTGCGCTGGGCACCGGTGGGGACGTGGGCACGGCGCCGACTGTTCTCGCACCCCTTGGCACCACCCCACGAGGGTTGGCGGGCGCCGTCCCGCCGGCTGCCTTTCTCCTCGCTCATGGGGCCACGCGGGCGCACCTCTTCGTCGGGAAGCCCTCGTTGCCTCTGGGTCGCCCAACGACCTCAGCGCCCCCGGCCCGAAAGCGCTGTCCGGGCGCTGAGCGGTGCTGGCCACCGAGCCCCACTCCGCCTGCTACGAGAGAGCGCTGCCCCCGGCATCCCCTGTGGCAGCCGGGTCACGCCTAGGCGCGCAGTGCCACCCGCCCGAGGGCACGCACGGTGCCACGCCGCTGGCTCGTGGGACACCCGCGTGCTCGGGCTTTGTTTCCGCCATTCGTGGCTCACACCGTTACCGGCGGACGAGGGTCCCTTCGCTGCTGCTCACCTCCTGTTTCAGTGTTTAGCTCCCGGAGGTGAATTTCGGAATTTTTTGTCTTAGCGGTGACGGTTCAGGTCCGTCAGAGCGAGCGACGAGAGTCTGAGGGACTGTTCCCTCATAAAGACATGGTCGCAGACCCGGGCAGGATCCCCGGCACTCGGTTTAGCAAGCACACGAAGAGCGCTGGGGCGGCGGGGCTGCCTCTCCCCGGGCTGCGTGAGCATCGGCTGCGGCGGCGGCTCCTCGGGGCCGTCTGGGCTGAGCGCTGCGCGGGCTACGTGCCCGCGCCGGAGCGCCCCGCGAGCCGTCGTGGCCGTGGCTACGCCGCGACCGCCACCATTGTGTTCCCCAGCCCTGTCCCCCCAGAGCCCCTCCCGCGCGGCCGCCGCAGCCCCTCTCCATCTCTCGGGAAAGAGCCTTTTTTGGATGCTGCTCGCAATCCGCCTGGAGGGGTCTACGGCTTGCCTTCTAAGAAATTCTGTGGAGAGAAGAAAAAGCACAAAAAGGTGGAGTTGAATTTCAGTAATTCAGCTTCCTCACAGGCGCAGACCGTTAACACTGGTGGAAATGCACTCCACTTGGGCAAACCGTTCAATTTAGGATGCCACAAAGTAAAGTCATGTACGGTTTTGCAGTGTTTATTTCAGAGGAAGCAGTGTGGCAGCCGTTTTAAAATGTAAATCAGGATCTATTAGTACAGTGCACCTTTTGTGGTTCAGTCAGAAGTATAACTCAAGATATATTATAGAAATAAAAACATTCTAATTTTTAAAATTGTGACTGAAGTGGCAATTCACATATCTCAATGTGTGACACCCTATCATGCAGCTGCACTGTCCAGAGTGGTTGTGTAAAATGACACCTCTGAGCCAGATGATAATTTCTCACTATATTCAGCTACATGTGCTCACCTACTTGAGATACAGTGCATGTGCATGCGAGCACTTTAGATATTAGGGTAGTTCCAAAGGCCATCAGAGCTGCAGGGCTGAAATTAATTTTCATGATACAAGAAAATTAATTGTAAGTTGTTCCTAACTGAAGCTGGGATTCTGCAACTTTTCATGATATAAAATAAAAGAAGCAAATAAATAGCCACAACTTTCTCTATAGAGCACTTTACCCAGATAACAGACTGTAGACTGGTTATCATTATCTGCTACACATAAAATTGCAGTGTGAATTTACTGTCACTGTGGTCTGCTAATAACTTGTGATGAATGTTACTCACTGTGCAGCAGCGGTGAACAGCTAAGATGTTTTGAGGCTAAATGGGGACTGGAGAATGTTTAATAGTCAAGATTTGGTGGAACATCACTTGCAGCTACAGACAGCACAGAATTATCCCAGGAGTTCTAAAAGGGAGATGAGAGAATGGGGAAAACTGGCAAACACTTAAGAAAGGTAGCAGATCTGGAAAAATTGTCTAATTTGAAATGGAGGAGGCCAAAATGGGACAGTGGCAGTCACTGTGGGACCTTGCAGGGAGGGCAGAAGGTCAGGATAGGATTGATAAATATGGTAATGATTTTGTAGGGAACAGAATTTTGCAGCAGCCTTTGGAATGAACGTATAATTCAACTGGCTAATATTTAAGCAGGTAAGCCACAGGAAATGCACTAGTGGGTTATACCAGCGGCCCACCTGAATGGCTTCTATGAGGTACCTGAGTTGTAATAAAATCTGATTTAAAGATTTATGCATTTGTACTTTAGAGAAGCAGGAAGGAGTTAAAGTCATGCTGAATAGGCAGATGTCAGTGATGTCAATACAAAGGGTAGTTGTTCTGTATGTAGAGGGCTGTCATCCAGGTCTGGAGAATATTAAAATAAAAACATTTTTTCAGGAATAATTTCCTGAAAAATTTCAGTAGAGTTGGTTAGTCTTAGGAATCCTCACTTAAAATCAAGAATAACATGCATATTTTGTTTAGTCTCCTTAGATTTTAATACCTTTGGGCAAATACAGGAGGTTTATAACTCCTATAAACACAGCATTAAGCAACCTATGCTTTTCAAGGTATCCATACCCCCAATACCCTATGAAGAGAGAAATTATTTTCTTTGTTTCACAGATAAGAAAAACTGAAGGAGAATGTCTACATTACTCAGCTTATACCACCTTCCTTCTTTTGTAGTTATACATTTCTCAGTTGGGTGTGGCTCCAGACTGAAGTCTAGGCTGAACTGGGTTCCCTACTTGGAAGTTTATGTTCTATTTTTGATAACCATTTTTTATTTGTATCATAAAAATTCAAGGTTGTGTAGATTTCAGCCGTAGTTAGAAGAAATTAATTATTCTTGAAAATTTCCTGAAATTTCTCCTTCTTGACAACATGAAGTTCTCAAGCTATATAGGTCAGTGTACATGCTCATAAATGTCCTTCCTACACATACTGCTGACCATGAAGTACAGCTGTGCTGCCAATAAGAGTAGTGGCGAAACACAAATAATAGATTTCTAGCTGCTCCTTTTTATAAAACATCATCCCAGAAACCACACCATCACACCACCCACAATGCTACCTAATGTTTCCTCCTCACTGAGTCTATGTTAGTTTCCATGACAACAAGAAGATACCAACAGGAAGCTGAAACCCCAGATGCTACCTTTGTTTTGCACATTACCAAAGCAAGAACCCATTCATGATAGAAGGAATCTGGAATAAATACTGATAATACTGTCATGTCTGTTGTGGAGGTATGAAACTGATCTGCAGCCAGTTAAATGTAATCCTTTGCCTCTAAATAGGGCTGAGCTAGCAAAAGCAGAAAGCAAAACAAGCTGTTGCATTAGTCAGGCAGTAGCCTCCTGTCTTAGCAGGCTTTGATGGCATCCCAGCACCGTAGCAAAATCCTGAGTAAAAATGTTGGCAGTGCAGATCAACCACAAGTCTGCCTTTTCTAAAGCGGTACCCCTCATTTATACATTTTGCAAAGGAACCTCCGCACTACTTCCTTATTATTTCTTATTCACCTCTTAAGGAGGTGAATACAGTCTCAGCCTAGTAAGGGACACCACAACAGGATGAAGTGCATTCTTGTGTTTATGGAGACAGGGTTCATTTAGTTCTGGTTAATGGTCTTTTTATTTTGATGTGTTAACATGAACAACCAGTGGACAAAACCAGATTAATGTCATTGATTGTACAATCATACAGTGGTTTGGATTGGAAGAAACCTTAATCTCGTTCCAGCCTGCTGCCATGGGCACGAACACCTTCCACCAGGCCACGTTGCTCCCAGTCCTGTCCAGCCTGGCCTGGAACTCTTCCAGGGATGAGACAGCCTTTTGGCTGGGCAACCTTTGCCAGGGCCTCATCACCCTCACACTAAAGAATTTCTTCCTAATACCTAATCTAAACCTACTGTCAGTTTGAAGCCATTCCCCTTGTTCTATCACTGCATGCCCTTGTAACAAGTCCCTCTCCAGCCTTCGTGTAGCCATTTCAGGCACTGTAAATGTGCAATAAGGCTTTCCCAGAGCATCCTCTCCTGCATGCTGAACCATCCGAATCCTCTCAGCCTTTCCCTTTAAGAGAGCTGTTTTTGAGGCATGTGTGTGCAAATGTGAACCACTCTCGAAAGGATGGCACTTGAAGATCTGGTGTGCTGGTTTATGGTGATTTTTAGCCGATTTTTTCCGTGATGTAAAGAAGAGTAAATGGATATTACTGTGAATTTCCCTGTAGACATATTTTTATGAAATGCTGGAAAGCAGGCCACATTCCCTCACATCAGCAAGTCTAGCTCTTTCATCACGGCAAAACATAAAACCCTTTAGAGACTGCTCCTCATGGCAGAGATGGCAAGTTCCGTAACGCAGGTGCAACGGAATGTGTCTCTTACGGGCTGACTTGCTCTGCTGGGCATGGAAGAGCTCAATGAACGGCCAGGAAGGAGGATGTTTCCCTCTCCGGTGGGAGCCCCGGGCTCCGGCAGCGGCAGCGGCGAGCGCTGGGCGGGGGCGCGGCCCCGGCTCCGCCCCGGCCCGGGAGTCACGTCCCGCACGTCTCAGTGCGGCGGCTCCGCGCGGGGTCAGGCGCGGCCGCGGGCGGGCGGCTCCCGCAGCCTCTGCCCGGGGCTCGCACTGCGGGGCCGGGTCTGCCTCCAAGCCGCGTCCCCACAGGCTCGGTGCCGAGTTGACTTCGCTTCCCCCGAAAATCTTGGACAGTTCTCTTCTGGAAGGAGCAAGCGTGCTGCCAAATGTTCTTAACGGTGTTTCTTCTCAAAGCCACTTGCCGCTTCATATGGCAGGGGTGTAGTTTGCTATGGGGCTGCAGAGGCTGCCCTTATAAGAACTTTGCTGTAGACGCAGCCGAGGAGACTGTCCCAGCCTGTGGGAGAGGTGAATGCCATAAGGCACTGAATGTCCCCACCCAGCACTGTATAAGCAGTCTGGAGAGATTGCCAGTTGCTATTTTTCAACGAAGCATACTCATGTATTATTACTAACTTTGTGTTGCTATTAGATGGGTAATGGAAATGAACGAAAACTGCCCAACCCTTCCCCCAATATTTTAAACCTTCACTCCAAAATGAAATGTTCGGACAACTTGGAAGCAGTGAGTGACAATACCCCCTGAAGTGCTTCAATTTTACATCTTATTCCCATTCTTTATACACTTTAGCCAGGATTCATCAAATATTACTTTTTCTTACTGATCATGTAATAACAATAATTTTGTTATTTGCTTCGGGCAGGCAGTTGTACTGAGCATTGCTTCAGTTTCTAACTCCCAAGATCCACGAAAATGGCTCTTGGGGATTTTAATTGCGGTTTAGCATTTGAACTTGATAGGTGAAAAATGATAGCTTATCATGATCTCAAAGGGATCTTTCTATCTTTTCAAGATAAGAGTGTATCAGGGCTGTACAGTTGTCCTCAGTGGGGAATAAAAAATTTGGGTGATTAGTCCACCATTTCACAGAGCACTTGTGATGCACCAGGTCTTCTAAGAGAATAGGCCAGGAGCTTCATGTAACAAGGTCTTATATAAAAAAATCCTGCAGACTTTAATGCAGTAATTATTACATATTTGTGAAAGTCAGATACACCCCTGAAGTGCTGTTATGGCTTCAGTTTTTTGATGAAGCAGTGATTTGGATGAAATCCAGCTCTGACTTTGAGAGCTGTGCAGGGCCATTAATTTGAAACTCAGTTGTGTGCATCTCATTTTCACGTATTTTTGCAAGCTTTGTAAAAACTGAACTCAAACAAGAAATAGTTAAAATTGCACCACATTTTCAAGACTGTTTTTTAATGTAGTTCCTTGCCTTAGTTTAAATTATAGTGCAATTTTAGAGATACTAATTGCTTTTTGTTTCTTAGGGAACACACAAGGTTCTTCATCATGGGAGCTGTAGTAGCTGATGATGGTCCATCAGGTGTTAAAGCCCCTGATGGAGGCTGGGGCTGGGCTGTCCTTTTTGGCTGTTTTATCATCACAGGATTCTCCTATGCCTTTCCAAAGGCAGTTAGTGTCTTCTTTAAAGAACTTATCCGGGAATTTGGCATTGGATATAGTGACACTGCATGGATTTCCTCCATTCTGTTGGCCATGCTTTATGGAACAGGTGAGTAGTTATCTGGTTTTGTCATACAATTAAGTTTGTAAATCTTACAGCCATTTACAGTCTGTATCATGACTGCATATCATTACTTGTGTGCAAATAAGGCATTCAAAGGAAGAATTACTATTAATCACATAAATAAAAAGATTTTTTAAGCCCATCCAGTTTATTTAAAATTATGTCTTTGTATGTCAGTAGTTGCTAAAGATGATGAAAAAGAAAAATCACAAGGCACTCTGAAGGCAAAAAAGATTGAAGTATTTGACTATAGAGGAAAGGACATTTTTCCTGATTGGACTGACTTTATGGACAAAGTACAAAATGAATCAGAATTACTGAACTTGGAAAGACCTTAGACCTTTAAGATCATCCATTCCAACCATGAACGGAAATGTACCAAAGAAATACAATACAAAGTATCAGAAAATCAGTTGCAAAAGTTGGTTTATCTTAACAACCATAACTTGCTTTTCTTGCCTAGGTCCACTTTGTAGCGTATGTGTCAATCGCTTTGGTTGTCGCCCTGTCATGCTGGTGGGTGGCCTTTTTGCCTCAATGGGGATGGTGATAGCTTCCTTCTGCACAAGCATCGTTCAGATCTATCTAACTGCAGGTGTGATTACTGGTAAGTACTGTGCTGAAAATGAGTTCACTTAGGTCTTAGCTTTAGGTTGCAGTTTTAAGTGAAAAATACCTGAAGCATAAGGATCACCCAACTGGGCTTTTATAAAGATGGCAGATAAATGTGGAATTAAAAGGTCACTTATTTTTGTTACGAATGTTTAACAGCGTGAAGTGTAATCATAAAGTACAAGAATACTATGGGGGTAGAATACTTTGTGTTATCTTAGGATTCTTTTGTCCATTTGGAATAAAACTACTTTCTCTTAAGTCATGAGTCAGAAAAACTGTAATTAGAATATCTGTAACAATGATATTGTAGGCCAGTATTAATTTTTATGTACCCTCTACTACAGGTTTGGGTTTGGCACTAAACTTTCAGCCTTCGCTCATCATGTTAAACCGCTACTTTGACAAACGCCGGCCCTTGGCCAATGGGCTGTCTGCTGCTGGGAGCCCAGTGTTTCTTTGTGCTCTCTCACCATTGGGGCAGATACTACAGCACGAGTACGGCTGGAGAGGAGGATTCCTTATCCTGGGCGGGATGCTGCTCAACTGCTGTGTGTGCGGAGCGCTAATGAGACCTTTGGAGCCACCCAAAAAGGCTGAAGCTACCAAAGAGCCAGCTGAGAAGAAAGTGAAGAAAAAACTTCTGGATTTCAGTGTGTTTAAAGACGGTGGTTTTGTAATCTATACTCTAGCAGCATCAATCATGGTGCTTGGCCTCTTTGTTCCCCCAGTGTTTGTTGTGAGTTATGCCAAGGATTTAGGGTATCAAGACACCAAAGCAGCTTTTCTTCTGACTATTCTGGGATTCATTGATATCTTTGCTCGCCCAATCTGTGGAATGGTAGCTGGTCTTAAATGGGTTAGACCACGCTGTGTCTACCTCTTCAGTTTTGCTATGATTTTCAATGGCTTTACAGATCTCATGGGTTCTATGTCTGTTGATTATGGTGGACTGGTGGTCTTTTGCATTTTCTTTGGCATTTCTTATGGAATGGTAGGTGCTCTTCAGTTTGAAGTTCTCATGGCTATCGTTGGTACGCAGAAGTTTTCCAGTGCTATCGGTTTAGTGCTCCTGGCAGAAGCTGTGGCTGTTCTGATTGGTCCACCATCAGCAGGCAAGTATGCCATTTAGCTCAGAATCAAAAATTCTGTGCTTTGCATTAATTTACACAAAATATAAGGGAGCTGAGCAAAAGATGTGAGTCACTCGAGAAATGCAGATTGTGCTAGTGTTGCACATGTTTCAAAGGCTTTCTGCAGCTACACGCTGAAATACTCCAAGAAGGGATGGAATAAACCTTTTCCTTCTTGGATCTATTTCAGCATTGGTTAAATTGCCATCTGGAGATGCTGCTATTTCTCCTCTGAAACCCTGCACTGAACTTCTTATTGGTAGATAGCTGACTGGGATTCAGAATATGAAACCTGTCAATTTTCTTTGGGAAATATTAGGATACATTCTCTATATCCATGGTAGATTTGGAGGAGGAAAGAAAACATCTGAAGGAAGAAAAAAAATCTTACAAGGAGGACTATAAAACTGGACTGATTTAAGAAAGGTAGAGTGCTTCTACTGCACTTTACTTCACTACTGTCTTACAACTCAAGAATAAGGGAACATGACAAAATGGTAAAATTCATTAATTTGAAATCAAAATACAAATTAATTACTAATCAAAGAACATACATTTTACAGACCCTGAACTGAAACACACTTTTCCTCCCAAAACCCACCAGGTTACTGCCATAGAATGTTTACTGTTTATACCAGACACTAAAAACATCAAGTATTTTTTATTTTGACAGAACCCATTTCATGGGAAAACCAGTATTATGCACTACTTCCTCTGATCTTCAGGTTTGGAGAGGCACTTCCTTCATATCCTCCCACCTGTTCATTCACATCCACCAAGTCCTGTGAAAATTTACCTTTACCAGTGTCAGAATCAGTTACTCCAGACAGACTGTGAATAAGATTTGGATTTTAAGCAGACAGTGTACTACCACTACCTTTCTACAAAGTGCACAGTGCAGAAAGGTAAATGAGATTAGGAGCAAGAGGATAACGATGATCAGATCATGATAGAGATGACACAGATCCCATCCATGGATGCACACATTTTTATCTGAAATTCAAAGCACGTATTTGATCTCTTGCATCTGAAGGCGAGGCTGGTTTTATTTCAGATGAACTGCATGCCTCTGTGTGCAGCAGAGTATGTGTTTTGGTATCTCATGTAGTGGCAATGACTGTTAAACTGAACTGAAATAATTGAGAAATATTTTGTTATAAACTTGTTCAAATCCTATTTCAAAAAAACTTGGTTAAGTAGTCACGGTGATTCTAGTCAGGAGAGTCAAAATGCTTAAAAAAATCAGAAAAATATTCACTGCAAGATAATCACTTCTGTTAATGATTTGGAATGTTGCCTTTTTCAGGAAAACTCCTGGATGCAACGGGGAGGTACATGTTTGTTTTCATTATTGCTGGAATTGAAGTTACCACCTCAGCCCTTGTATTGGCCTTGGGAAATTTCTTCTGCATTAAGAAAAAATCAGAAGAACCACACACAAAAGAAGAAGCAGCAGAAAGAGAGGAATTAAACAAATCTGAAAACAAAACTCCTGAAGATGCCAAAGTGGACTCTATTGAAGTGGAGCAGTTTCTGAAAGATGAGCCTGAAAAAAATGGCGAAGTTGTAACTAACCCAGAAACATGTGTGTGAGCATGACAAGGAACTGAAAAGTGTTTCAAAAATAAAGATTTTCAATGCTATTTATTTTAGAAACAGAAATAGTTTAGGGCTGGGCCATCTGCTTTAGTAACTGTGGGCTAGTCAGCTCATCAGATCTCTTTGGAAGCTGATTAGCTAGACAAAATCTTACCGGAAAAATAGCTTTATTGGTAAAAGGTGGAACATTGTGATTATACATTTTATGTAAACTAAAAGGCTTTTATGAACACAAGTAGGCTCTTGCTATGCATCACCAGAAATTGCTCACTTGGAAGATACAGGAAAAGCATATTTTCAGAAAAGTGGAATTATATGTATATTTTCAGACAATATTGATGAAATCGCTGTGTTGTGTGGCTAAATATAATTTCCCTACGTTCTCTGTGAAGGGAAAAGAGTTTGAGATGGATAAAAAACTCAGGAACTTAAAGGTCTCCATTAGGCTTTTGAATTTACCTTTTTAGATTTTTTTTAGATTACCTGGCTCAGCCCTAATTTAATTTTGATAATATCTGTAACTTTGATTTATGTAAATAGATTTCTGCCTAAACATGTAACCTTTACAATTATCGTCTGGAAATCCTGTTTTTGGCAAGGCACATTACAGTGTCCTCAGCAGATCACACAAGTGGTATTCTGAGGTAGTACTAAAAAAAAAAAAAAAAAAAAAAAAAAAAAAAAAAAAAAGGAGCAGAATGGATCCTGACATACCTTGAGGAAACAAAATTAGTCCAGAATTCCATATACTGTTTTCATTAAAATTTCCCTAGAGCATTGAAAAATATTACAAGTAACATGGACAAGATGATTAGTAGAATATTCTGAAGAAGTGTCCATTTTGAATATAAAAGAAATGATGGTGCAAGTTTCCAGATGACCTACAGAATGGGTAGACTTAGGGAAGAGACTGAACTACTTTGAAATGTGTTGGTCATCCATAAATGCATCACAGGAAGGTTTTAACATGTTTAGTTTTGAGGTTTTTTCCTTCCCCATTTATCCCACTTCCTACCCTCTGGCTTAATCTATGGAAGTTCTAAGTGCCATTCTAGCTGTTTGAGGAAACATGAACAACTGTTCATCATTTTTATGATGGCATGGTACTGAAAAGAAAAGGAAGGCAAAAGGGAGGCATTTTATTTTTTTTTCTACCCAAAGCAACTCAAGAAACATAATTTTTTTAAAATATAAAATCATGCTACTGCATCCCACCTCTCAAATCTGCTTATAAAAAGCTGTCTAGGCTTTGTAACTGCAGTAACAAACTTCAAAACAGACTAAATATAACAGATTCCTTTTTCTTAGTAGTAGCAAAGGAATATTGGCTTTCAGGTGCCAAAATTGTTTTGCTTAATAACTGAAAACTGAAAGACCCTAATCCCTTAAAACTCAGTATCCACTTTAAATTTTTAACAGAAATGAAGTGCCAAAACCATGAACCATTCTCTAATGAACGATATCAGCTTCCATTGGAAGTTTCTGCAAAATGGTTTTGCATTGTTAGGACAACCTTGCACAGAAATCAGAAAGTTAGAATCGTAACTTTTAAAAGAAATGGATGCTGCGTAGAATAAACTGGTTTTATATCCTATGTAGCGCATTATTTTAAAGTGTTATTCATTTAGTGGCAGCAATTGTAGTGAATGACATTTCCCAGTTGTAACAGCTTAGCTCCAGTTTGCTAAAGACTAAATTGGTACTTGAAACACAACAGTGATAGCTCCAGAAGGCAAGAGAAAAATGGAATCCACAGAGTAATCTATTATATCCTTGGAGGCTGCTTCAGATGATATATGATGGCCTGATACAGCTTTCAGATTGGAGTTCCCTGCTGTTTCAAAAAGCAGGAACTATAAACCTTTCTAAAGGTGAATTCAGATTCTCAGCCATTTTTGTCTTACTGAGTGCTTTGATCACTGGATTTCTTTGCTAGATAATGCTATGCGGTTATCACAGAATCACTAAATGGTTATTCCTTTGACCTCAGGTTTTGGCACAATTTTAAGTTTCTGTACATTCTGCAAATTGTCTAGACTGCTTTAAATGTGACAGAATGTAATTTGTGCTTGTTATACTGACTTTCCAGACTACGTTTCATTTTCCATACATAATACTCTTAACAGTTAAGCTGGAAAAATTTCTGTGTTGTAATTTTATGTGATTTGAGACAGAAAAGGAAGTTAGGAAGACAAGGAGACACAGTTCAACAAGAAACGATAAATAATCTCGTAAGTAAAACTAGTGTTTACAGAAGGGCCTCCTTTGCCTACACAAGTTATTTTCTTCCACTCAAAGATCAATCACTCTGACTGGGATTGCCAGTGCTCTTGTGCTGTTTTCAGCACAGGCCTACCAATGACTTGCAGTATTTATGACAGCAGGAGATGCTTACTGAATGAGAGTGGTCAAATCAAAGGACTTCTCTCTATTGACTGCGAGAAAAAAAGGGTTAGAATTTAATTCACTAAGCAGTTTAAAAAAACATATTAGCAGTGTAAAATCTTTTATCATTTTAATTAATTGCAAAAAGCATCAATACAAAGGTGAGAAACACCTAATGTAGCTCTCTTAGCAACATCCAAAGTGGCAGGCTTGAGAGCACTTCAGAGTTCTAGAGCCAGTTAAGCTCCTTGCTCCCATTCTGTCCCACTCAAGGGTAACACCCAAGTGTGTGCTAGCCCTGCCCTCTTTCTGTTCAGCTGCCTTTATCTTCTTGGAAAGAGATTTGTTAAACTGATGGGAAGAAAACCTTCATGCCAGACCCCTAGGCTGAACACCTGCTGGCCACTATACTCGACTGTGCTGAAGCATGTACCCAACTGCTCCTACTGACATGGCCACAAAGGGTTAGTGATCTCCTGTTTTATAGACCTCTCTCCTTCCATCCCAATGTGTTAAAAAATCAAAACCAACCAAAACTAAATCCCACAAGCAGCTAGTCCTCAGGTTCCCAGCACTGTCCAGCCAGGCTCCTTTTTAATTTAACTCTGCTTATTGTAAATACTTAAATAAATTGATAAATATTAAAAAAATGTATTTTGTATATTTAAAAGCAAGGAATTGATTTAAAATTCCTCCAGGTACTTTGGTACTGTATTTCTTTAATCTCAATACCACTGAGACACCCTTAAGAGCAGGCTGGGAGATGTGCTCATCCATATATTTTGAGGATGTATACGGTTGAAGCCGTAAAGCATTGCTAGAGAGCCACTGCTAAGGGTCACAGACAGAACAGTTTAATGCAACATCTACCCAGAGGAACCTTTGTTCAGCCTTCACCTAATTAAAATTTTGTGATTTGAAAAAAGGGAAAAGGAAGGGAATGTAGGTAATTATGCAATCGAATTGTGAAGCATCCCAAGATTATAGTTTTCTCCTGCACCATACACAATTGAAACATATGTAATTTCTTTTGACACAGACCATGAATATATCTAAGAAGTCTGGAAAGTAAACAATCAAAAAACCAAAACAGTTTTCAAAGATTCTTTCTCTGAAAGTAGTGAACAGTATTTTACCCTGCAGGCTAGCAAAATTTTTAAAGCATTTTGGATTTTCACACATTCTATAAATTGTGTACTATAGGATTTATGGTTAAAGTATTGTTTGATTGATTATGTAATGGGTCTTAGGAAAATAAGGGCCTGATGGAAGGAGATGAAATGTGTATAAATGCCAGTAATACACAGAGACTATATAAAAAAGAATACATGTGTTTGCACATACATATTTATATATGTGTGTGTATATATATATATATATATGTAAACATACAAAATATCCACAGGAGTAGATTACAGACAGTTTGCCCATTTATTAGACAATGAGCAGAGTTAATATTATTTTCTTCCTCCTATACAAAGATCAGTTTGCTTTTTTGAAAACTCTAAATTAAATATTTTGTAGCCATTTGGAGCCTAGAAGACCTCAGCAGAACTAAAAGTCTTAAAGTGATGCAGCTATCTGTTTCAAGCTAAGCCAGTTCCCTAAAGTTAAGACTTGAGATGGATGGTATGAAGGTATGGTGTAAAGGACTGGAGAGATCTCATGCTAATAATAAATTCCATCTACACAAACAGGTATTAGGATCATTCTTTAAAAATAAATTAGAACATTCCCCTAATCAAGCAACCAAACTTCAAAATGAAAAAGCAAAATTCACATATGCACCTTTGGTACATCCCAAAGGAAATGTTTAGTTTGGTAGACAATCATAAACAGAAGAATTTCAGAATGCAAACTTACATGTTACAACATGTAAGTATTGACTTGTGTATGTGTGTCTGTGTCTCTTTGCCACACTTGTCTTTAGGATTATGGGAATACACTTCAATTTTGTGCGAGATGACATTTTGTTTCTTGTTAATGCACTTTAATGTAATGTGTATATTTATACTTAGTAATTTTTTTTATGCTTTTCTAGTAAACTGTTGCAAATGTAGTGAATAAATTTCTGGTTGTCAAAAACCATGGGTTTGAGAAAATAAGCTCAGAAAAAATTAACTTTAACACCCCAGTATGGACACTGGGCTTAATTTGCACTTGCCTATAAAACAGCTACACAGGGACAAGAGTGTTTATAGAGAAGAGCTTACACTAGCTGACAGGCAGCCAGAATTTAATGTGGGCAAGGGGACTGCTTGTGCCATGACTCATAGTTTGGCCAGTTCCAAAATGGATATGTGCTTCTGCTGTAAATGATGCTGAAGACTATTTTAAAGCATTATCCAATTTAAAATAACAGCAATTAATTTTGTGCTGTGCTGTGTAAAAAATATTAATGTTCTCCTCTGAATAGTGCTCCAGGTTTTGTCTACAGGTAAAGTTTTATGAATTGTCATTACTTACAAAGCCCAAAATATTTTGAATACCAACATGCTGGCAAGCTGTCTTTACTGTCAAGTGATGCTCTTCAGAACTTGAAAGCTCCTAAGAAAACACAGTGTAGGCATACATTTATGTTGTGGGTTTTTGGCTCCTGTGGTACCTCAGCTAGGACTGGCTCCTCAAGGTATAACCTCAAGGCTACACCCAGGTGAATCAAAATTACAAGCTCTTCAGTGTAGCAAGACCTATCTTTTGGGATCTGAAGATACCTACTCATGCTTAATTCTAAGTATCTCTGGCAAGACATTTTTGAGAAAACTTTCTAAGCTCACCTTAAAAAGTTTCTCTGTATATTTACACTGAAAAGGTCATAGGTCTAGTTTACATAAACATCCCCCCCCCCCCCCCCCCCCCCCCCCCCCCTCTACTAAACTCCCCCCCCCCCCCCCCGGCATTTTAATAGATACATTATTACCTTTGTTATGCTAGTTTAATTAAAATGGCAAGACTTAAGGTGTAATCAAATGCTTGGCCATCCCAATGGCCAAACCAAGCCATATCCTGCTCAGTGGACTAAAATGACAGAACTTACTAGCTTGTAGTCAGCCCACCCTTGTGACAGAAAACCAGAATTTATCTTTGCCTCTGGCTGTCTTTGAGTCTGAAAGAAGGAAGTAGGGCCATTCACTGTAGGGGAAAATGGGCTTCACCCGAGTTGCACAGCTGCTGTTCCTGTTGAAGGAAGCACTCGTCCACTTGTGGAAGAGTAAACAACCTTCACAAGAGCAGAGGCACTGCGAATGAGCTTTGGAAACAGCATGGAATGGATTGTTTTAGCAGCTTTCTCAATGCTTCTGAGTTACAGCTCGTTTTTGTGCTAGTAGGAAAAAGGTGTATCTACTAAAGACCATTAAAATGCTTATGCTCTTAAAAGCATTTTGCTAGTGACACAGTCAACGAGATCTGCAGTCCTGTATTTGTCTGAGACTGCATGGCAAATTAAGAGACAGAGTAAAAAGCTACTTACCTCTAGATATACAGTTAGTTCCTTGACTGATCTCCATATTTGCTTCATCATGTCAGCAATATTTCAGCTGGCAGCCTTCCTCACTACTCCCAGACGAATACTTCAGAGCATTAAGAAAGGATAGCTCTTGCTCTTCTGACTTTTCATCTACTACTCTTTCAACACTTTAAAACCTTTCACAATAAAACTCCTAACCCAATGAAAAAGTATATCCAGATTTTAGTATTTAAAACTCTTAAACAGCAAAAGACCTTTTGTGTCTTGTTGAAAAATGTGCCTTAAGATCCACTGACGACGTGTTAAACAAACAAAATACCTTTTTTTTTGGCTGTGAGAGCAGAGAAACATTTGCTGTTTGGGGTGATCTAAGAAAAAGATCCGTGCATGACCTCAAATCACCCTGGTTTATCCTTTCCTTAAGGATTAAGGGAAGGAAGCTGTGTCCCGCCTTTGTGCCTGTAATGCTTGCAGGTCCAAACCAAGCTGAGGACTGTAATTGAACAACTTTTTTTTCTTGTAGTGCTCAGGACTAAATATTTTCTTCTTAGTGTATAATGTACCTAATGAATTCTTGTTCCACATCCCATCCCAAACATGCTGGATTGGTCACAGCAAAGGCACTGTGGACTAGGGCTTAATAATTTAGGATGATCTGCATCATTTCTCTCTTTTCCACTTTTCTACCTTCTTTGTCCATTAGGCATACATATGTATCTCAGACCGGCACCTTAAGCATGTTGAATCAAGAATTGCCCAAAATGTGATTAACAAAGAACATTTTTAGGCATATTTTTGTAGATTCTGTATGTACAGTTCTCCTCCCATTTTCTACTATCCCTCTGCCTGCAGCATGCAATGGTTTTGACAAAAGAACCAAAGCATACTAGTCATAATAATATCAAGCGAAGAAAAAACCTGCCACCATCTAAGAAGTTGTAAAGTGTTAATAATGTGCAAATATCTGCTGAAAAATTGGTATGATCTGGCTGTGAAACAGATTCTTACTGAAGACCAGGCCTCTGAGCACTCTCCTCGTACCAAAGTATTGAACAATGCACAGTCTGCACAAATTCAGGTTCAGACAGTCACTTAAATCTATACATATGCATGTAAAATCAATAACTGTCACTTGAATGAATGAGAGGGAAATGTACTGTTTTTAATAACAAAATACTACATTCTTTCACAGTAAAACCTTTTTATTATTAACCTAGCTCATCCAGTGAATTTTAGAAGCTACTGCAGGATTAAGTTCATGAGGGATTACACTCGCTCACAATCTCAAAGCTTTAATTTTGATTTGACAGATGACCCAGCACTATTAAAAAACCAGCAGCATTGTTTGTTTTAATTTGGTATTTTGTACCCACGAAGTGCAGCTCTTGTAAAGCAAAAGTCAAAGAACAAAATAAACACCTTTTTATTTAATTATTTAAAAAGAGAAACTAAATATTCATGAAATCAACATGTATGCTGCTCTAGCCAATGCTATACTCAAGGATCTGGGACATGAGGAAACAAAGACAAGTAGTTGTGCTTATATTTTTTCCTATTGGAAACAATGACTTCATCAATATGCCTTCCTCCAAGGAGTATTTTGAATATTTTCATGGAATACATGGACTCAAATGTTTCCTCTTACTATCTCTCTTAAAGCAGAGGATTTGTTTTCTTTTTTTTTGTTTTTAAAAGCACTTGTACCACAAATAACTCAAGGACTCTGTAACCACTCAAGATTATGTAAAACTGCAGCACAGGTAGTATTTTCCATATAAAAGCATATACACAATTTTAAATGAAAACCATGAGAAGAAATTAAAATGTCCTTTCAACTTTTAAAGGTCTGCTAATAAGAAAACATGGGGGGTTCCTGAAGGTGCATCTACCCTCAGATTATAATAAACTTTTGAGAATCACATATCAAAATCTGGATTTTTATTACACAGGGCACCACTGTGAGTACAGCTCACTATTTTTCTTGCTTTTATCTTAGCTCCCATAACTGACCTAATCTCAATTCCCCTACCATACTTTCTTATCAACACCATGCATTACTTGATAAGCAAAAGCATTTGTACAGAATGAAAGACTTCTGGGAAAAAAAAAGAAATATCCAAAGAAAAACATTTACCTTTAAACTGGCAAAAAGGCATGCTTTCTGTGAGCAAAGCAATTAGTGCTTTCTCTTTCTTCCTGTATACCCCAGGATCATAACTACCAAACTCTTTCACTGAAAGTTTTGCTACCAAGACAGTATCTTCAACTTTTTGCAACTGACAATATTCTTTGTAGGTACAGAAATCCCTTGAAAAAAAAAGAAAAAAGAAAATAGAAGAAAAAAAAAGAAGAAAAAAGAAAAAAGAGTTGCATCAGGTAAATGGTAAGGATTCATTGCAAGTCAGTAAGTTACACCAAGAAGAACAGAAGTTATTATGAATGTATTTACACAACTGTTAAAGTACACAAATACAGTGGTAGTACAAATGAAGTGCTTTGAGATACTGGTTTATACACAGGTTTTTATAGACAGTCTATTTTCTGCATGATGGAATTTAACTATTATGAGGACAAAAACTGCCCACAAGTGAGTACAATTCTAGAAGTCTGCAGTCAACTTTTAAGTATAGTACAGCAATCTAATGGTCCAGATACATAGGAAATAAAAAGGCTGCTTTTTTAAGTCCCTCAAACATTACACTATTAACCACAGATATTTACAAGGAAAGCACAGTGAAGTGTAAAACTGCTCAAATGGTAGTGCACATGCCTAAAATACCAAAGTTTATAGTAACTGAGGAAATAATTATCTTATGCAAACTTACCAATCGATCAAATTCTCGAGCTTTTCCACTATACTCTCCCCAAACACACATTTCCCCAGTCTGACCCAGAGTACACAAAAGCAAATAGCTAATGTTATGAAAGCATCCAAAGAAGAATGATAATACTTGGTACATGGACTTTTGAGAGGGGCAAAAAAGAATTTGTAAACACCCCCAAAAAATAAAACCTACTCTCCATAAAAATCTGAAGACCAATACACCTTTAAAAATTTTCTCAATTTCTCAAAATACCTAACTGCTCAAACAAAATCTTTGTACATACTTTCCAGCACAGAACTTCCCATAATTTCAGTCACAAGAGTTCTGGTACTGTTCCAAGTACCGTAAGGACAGAACACGAACTTTTACGAGACCATTTACAGTAACAGACACTATGAAGAATTTCCCATATTTCACAACCAACAGGAGCCAACAACACCTGCAACAACCTGAGCACGCTGAGTCATTCATGCCTAGATAATTACTCTGGGCATTCTCAGGTTAAATATACTTAAGAACGAAATATGCTATGCATTGAATTGTAAAAATGCTCAGGATTTTATGGCAAGAATAGGTTACTATGTTTGTGGGGATGTTGTTTAGGATTTTTTTTAATAAGAATTCCTTTTTTGAGTATTGGCATGTAACAGAAGGCCTAAATCAATGTGTTTATTTATAAACATGTGGATACCGAATGAAACATGCAAATTCACTGAAGATTCAGCAGCAATGTCTATTTTGCACTTGTAATAGTCTCCAAGCTAACCAGCCTCAGCAAAGAGGAAACAAAATTTTCTGAGTAAAAACAATGTTTGAAAGTATCCATTCACCCAAACTAAGCAGAGAGACAGAACAAGCTTTCTAATTCTAAATCCCTCAAATGTCAGTCTTTCACTTTGTTCTTAATGTTCTTTACAAAAAAGAAATTCGTCATTACAATCTCTACTATACTTAAGACTCTCCTGCAGGGTATTTAGTTATCCTCTTCTATGAAACACAATGAGTATTAAAAAATTAATTTGTGCTACACAGAAAGTTAAATGTCCAGTGTGAATGAAGACGGAAAACAGTAAAATAAACTTCTAACAGTTTTAAAAACTTCATGAGAAAACTGACTCAGAATGGGACAATACATGAAAGTAAACAATTTAAATAACAGCAGATGGTTTTGATTCATTTACATGTTCCCTGGCAGACTAATCTTTTAAACAAGAAATTTCAAGTCATTATTTTTAGTTCAGGTTTGTTTATACTCTACATTTTTAAATCAGACAAAAGCAAGAGTTCTTTACAGAGAAGTAAGCCAATAATTTTAGCAAAATGATACAAAAACTTTCTTAAACCAAGTAAAAGATTTATAGTTACAGTAGAATAATAAAAAGGGAGTAAAGTCTGCCGCCTGTGGAGGGAAAACTGAAATGGCCATCCAGTAACAGGCGGTGAACTCTGTAAACCATCTTTCTTTTCCAGCCCCGTTACCACAGGGTTCTCTTAAGGTCATTGGGTTTCTGGCAAAAGCGTCCTGTAATGGCAGCTGCTGGAGTCTCTGCATGTTCCTCCAAGAGCCTTTTAGGTCACATGGAGAACTCCAATTTCCGCTCTAGTTTAGGGTATATTTGCTAGTAAAGCCATTGGTAACATGGGAGATCAGCCATGCATTATCTGCCCTCCATGGCAAAATAATTTTCATCGGTGCACAGCAGACTGGAGAACACTGGTAGTAACCCGAGCAGGAATCTACCAAAGCCAAAAAACAAGACAATATCAGCACATATCCTTCCAGTTAACATACAAGTGTCTTGCAATGTACATCTAAATTATTAAATGCCAAAATTTAAGTGTGTGAATTTAAAATCCAATGAGCAATACAATGTTTCACACCCACCTGTAGCTACACAAAGTTCCCTATAATTTTCCTCTTTTATTAGAAGTTAATATAGAAAATTCACCTTTCTAGCCAGAAGGGATATTTTGAAGAAAATTAGACAGAGCATAAACATGTACAGAATAAAGAACCAACCAGATGAAAACACTGCGAATGCACAGTAATAGACTCAACGGATAATTAATTAAAAAAAAATTAAGAAGGTAAAAAAGAAATTCATTATTTTCAATAGCTTTTCTCTTTCCATGGGACACTATGTTAAAAAATACTTCTTGTATTACCATAGCTTGACCTACTGAATTAAGTGTAGCATTATTTCTTACCACTTTCACCGCGAAAGTGAAAAACAACCATCTCTGCAATTTAAGAAGCAGGAAACATCTAAGTAGCTGGATCAGTATTCAGTATTTGTTTCAGTTGTGAATAGCTACAAATACTAAGGCATACAGTATAGGCCAACCAAGGCAGGCACAGTCCAGACCAGAATGTGCATGTCTCTTGCATACATGCTTTTCAATGCAAAGCTTTAGGTTTGCTTTTTTGCTTTTTTAAATTTTTTTTTACTAAGATCTGATAACTGGTCTTTAAAGTGTTATGCTGTCATTTATAGTTGGATCTTTTTAATGCTATAACTGTTCACGAAGCAGGTTGTGCAGAGTCAGCCAAGCACACAAAGCAGAAGGAGAAAAAGAAGAGAAATAAATAGCAGGATTCTTCACCAACTAGAGATACAGGATTAATGCAAGCTTAGGCTTTATAGAGAAAGTGAGACAGCAGACAAGAGTTATACAACAGAATTTATTAAGGAACAGAAAAATCTCACAGCTTTTTTTTTAATAAGTAGCAAATCAAAGAAGCTCTTGAAGTACTTAAGGAAAGTATCCCTCAGCCACTAAGGTTCCGATTCCAACTGAAAGCTGTTATTTCTCACATGAAACCTGTTATTGCCAAAAGCAGAACAGACTAAAAAGCCAAAAGCTGCACACAGAAAGGCAGAAACTTCTACTGGACTGAACAGTGGAGAGGACTTTGTAATACCTAAATTCAAGTCTGTCTACCTCTCAGATGCTCATGGTCAACTATTCCTGTTAGTATGTGAACATTTTTTTTTAAATACAGATCTGAACAGATCTGAGTATTTTTAAAATGAGAGCTCATAAGGCATGGAGAAGAATATAAAACAGTGAAAAATGGACATGACTGTAGTAGAACATTCCATTCATGAAAAGACAAGACAGAGCCTCATTTGAGCAATACTGTCAATTAAGTCTTCATATAGGTACTTTGCTTTTATAATTCTGAAGCAGATCTGGTTTTTAATGGATGACATACTGCTGCATCAATATCCTTGGAGAGACATGTAATTCTCATACAGCTAAAATTTCGACTTGGTTATTTCACTTTATTGTTGATACTTGAACAATTTTAGGGACCTTTTAAGTCACTATTATTGTCAACTCGGCTTAAGAGTCCAAGTGGAACAGCAGCAATAACTCAGCTTTTGGAAAGACATTTACTTTTAAGTTAGAGAAAAATCAATGCTTCATCAAGCATCCGACCAGAAGGCACAGATACAACTACGAGATCACATGAGTAGAAGAAGCAAAGTTGGATGTTTCCAAAGAGTTTTTTCCCCACCCCATACAAAGTTTTGGTGTCTAATGAGAAGCACTCACCCAGTGCTGCCTTCCAACGAAAGGAGACGAGCAGCTACTTGCCATGGTGTTCGAAAGGAATGCTATTCTGAGGTAGGGGAAAAGACAGCAATTTTTAACAGTTCCACTGCCCCAATATATAAAGATGTCTTAACAAAAATCCAACTTGAACTTGCAGTAGCAGCTCTATCTTTTAAGAAGCTCTGATTTCAGACTTCTGTAAGACATTTCCATCATATTAAGAGGCACGTAAAAGAAACAAATCATTAATCCTCAAAGGAAGCTGACAGGGTCAGAAGAACAACGCAGAGTATGATGCCTATTAAGATGGATACGTGGAGAAAGATTTGTGGATGCAGAAATGGAAAATGAAGAAGCACTGGAAGTATGGCACAACACTTAAGTTATTCAATGCCAGTGTTTGCTACAGTCTTCTAAAAACTTCTTCCATCAAAGAGACTTAATCAAATATTACTTTGTGCAGCATTTCAATCTTTCCTTCAAACTACAGAGAATACCTCTATTACCAATAGAAATTTGCCACAACTTTGACTGTTGGGTGCTGAACATGCTACATTCAAGAAAAAAATATTAAACAACTTACTGTGTAACCACGAGCAGTCAGACTGAACCTTTCGTTGAAGGAAATGAAGACTACTCACCCATAACTAGATCTTGAGATGATCACTGCTTTCAGGATGCAGTCTGTGCATGTGGACCAGCAGAACTGATTCAAAGTAGTTTTTACTAGAATACTCATTACCTCATTTACTACCTCCTTTACTACACCTCTTCATGTTTAAAAACTTTGTGTAAAGGAGACTTAGGGAACAATTCACTTAGAGAGTTTAAGAGCAAAAGGATCTTTTAACAGCTGGTATGGTTTTCTGTCTAACACTTTGCACACAGAGCTGTAATTTAGCTTTGCTTTAGACTTGAACACACCACTTAGAAATGAATCCAGTATCAATGCAAAGGCAGCGAGGAGAGATGATCTACTTATTTTAGAAGTTGTTTCAGTAGGTAACTACTTTCACTTAGACCTCTATTTTGCCTTTCTTTACTTGTGAGTAGTTTTAGTTTTATGCAATAGCTTCTTCACATGTTTTCTCCTTAAACATTAATTCCTCTTAAAATCATTGTGTCTCCAACACTACACCAACTCACTCAAGACATTTTCTTAGCTTTTTGTACGAACTGAAAGAAGTAGATTTAAAACCCTTACACTGTACAATCTGTTCTCCCAATCCATTTTACTAATAACACAAAATAACATCTCCACTTCTGTTCATTACCGTATCATACATAGATTCAAGGAGGAAACTGTACCTTTTCATTACGGAAACCACACTAACCTCTCCAACATTACATCTGCCTCCTCAGTCATTACTTACACAGATACAGTTCCCCCATACAGGAAAACAGCCTCTACTTCTTCGTCCTAACCAGAATTTGGAGTACTGCAGGAACACACATCAGTTCCCACTGATGTTTATCACTGTGAACTCACAACTCGCAGGTTTTTTGCTGTTGCATTCACTTCATATAATCCAGAAAAGTACTGAATAACATATGCCATAGGATTTACATAATTTCAATAGAAACACTTAAGTTTCATGAGCCATTTCTTAAGACAGTTACTCCAGTAACTTTGGAGTAGTTGTTGCTCCAATAAATGCTCATTACTTAGTGTTAGAAACTGTACGTATTTTTTAAGGAGAATGACTTAGGTGCTATGCAGACACTATCTTGGATGCCAGGAATGACACACCTATTTTGCTGTGCTTAGCAATTACCATTTTTCCACGAGGGTTAAATTTGTCTGAGAATGCCTAGTTTTCACAAGAGAACTCCAGTTCCTACTATTTGCATTCACAGCCTTAGTTTTTCAGTTTCAGTCTGATTTGATCAGAATTCAGTTTGGAAAAAAGAACACATGGAGTAGTCATCTTTAAGAACTCTACTTAGAAGCAAGTAGCTTTCCTTGTCTGAGTAATCTCTGTCCATTTCATTGTCTGGAATTTAACAAGCAGATGCATTTCCTCTAGATGAATAGAGGTGGAGATTACAGATGCACCGTTGCCTTACAAAACCAAAGCATAAAGTAAATGAAGTAACAAAACTAACGTAGCAAGTTATAAATAAGAACTCTAACAAATCTGTAGATATACATGGTAAATGCTAAATGTTGCTTCCTACCAGGAGTATGGCTTAAGCACTTCCTGAAAAAGGACTTGTGGTAGTATATTTACTTAAGACTTACTAAGGAAACTAGCACACTTGGAATGGACATGGACAAGCAATTGTTATTCTTTATGGTTCTCTTGATAAGAAGTGATATGGATGACTCTCTATATTCTTACATCTCTCCAATCAAAATTTGCTTTAATGACTTTGCCATGTAACTCGAATACTTTAGGTTTTCCTAAGAACAAGGTATAAAGGTAATGGGAAACTCATGGCTACAACTGTTGACCTGGCTAACATCTAAGGATAGATTTTGATTACAGAAGAGCTATTGTAGTATTATGAAAACTGTAAAGAGCATAAGCTATCAACACCTGCAACTTGCACCATCCTGCCTGCTGGATGAGAGAGTGACAACTGGGAAAATGAAAAGTGAATTTTCTCTAGCAAGCTCAAGTAGTAATGTTACAAGCTATAGTCTGAGTGAAGTGTTTCAGCCACACTACCCAAGTTGCAGAAGGTGAAGGCAGGGATTGGGAAAATGAAGAACCATCCACTGTGGAAGATGACCAGGTCTAGGACTGTTTAAGGAACCTGAAAGTGCACAAGTCTGTGGGACCTGATGACATCCATCCATCCAGGGGTTCTGAGGAATTGAGCTGAGTAAATGGCTACACCACTATCCATCATATTTGAGATGTCATGGCAGTCCACTGTAGTTCCCTCTGACTGGAAAAGGGGAAACCATAACCCCCAGTTTTATAAAGGGAAATACGACACAGGGAACTACAGACCAATCTCACCTTGGTGCCTGGCAAAGTCATGTAACAGATCCTCTTGGAAACTATGTTAAAGTACGTGGAGAACAAGGAGGTGATTTGTCTTAGACAACATAGCTTCACTAAATGTAAATTATGCCCAACAAATTCAGTGACCTTCTACAGTTCGGCTAAGCAGTGGTGGATACGGGAAGAGCCACATGTCACCCACTCGGACTTTTGCAAAGCACTGGATGCTGTGTTGCATGATATCCCTGTCTCTAAACTGGAGAGACACAGATTGACACATGGACCACTTGGGGGATAAGGAATTGGCCGGATGGTTGCACTCAAAGAACTGTGGTCAGTGAGTTATGTCCAAGTGGAAAACAGTGTTGAGTGGTGTTTGTTCCTCAGTATTGGGACCGGCGCTGTTCAAAATCTTTGTCAGCAACATGGACAGTGGAAACAAGTGTACCCTTGGCAAATTTGCTGACAACAACAAGCTGTGTGGTGCAGTCAGCCTGCTGTAAGGAAAGGGATGCCATCCAATGAGAACAAGCTTGAGAAGTGGGTCCCTGGGAGCTGCACATTGCTCAAAAAGGTCAAGTGCAAGGTCCAGCATGTGGGTCAGGTCAGCCTCAAGCCTAAGTACAGGCTGAGTGAAGAATGGATCAAAATTAGCTCTGGGGAGAAAGACTTGGGTATGTTCATGGATTAGAAGCTCAACATGACTCAGCATTGTGCACCTGCAGCCCAGAAAGCCAACCGCGTCCTGGGTTGCATCAAAAGAAAAGTGACCAGCAACTCCAGAGAGGGGATTCTTGCCCTCTATTTTGCTCTTGTGAGACCCCACCTGGAGTACTGTGTCCAGGTCTGGGGCCCCTAATACAAGAACAATACTGACAATGCTAAAATGAGTCCAGAGGAGAGCCACTAAGTTGACAACAGGGCTGGAGCACATCTCCTGTGAAAACAGGCTGAGAGAGTTGGGGCTGTTCAGCCTGGAGAAGAGAAGATTTTGGGGAGAACCGAGAGTAGCCCTGCAGTACCCAAAGCTTATAAGAAGGCTGAAGAGGGGCTGTTCACATGGCATGTAAAAAGTGCATGTAGGGACAGGACAAGGGTGAATAGCCTTAACCTGAAGGAGGGTATATTTATTTATTGGAAGAAATTCTTTACTATAAGGGCAGTGAGGCATTAGAACAGGTTGCCTACAGAGGTCGTGGACTCCCCATCTTTGGAGATGTTCAAGGCCAGGCTGAATGGGGTTCTGAGTAACCTGGCCTACTGGAAGGTTCTTTGCCCATGGCAGGGGGGTCAGAATGAGGTGATCTTTAAGACCCCTTCCAATCCAACCCATTCCCCCAGCAAATCTCTCTTTCCCTCCAATTGCAACAGGCCCAAAGGAATCTGTTCAAATTATACTACAGTTACACATGGTTATTTGGTCACCATGAGTAGATAACAGCACTGGTTCACTTTCTTAAGAACTAAATTAATACAGCAGTCAATGAATCATTAGTTCTAACAAACTCAAGACAAGATCCCGACTAGGCCGCTTTTGAGTCTGTAAAGAAGTCAACCAAGCGATCCTATACTTGGAGCAGAGTGTTAAAAACAGCAGGTATGGAATGTGCCATTAAACCACATGGGACTGCTGGCCCATATCACAAATTACACATCTGGATGTTTAAACATCACTCAGAAAACTGCCCACTGCCCTCACAGTATTTACATTCTACAGGCCAGGCAGAACCAATATGGATCTGCAAGCCCAACTGTATTACTTGTATCTTGAAATGTTTACAATAGCGTCACTTGCACAACGAGTGACACGTCACGAACATAGCAAAAACATTAAAGATGCACTTGAACCTAAAACAATCAAGTAGCATCGCTGCATTTCTGTCTATTACTACTGTAACTCATTTACCTGACTCTTAACAGAGACAAAGCATCTGAGATTTGCTCAGAATGCCAAAGACATGGCATATACACTTTGCCAAAAAACCATCTTTATATTAAAGTAAATGTTCAGGGAGAAGTCTGCATCACAGCCTCACAGAATATCCAAGGTCAAAAAGGACCCCTGGAAATCATGCAGCCCAATCCCACTGCCCAAAGCACAGTCAACTAGAGCAGGCCACTCAGGACAATGTCCAGTTGGGCTCCAAGTAATCTGGAAAACAGAGACTCCACAACTGGCAATCTGTTACAGTCCCTGCCCACTTCCGTAGTAAAAAAGTTTCTCTCTATGTCTAAATGGAATTTCCTGTATTTCAATTTGTGCCCACTCTTCACTGTCCATTCACTGGATATTGCTGCAAACACTCTCACTGCAACTTCTTTACACTCTTCTAACGGGTATTTATGCAAATTTACAATTGTGCATAACTATGCACAATTGCCCCCTCTTTGTTTTCAAACTATTTAAAAATACTTCAACATGAGAATTTCTGGTGGCAGGAATAGCAGTTTAGTGAACAATATAAGATGGTGAAACTTGTGGTGTAGGAATGCGCCCCCTAATGACAGAGTGGCAAAAACTAACCTTTGTCCCCCAAAAAAGGAAAGAAGCCCAGAAGCTTCTTTCAATTGTTAGGTGGAAAGCCACCTCATAGGGCCTCAGGGACTTCACCAAACACCAGAGAACATCTAATTGGATAGAAGCCAAAAAGTCCCGCCTGATCAATCAAGTAGAAAAGAACAGAACAAAAGAGAAGAGGGGCTTTTGTGTGAAGTGTTTCTACCAGGGGCAGACCTCTGTACCTGGCTCGAGTTTTTCTGTTTGTTATTTTGCCTTTATTAAACCTTTTTTGTTTCTAACACCACAGCAGAAGCCATCCTGCTTATTTTATGCCCCCAAAGTGTAGCTGAGCTATCCTTGGGTGTATTAAGTGTTTTTCTAGGGCTTATGAGAACTGGCCCTAGGACAAACAACTTAATATTGTACCAAAGCCAGTACAGAAAACCTCGCCTATACCCTATTCTTGCCCAGTCATTTCTGCTCCTGAACTGCTCATCCCTTGTGCAAGCACAAGTATCTGTGCAGCTACATGGTGAAACAGCTCATTCAGCTTAAACCCCCCTACGCCCCAAATCCCACTTTGCTTTTATCACAATGGAATTGTTTCTCCAACCCACTTCACCCTCAGTCTTCATTAGAGATATCCACCTGGCCCGCAAATAAAAAAACTGTTCTTTCAAGCAGTAAGATTTCATATGTAAGAACATGTACTATCCAAAAGTAATTAACTCTGCCAATTAAAAGATGAAGCTAAAAGGAACCAAGTTAATTTTTTGTCAATGTGCTCGGACAACAAGGAACAAGTCCCTGGCAAAAATTATGCAGTTAGAGCTCCTGCACAGTAGTAAGGCATGATGAAAAAACCCCTAGGTCACTGCAATGGTCCCCCTAATATACTGCTTTCCCAGAAATGTTGCAGAATGTCTATAGATTGGCTGATTTCCTTTTTGTAAGTAAGACTGAAAGTAAATTGTACAAAGCCAAGCCACAGACTGTTTGGGACAAGACTGTCAATATGCTGAGGAAGGAATGTTTTAGCTACAGTGCAGAGCTAGAAATACATTTAACACTGTTAGCCCTAAAAAGAAAGACTCCTAAAATTTCTTTGCAAAGTCACTGTGAGCAGCAAAGACGATTTCAGTGCTGACTATGAATCATTATCATTTATCCTCCTGCCATTCTCTTCAAATGAGTCTTCTGCAAGATATCCATCATCCATGCATGTGGCCTCTTATGGGCTCTGAATTAAGAGCACTGCAATACAACTTTCTTCACTATTGCACCTTCTATTCTTCACCAAATGCTTCTTGCCTTTTCTGCATCAGTATTGTCTGCTCTGTTGATTTGGAAACAAGATTCACTACTGACTCTTACTCTGCTTCTTCACTGATAACAGATATAAGAAACTCAATGAGTCAAGGAGCTAAGTCCCATAATAGTAGGCTAAAATGCTGCACCTCTAGAATTTTGCATCCTCTCATTGCTGTCAAGGTAATAATAAAAATTTCTTTACACCTGTATCATTCAGGCTAAATGTCAAGCATTTACATGAATGAACATCACCTGCAAAAACAGTATGAAATCACATCAATTGCCCGGTAAGTTCTTTTGGCAAATTAACTTTATCAAATCGCCCTCATTTTTTCCAATACACAGATTTATTTTTTTTTTACCTGCGAAGTTGACATGCGAGAGGTATCTTGTCGGCCTGTTAAATCAGATGAGGAGATATTGACTGGGGCACCACGATGCAATCTCATACTCACTTTCCTTTCTCGTTCCATACCGGACACTGGCCGAGGAGAGGTGTTGGCTGTGAGAAAAACAGCATTAGATTCTCATAATGAGAAGTGCCATGTTAGCATGGTCACTGGAAAAATTACACTCTTGCTGTGTGCACATAAAAATTCCACATAACCAAACGAGAAATCAAGGCCGTTGTTTGACATTTCATAGAAATACAAGTATCAATTGCCAGGCAATGAGTGTATGCAAATATCTTCAATCTACTAAAAAGCAAGGGAGAAAAAAATCAAACCAAAAGGCCAAACTCTGCCCAGAAACAAACTGCCAATTAGAATAGTCTACAAGAAGCACTTACCCAGCTACTTGCTTACTTACCAGCATGTGAAGTTGGGGTAAGGGGAGTAGGAGGAGCTACATCTTGTGTTCCTCTTAGCCTGCCAGAAGCAGTGGAGGGTAATCCACGTACAGCTGGATTTCGTGTATGTCTTAATCTTTCCTCTCGTTCCCGCCTTTCACGTTCAGCATCTTCAGCTGCTCTGCTTGCACCCTACGGGTCAAGACTCGTGAACAACTTCAGGGATTATTGAGCTTACAACTATATGTTTGGATAAAAGTACTGAAAAGGAAGAACTGGACAATGTGTGAATCGAAGTTTGAGAAGGCACCAACTGCTTTGGTAAAATTTCTTGAGAACTGCCATAAGTTTTGTTCATACAGCTGCTTGGATAGTCTTCAAAATGTTAATGTACACACGTACTGCTATGGCAGCTGGACACCTCCTCAAATGTTGCAAATGACCCATGTTAAAGATCAAGGTGGGAGAAAGCAATAATTTGACAACCTAGCCTGGTGACTGCCCTAAAGGATCTAAGAGAAGCCTTCCACATTAAAAGCCTTGTAACTGTAATTTAGTTGTCATCCAAGCCTTATAGCATGGATCCCATATCTCTGCCTTTCTCCTCATTTCCTGATCTTTCTGACTACACAGCAGAGTTGCTAAGAGGAAATATGGAAGACAATTTTACAGTTAAGATACTCAAAACTGACAATGCAGTAACAAAACCCAACCAAAACCATTAAAAATTTTAAGTTTTAGAAAGCTGTGTGAGCTACTCACAAATTTCAGCATGTTCCAGTCAAATACATAGTCATAGGAGAATCCTTGCCGATGAAAAAGGTTTCTGAATAATTGCCTTAGATAGGAATAGTCCGGCTTGTCATCAAAACGCAAAGAACGGCAGAAATTCAAGTATGTGGCAAATTCAGCTGTAATTAAAGGAAGCCTGTTTTTTATCTTCAGCTTCACATTGGCTTTTTGTAATTCTGAGTCAAAAATACCCAAACCACCCCAAACCTGAAAAGCAGGGTATCTTCTTAACATAAGAAAAAGAATAGCGATCTAATACTAGAAATCCACTAAAGGAAACACTATCATGTCAACCCTGAAAAATAAATTATTTTTTCTATCACAGAGCAGGCAAAGATCTCATCTGTCGATAGCACAGAGGACCCAATAGCACAGTTCTTTAACCAACAGCTGGTGAGGGAGAAAAAGGTTTAAATCTTTGCTTGGAATATACTGAACACAATTTATTGTGAGACATGGAACAGCATTTCTTTGTTAAGGCACATAGAGATTCATGTCTGCTGTGTCACAAAACACACAAAAACTTTATCTCCCAGGTAAGTCATGCCACATTTTTAATATACAATAGCCTGAACACTTATTTTTAAATGGCAAGCAAAATATTACAAAGCAAAAAAAAATTAATACTGTGGTGAACCAGTACACTGGTTTTCAGTGCACCAGAGAAAATCAGCAGTATCAAAATACAAGCTTTTGACTTTAGGTCTTCCCAAATGAAATATGATAATAATTTATATTAAGAAAGAAATTCTAACAAATGGCACAAGAGAAGCTGATTAATCTTCCCTGCCTGTAAACCCCAGAGAAAACACGTAATTCATGAATATTAATGAACACGTATGAAGCAACATTTGAAACACATAAAAAATTATGAATTTTCCTACAACCCAAACAAAAACTATAGTTCTTGCCACTGTAACTAGTTGCCAACGCTAAGAGGGTGAAGAGACAGAACTCTTTGTGAAATGAAAACAGTCCCTAATGACAGCTAGTGTTACTATGTTTTAAAACTACTTTAAGTATCATTTTACAATACTCAAAAATGGCTTATTATTGTTTTGGTGTAAATAACAAACTGAGAAACAGAACTGCTCTGAGGCATGATGCTAGGATACAGTAGGGTTTCTTATGCCTCTCACAAATTCTAATCCATCAACAAGCGAAACCAGATGAACCTGGGACAATAATTCCCAAGTGAAACAACTGCAGTATATAAGAGGTGCATCTGACTACACAGTCCAATTCATCCAAGAAACAGGACCCACACAGATAAAGAGGGAATTTGTTAAAATGCTGTTTGTCTGTTGTAATTATCCAGTCAACAGGTGCACAAAAAATACAGCGCAAATCAGGGTACCATGCTACCCTTCCTTCTTGAGGGCACTTCAACAGTTGCGACAAGGGATCCCTAGAAATGCTCTATGAATGCAAAAGATCTGTCTTCAGCATAGTATTTTTACCACACGTGGTAAAATCATGGCGGGATAAAGAAGGGGAAAAGGAGAAGGAGAGAGACAGATGATGAGAAAGAGTAGTAGAATTTAACATAAGGAAAGGAGATGTACCACTAAAACATGAACACACAGGCCTAGTGTCACAGAAGAGTAACTTACAAGGATATCCTTTACACAAAACCTCAATGGGTGTAGACATTTTCTTTTCACTGATACGTTCATATTTCTGCCTCTTTGTTGCTGCTTTCAGTCCCTGCCAGGGGAGGGAGCCCAGGTTAAAATACATCAGTACATAGCCCAAGGACTCCAAGTCATCTCTGCGAGATTGCTCTACAACAGCATAAAAAAGTGAACTCATTAGGTTTCATTTTCTACTGGCAAAACAAAAGTCTGTGCAACAAGACTGTTATAAAAACCCTTACAAAAACAAGAGACAGCTGAGAGCTACTATGCCCATGATAAACTCGTTCAGTAAAAGAAAAGCCTATTATCCTTGCAGTTATTAAAAATGTGCTAATTCCTGAGCATTACAAACTCAGACTGAACAGACACCTAATACAGACTGAATCCCACCTAATCAAGATACGCAAGGCCATGCATGTTGTACTCTTAGTGTCAAAAATAGGGACTGTCTCCTATGCCTCCACAAAGCAACATCCACTTGCACTAAAATTACATGCATCGACACTCTTGAAGTTTCTATTTATTGCTTTCCCCAGCTCACCAATTCCAAGATGAGTGTTGATGGATGCATAACGGGCAGTTCCCGTTAAATTTTTATTTTCACGGTATGGAATATGTTGGTGAGTTCGAGCATCTCGATACTTCTTTGCTAGTCCAAAGTCTATTATGTAGACAAGATTGCCTTTCTTCCCCAGGCCCATTAAGAAGTTATCTGGCTTCACATCTCGGTGGATGAAGTTCTTAGAGTGAATATATTCAATTCGACTAATCTAAATACAGAACCACAAAAAAAATCATTGTCGAGAGACTAAGCACACATCTTTTTCTGACAAAAACACTAGCAATTGTGTCTAAATAATGAAAGAGGCAACCCCCCTTTTTATTGTAAAATATAAGGGCATTAAAGAGAACATGATTTAGAAGACAACAGACAAACCTTCTTTCCAGCTCTTTGCCCATGTCTATTTTACAAAATCAGGATAATCTGCTTCCAAAAACTTTCCTGGGGAAATTTCTTAAGTCTTTGAGCAGTGCAACACCTGGTTTGCAAACAGTGCAGATCCCGTTTTTAAAGAAGAATTGGCAATCACTTTTGATGGGATAGCTTGGATTTACAAAAACAGAGCTACTTTTGAATTTTTTCTCTATTAAAACAGCCTATTCAGCTCTGAATTTTAGAAATAAAATATGTATGATCAAAAAAATTCAATATCCCAACATATTTCACGATCAAGATAACAAAGCCATTTCCTACCATTTGGTCAGCAAGTAATAGGACTGTCTTGAGACTAAATTTCCTTGAACAAAAATTGAAGAGATCTTCAAGACTCGGTCCCAACAACTCCATCACCATAACGTTGTAGTCCCCTTCAGCTCCACACCACTTAATTGTGGGAATACCCACTAGGAAAAAAAAAAATCATTTATTCTGTATAACAATTTGATTTATATAATTCATACACACAAATCGTCAATGCTCCAAAGATTATTTCTGAGTGTCTTTACCATGAATGTTTCTATTTACAGTGAAGCTTAATGTTTTATGTTCAGACATTCCAAAATTAAATGTGTGATAATTTCCAGCAGTATCAATATATCAAATTATAAATATAAATCAAATTATAGCAACAGAGGTCTAAAAATAGCCGTTTTTCTTTTCCCCAGAAACCTTCTAGTCTTCATACTTATCTTGTAACTTTAAAGTATTGAGCATCTTTTGTTGGATTTGAACCCTAAACATTTTACCAATATTAATATTCATGTAGTCTCTAACATGCAATAAGGCACAAATCAGGAGTCTGAAAATAAAACCCGGAGAAACCACTAGATACTATAACTGAAGAAGGCCTTAGAAATTAATCTAGTTTCAAAGGCTACAAAATCACCATGAAATATCTGTCTCCATCATCAAAATTTTCAATGAATTTCTGCCCTTCCTTCATATTTGTGTCTTTCCTTCAGTTCCATGGTATCTGCTGTTTCGTGCATCTCTACCAAAGTAGCACTGTTTATGAGATGCATTATTCATTCAGTTTTACAGTAGGATAATTAGCCCAAATTTATGGAGGAAGTCAGGAACCTTTACGGAGGAGCCTTATTTCATATAAAAATGTAGAAACACTCAAATATTTTGAAATAAACCTGCATGTAGACAGCCTTATTCAGATTTTCAAATGCCTTACTCAGAGTTAAGTCTATGCATTTTGGTGTGAAATGCTGTAATTCACTGAATTTAAAGGAAGTTATTCCTTTAAATGAGTTATTCTATGAAGGCTATATCGGTTACAAGCAGGTGTCAACTGAATGAGGTGGGAATTAAAAAATAACTAAATGCAAATACACATTATTATAAATTTTTAGAGGTCTTATTACCCTACTTGGCATGTACTTGAGATACAGCATGGAATGTACTCTTTATGCACACCATATCCTCATTTAGGAAGAATTCAAGGGACTATGAAACAAACACAAAACTGTACTACAGCGGGTTTAAGTCCCAGAACTACACAGGAATGTTAGGTTTCCGGAATTCCAAAATATATAAGTTACTGTAGCAAAGCAACACATAGTAGCTACGAAGTTGCTGCACTCCTATTCTCCACTACTAATGCCATTTTGTCTTTGAACTCTCCCAGCAAAGAAATATTTTTAACACAGAAAAAAGAACACTAACAGGTACAACAAAAAATAACCTGATGTTTAAAAGTTTAGAACTGTGCTACCATAATAAGCAAGTCAGGTTAAATAGTCCAAAGCAGTGGTTACCATCTTTCACTGATCCATGAGAATCAGAAATAAATCACTGTTCTGGGACCAAGCTTTGTTTCACATTGCACAAGGTCCTTCCCTTTTAATACTTCAGGAACCATGAGAAACTTTGCAGGATCTTACTGGTTATCGTGAAGTGTGATAGCCACGATTTGGAACAGCTCCTCTATAACCCTTGCCGAACTGAAATGCTGCTCTTCATCTACCCTGATGCCTTTCCCACCTTCTCCTTACTTCTCAAAACAGATCCCAAACATTAACTTTCAGGTGGCAGATAGATCAAAGGTGCAAAAGCATTAAAATCTTTGAAGATGGAAAATAGTTTGCTTGCCTCCACCCTGCATCATTTTGTAGATTTTACTCTCGATGTGGAGCTGAGGATGTTTGGTTTTCACACATTCCAACTTTATTGCAACCTCTTCTCCGGCAGCAATATCAGTTCCTAAAACCAGAAGAATTAAAACACTGGTCAAAATATTTTTAAGATAAATTTCCTTTGCCAAGACCAAAACAAAAACGAGCATCAACAAACTACTTCTAAATGGCAAACATCCAGAGATAAAGTACTTTCAGCCATGATTATCTAAAAATTCCTCTGAAACTTTAGATACTCTCCAACATACTAGGATTACAAGAGACAACTATTAGACACTGCATAACAAGAAGCCAAAATTGCTGCTATCCCATTAAAAAAAAAACCAAAAAAACCAACCAAAAAACAACCAACCAAAAAACCCCAGAAAAACAACAAAACTAAACCAAGAGCATCTTCTCAGGGATGTCTTTCCAATTCCAGTTTGTGGTAAAAATGCTCAGAATTAATCTTTACAAATGTGGCAAACAGACCTGCCAACAGAAGAAGTACTAAGAATTCAAATCACCTCCTCTTATGTCTTGGAAATAGAGACTACAATTTCCCTAGATCTCAACATAGTCCAGCTGTAGCGTGACACCTCATTTTACTTGGCTGGAAGGCAGATCATCTAGACTAAAGAACGTGCAGTCTGCAAAAGCTTTCATTAAATCTCACTAAATTCTTGTTTTAAGAATCAAAAAAATGGCTTACCTGTTCACTTTCAAAGTATGTAGGGAGAAACTGACATTCTTAAATAGAAACAGTCAAGAAAATACACACTCTCACAGCCAAGCAAACTTACAAACTACAGGAGAAAAGGAAATAGCAAAAGGAAAAGTGTGACACTTCACAGATATTATCTCCAAGTCTCTCTACTTTAGGAATTTGGCCCTTTTCTGCTTTACCTCACAGTTCAGGATCATGTGAAGTACATCATCTATGGTTCGATCTGATCCCCACTTTCAAAAGCCTAACTAGAGGTTCCCCTCTACTCTGACATGTCTTCAACACCCTTGTAGCTGCATTTAAGACAAAACCTGGGGACTGGAAACAGGCAAAAATAGTCATATTTTCATTTTCAAAGCACAAAACTGAACAGGGAACGTATGCTGAAATAATCTATAAAGTCACCAAGGCCTATCGGAAAGCACGTCAACTTAAAAATAAATATTGACTTCTGAAATAACTTTAGAAATTATTTTAAGACACTTACGTCTCCTGTACAGTCTAAACAATGGAGTCGTAACTGGAATTTTTAAAAAACCGACCACATTTCGTTATTACAACACAGTTTTCAAACATCTGGTCTACGAGATAATGGTAGGCAAAGCAAAGGGGACTCTACAAAAGGCTTCAGTTCTTGAGAGACAGTAATGTCCCCTGGAAAAACATATGCCACCAGCTGGATCTTCCATTCATGTACTTCCATGGTAGTTCCATGCCAGAGCCATGCTTCCATGTAAATGGCATGACATTTGCAGTAAACCCCGAGAGTAAATCCAGGACAATTATTTAGAAATTAAAAAAATGTAAAACCCAGAGGATTTATTGCACAGAATTCAGTATGGCATTAATATATACACGAGCATTCAGGGAACTATTACTTTCTGTACAACTTCACTGTTGGAAGCTGCATTCACAGAGATAAAAGTGACACATAAACGTTTCTTTCACTTGCACTTGATATTAATACTGTAATACAATCTGATTTATCTGAGCAGTAGCCAAGTTTAAATTTTTCAAATCACCTAAGACTTTTCAGATTTTAACTGATGTCTTAATTGCTCCCCAAAATTCCAGTGGAAGCTAACAAGGATTTTTTGCACAAGCTTTACCACAGTCTTCTATAGTCACATCTTCAATCCTCTACACATGCATTGCAGAGAGGAAGAATCACGTTCTCTGACTCTAGACCACCAGATACCTTCAGTTAAAAATGCGTATTTTTCATCAGGCATATGATCTGTCTTATGGATAACCGTATTTCACTATCTGTAAACAAGTAGCTTTTGGTAACGAATTATTTTGGAATGCCAGCTGTGCACTGCAAGATGTATAGAAAAACAGCCCCCACCTCTCATACTGCATGCACTGTAAACGTACCACATAAGCTAGCAAGTGACATTATTTTTATCTTCCACAAATATGCAGTCAATGAACCTTAACCCCTGCAAGTTCCACCTTCCCCTCCTTCCCTGATTTGCTTTTCTAGGTTAACACAGTTTTCAAAAGCAGAGTACTTGTGTCTACCGGACGGGACAATGCTCATATTTCTTTGGATGTAACCCACTTCACATGGCTTGAGAGTTTGCCAAATATGTATTTTTAAAAGAACTGCTTTCAAAATTTGTTGCACCCACTACGTGTGCTTGTCATAAACAACAGCAGCAGACTATGTCTATATATATATAATAATGGACTGGCAAAGACAATTCCAATCCTGTACGTTTTACAATCGCACAGCGATCACGATTAGGCGATGGTCAGCAACAGGAGTAGCCAAACTACGAGGATTGTTTGAAGGATTTAAAGGTAAACCTAATCACTTGTATTTGTGTAATTTTTTTTTTTAGGCCTCAAAGGAGAAAGAAACATCCTTCTGACAACAATTTTTCCTAGTCCACTGCAGCGACATTTAACCCCGGTACGTTTCTTTCCCGAAACGTTTTTCCGAATGGTGTGGGTTGCGGGGTTTTTAAGGTTTATGCGATTTTGGGTTTTTTTCTTCCTTGTTTTCAGATGAGGCGATTTTTACCCTTATGCCCATTTTACAGACTCGAACGGTGCCCAAGGTCACTAGACAACAACGAGAAGAGGCAGCCGAGTAAACCAGAATCCCCGATTTCCGCACTATCCAAATCAGGGCATGATGTCAACGAAATATTAAATTACTGCTGTTGTGTCCCTAGCCCAGGTACTTGCCCGACCCGGCTAGGCCCTCGATGTTCTCCACACAGCCAGAAAACGGCCAACTAAATCCCCAGCGAGCCATCCTCCTTACCCAGGTAGATATCCCCGAAGGAGCCGCTCCCGATCTTCCGGCCCAGCCGGTACCGGTTCCCAACCCTCAGCTCCATGGCGGCAGCTCGGCTCGTCCGCGACCCGCTTCTGTTGCTCTGCCCGGCCTGCTGGGTCTCTTTCTAATGCCTCACAGTCCTGCGGTTTCGGATGCCATCGTGGCTTTGGTCTCGCCGCTCGATACTAGCGAGACAGTCAAGACCGTCGCCGCAGCTCCCGAGCAAGATGGATACGGATTCCCGACACGGCCGGCGCTCAGCCCCTCCGACACCCAGCCACCATACTGCGTGACCTCACTTCCCTAGCGACGGGGGCGGGGCGCGCTGCCGCAGGCCGGGCGCGCGGCGGGCGGGG
>NW_024500350.1:9066549-9073837 GCF_017590055.1 Onychostruthus taczanowskii
CCGGGGCTCGGCTCGGCTCGGCGGGAGATGGGCGTAGCTTCCTGCCCCGTCTTATCGCGCCGTCCCAGCCACATGCCGGGCGGCGAATGAAGTCCGCAGTCTTCCCGGTGCGTGTGGCGTCGTCCCCCCGAGGCCGTCGGTCACCGCGGTGGAGATGAGCTCCGGCAGCGCTGCGTTGCGAGGAGTGCCCGTTTGACCGGGAAGGCGGAAGTTGGGGGGGTGGAGTGGGTGCAGGGATAAAGTCTGAGAAGTAACCCCGCAAATTTCACGGGAAAACCGTGTCATTCTTGCCGGGGAGGAGTGTTGGGATCTCCTCTGTCTCTCCGAGTGAAGAAGAATTTCTGTAGGCATGGTCCTTAGCAGATCACCGCCGGCACCGCAGGGCCTGTATGTGTGACCGTGTAGTGTCTGCACTTGTGAAGCTGTGTATTTGTGAAGCCTCATACTGTTAAAGTTGTAAGACTTTAATGTCTTAGGTGGCTGACAACTGGGCCACTGGAAGTACAGAGTAAGGGATGGAGAGGGAGAGACCGACAAAGATACATCTGAACTGTCAAATTCCCCCAGCAGCTGTTAAGTGGGAGCTGCAATGAGTCCTGGGCCCATTAGTCCATGTTGCCCCTCTTCTGCATCCCATCCCTACCACCCTTCTCCTGCTGATGTAATTTTTTCTCCTTTCCTGCACCTCTCCCTCTCCTATTGTCTAATCTTGTGTATTTCTCTCACATTCTACCTCTCTATTTTCGTTTTCTTTCTGCACTTCCATCCTCTTCTCCATCTCTCTTGTCTTCATCCTCTATCTCAGTCCATTGATATTTTTGTCTTTTTCCATTTATCTGTCTTCCAAATTTGTAAATGCTCCCCATATACCCTCTAGGCCTTTGTGATGTCCAATCAACTTTTATTTCCTCTCTCTCTCTCTGTGCCCTGTATTCTAAGTACACTTTTTCTTTCTCGGATGCTCTCATTCTAGGTCCCTGCCCCAATGTTTTCATTTCTTTCCTCCCTGTCCCTCAGGCCATTTCTCTCTTGACTGTTCTCTGTCCTCCTGTTCCTATCATTAGACTCCTCTCCCCTTTGGCTCACAGAGCCTAGGAGACCCAGGTGACCACAAACCACCTTTGCTTTTTCCAAGGGTTTGCTTTGCTGAAGTGTTTCTAAATGTGTCAGTGAGCTTTTCTGGAGCTGGAATTTATTTCTGTTTCAGGAAGAGTCTCTCATTTTGTAGTCTGTGATTTAACAGTTTCCATGGCAGGATAATTGCAGTAGAAGGTGGCAAATGAATCCAACGGCCTGAACTAGGATGTGCCAGGCTTCTTGCCAAGCCAGGGGCACCCGTGGGAATGTGGGCTGCCACATTCCTCAAACTCGGAACATTGAGGGATTTCTCCCAGACAGAAGCTGCCAGTAACCATGGCTCTGGGTGGCCTTGGACTACTGGGGGCCTCCTCCAACCTGCCTCCAAGCCATGGGGGTGGTAAACGTTGCTTCCTTCTAAAAAGAGCCATCATTGGCATCCGGGCCCCTGTGGCGAGAAGTGAAATTCTGTCTCCTAAATTTGCAAACATCACAGGTTTTCTCCCACATGAAAGCTGCCAGGAACTAGGGCTGGCCTTCGACTCCCAGGGGCCTCCTCTGAGCCGGCTCCAAGACACGAGGGTGGAAATCTTTCACACCTGTGGGAAAAAGCCACCATTCACACCCAGGCGCCCCCAGCCAAAAGTGGGAATCTGCCTTGATCCATCAGGAAATCTGTGAGCCGAATCTAGCCGAGCTCGGCCGAATCCAGCCTCCTGCTCTTGTGACCATTAATTAGCGCGAGTGCAGTCACCGCCTAATGAGCTCCTGCCATATTGTTGAGATGGATGTATGAGATGCATATATATATATATATATATATATATATATATATATATATCGGTGTAGTGATAATAATGGGGTTTTTAAGTTGTTTTTAAGTTTTATATTTTTGATAAAGTGTGATTTTAAGTTATTAGTTATATAAAAATAGTTTATTATATTTATTGGATAAAGTAACAGTTTCTTGTATGTTTTGGTATAAAGTAATTAATGTTAATCATTAATTGGAAAGTGTTTATAATAAGTCATTAGGGTATGAATATTGCTTATTAAGGTATGTAATTTTTAATTGTAAGCATTTTTAATGTGTTTATTTGTCTTCATGTTAATGGCTTTTTGGTACTTTTTTTTGTATTTGAATTATAAATATACTTGTTAAGGATTTTTGTAGGGGTTTTTGAAAAAATTTAAGTAGGTAGGGGAGATATAAAGTAATAATTATAATTATTAATAAAATGAATATTTTAGTTTTTACTAACAATTAAAGTTATTTGGTAATGTTTTAATTTTTAAAATATTATTTAGTTATTTTTTATTTATGTGTAATTGATTATTTTAAAAAAAGTTTTAAATGTTTTTGTAAATTGATTTATTGATTTGAAAAATTTATATAATGTATTTTTTCTAATTTTGGTATTTATGATTGTGTGTTAATAAAAATTTGTTTTATTTTGTAAAGTAGTTTAACATCAATGTTTATATTTATAGTTTATATAAATGTTTATAAATGTTTAACATCATTTATATTTAGTAGTAACAGTTAAGGTTATAGATGTATTATTGTTTTGTTTGGTTAGTTAATAACTAAGTTTATTTAATGTAGTTAACATGTGAGTTGTTATTTTAGGTCTTAAAATAGATTTACAAAGAATAGAATTAGGTTTTTAAAAGGTTATACTATTTTGATATTGAGAAGTAAATTTTGTTTGAGTGATTGTGTTTCTTTGATTTTTTTTCTGATGTATTATTGTTATGTTGGGTCTTAGTAGGGTTGTTTTAAATTGTAAGCTTGATATTTTGAGGTAACTTCTTTGTGGGTTTGTGTGTTTTTTTTTTTTTTTTGGGTAACTAAATATTTTACAAGTATTTATTTATAATTATTTTAATAATTTTAAGTTTTGTGTAATTTGGGACAAGAGTGTATAAATGTTATTTTAAGAGTTTATGTTATGTATAGGATTTTTTTTATTTACAATTTAAAGTTTGTGAGGGATAAGGTTAGTTGTGAAGAGGCATCCTAACAATGCATGTAGAAAATGGATTTTGAGGATTAGTGACCGATAAACGCTGCATTTGGATGTGTGGTTTTAGTGTTACTTATTCATTTTGTTTTGGTTGTGGAACTATTTATCTTGAGGTTTTTTTGGTGTGTTTTAAATAAAGTTTGGCACAGTGAGTAGGAATCTCGTGTGGTTTATTTTTTGTGGAAACAGAAGTATAACTTTTTCTATAGGTTATGAAATTTACAGGACAACTTCATTGACTACTTAGTAAATCTTTTACTTGCACTTGAGTAGGTTTTCGTAACTCTGATTTTGAAATCAAAGAAGAAAAATGAGAAAACAGAGGTAGAGAAGTTTTCTCCTTATGGGATACAAAGGGTTTAACATAGAAGCTGCTTTGTCTAATCTTGCGTGGAGGTTCCCGTGCCTCGGCAGCAGCAGAGCAGCGAGCGGTGCACCTTGGACGGGAGGCGGCTCCGAGTTCGGCCGAACCGAGCCGAGCGGAGCCGAACACGCAGAGCGGCTCCGAGTTTTTATCTTGAGGTTTTTTTGGTGTGTTTTAAATAAAGTTTGGCACAGTGAGTAGGAATCTCGTGTGGTTTATTTTTTGTGGAAACAGAAGTATAACTTTTTCTATAGGTTATGAAATTTACAGGACAACTTCATTGACTACTTAGTAAATCTTTTACTTGCACTTGAGTAGGTTTTTGTAACTCTGATTTTGAAATCAAAGAAGAAAAATGAGAAAACAGAGGTAGAGAAGTTTTCTCCTTATGGGATACAAAGGGTTTAACATAGAAGCTGCTTTGTCTAATCTTGCGTGGAGGTTCCCGTGCCTCGGCAGCAGCAGAGCAGCGAGCGGTGCACCTTGGACGGGAGGCGGCTCCGAGTTCGGCCGAACCGAGCCGAGCGGAGCCGAACACGCAGAGCGGCTCCGAGTTTAGCCGAACCGAGCCGAGCGGAGCCGAAGAGGCAAATCCAGCCGAATGCAGCCGATAGTAGCCGAATCTAGCCGAACCGAGCCGAGCGCCGCCGACCGCAGCATCCCGGGCAGGGCGGGGCGGGCTCGGGGTGGAGCCGGGGCTCTGTGAGGTTTCCCCTCCTGTCCCTCTCTCTGCCCCTCCTTCCTCCTCCCCGTATTCGCCTTCTTTTGCTCCCTTTCCCCCATTTCCCTCTCCTTCCCAAACCCGGCTCCTTCCTGTCCTGTCCCTAACCCGCTACTCCCTTCTATTCCCCCTCTCTCCCTCCTCTGTCCCCGGTCCCTCTTCCCCCCCTCCCGGTATTTCCCTTCCCCTCCCGCTTTCCTCCGCAGCCCGACCTCCCTCCCTACCGTTTCTCATCCCCTGCTTTCCCTTCTCTGTTCCCGTCCTCCCTTTCCTTCTTTGCCCGCAGCCGCGGGGGTCGTGGCGCCGGAGAATAAAGCCCAGAGGGCCGGAGCCCGGCGCCCCTCGGCCCCTGCACGGGGCCGGAGGCTCTCGGCGGATCCCCCCATGCCGGTCAGACACACCGCCCGGCACTGCCGGACCGGCGGCTTTCCCGACATCCCGCTGAGAGCGGCCCCCGCTCTGTGCCGTGCCGTCCCTGCCGCTCCCTCTCTCTGCCCCTCGCCGGTGACAGCGAGGCTGGGGAGGAGCTTGAGCCCCTCTGGGGGCTGCCCCCCCTTTCTTGTTGCGGCGGAGTCCCTTTCTGGGGGGATGTACGCGTGGAAAGGGCTTGAAGGAAGCGTTGCGCTGCTGTCCAGGGCAGTTGGACTCGTTCTGTGCCTTCTATTGGGGGTGAGGAAAAGGGGGTGAAGACTCGGGGCTCTGATGTCATTTGGGGCACCCCAAGGTCCCGAGGAGAGGGAGCCACACAGCGGTGGAGGAGCAGGTGGGTGGGGAATGAAAACCTGCCTTTTCCTGCCTTGTTAGGAGTATAACAGGGGTGACAGGGAATCCTGTGTTCTATTTTAATACAAAGGGGAAAAATATGGTATATAAATAAATATAAATATATACGAAGTATATAAATATATACATTTATACACGATGTATATAAATAAATACAAAATAATAGAAATCGATAAAATACATAATTATAATACAGTATAATACAAATTATACTGTATATATCTTATTCTAACATATTATATGTCATATATCTAAATATAGTACATAAATATATTACAATGTAATATATAACCACTTAAAAACGTAAATGTGAGTGTAAATATAAAAAATATAAATTTAAAAATATTTATATATATTTTAAAAGAAATGTTTTGGTTTTGGTTTTTTATTTGGTAATAGGCAGGGTTTTTACTATAAAAATTAGAAATATAAATAAAATAAAGGTAGATATCTAAGTGTAGAAATATATAATAAATACATAAAGATATATAAAAATTAAAAAATTAAATTAATAGAAGTATTAGCAATACTTATGATATACAATAAAAATTAAAATAATTACATGATGATGTATATTATACATATTTATAAATACAATACATCAATATAAACTATAAATTCAAATGTGTATATAATGATGAAAAATATAAATATAAAAATATTTAAATAGAGTTTAAAAGAAAGGGCTTTTTTTTGTTTTTATTTGGTTAGAGACAAGGGTTTTATTTTAAATAATAGAAGCTGCAAAGAGCATCCCAAGGGGAACACAAAACTGCCACAACATGGCTTCCTCCACAGCTTTTTCCTTGCAACCCAAGGCTGCATTTACTGCCTAGGATTAGGGTTACACCTAGGGTTAGGGTTTTGAAACCACAAAGCCCAGGGCTCCAGGCACACTGCAGCTGCAAAAGGCATCCCAGGGGGAACACAAAACTGCCACAACATGCCTTCCTTCACACCTTTTTCCCTGGGACCAGCCCTAGCCCTAAGCTGATTTCCTGCCTAGGGCTAGGGTTAGGGTTTGGATTTTGAAAACCACAAAGCCCAGGGCTCCAGGCACACTGCAGCTGCAAAAGGCATGCCAAGGGGAACACAAAACTGCCACAACATGGCTCTCTCTCCACGGACCCCCACTGATGGCCACATATCCCTGAACAGCAATGTCGGTTGTTTTCCCAGAGAAACAAAACTCACCAGCCCAGGTTCGTGATGTCAGTTTGCAGGAGGCGCTTGGGACTGTCATGGCAGCCCGAGTTGTCTGTGGTATTAGTTTGAGTCTGGGAGGCATCCTGCGGCATTTGGAACTGGAGGAAACAGATGGCCACTGAATATGACGTCCGGCTTTTTGCCATGGACACCGAAACTCACTGGGCCAGGTTCCTGCTGTCACTTTTCAGGATGCATTTGGCACTGCTAGGGAAACCAGCGTTTTATTTTGCAGCAGCTTTGGTCTGGAAGATATGGGGTTGCCCCCTCCTAACCCTTACTTCCTCCCCTCAGCCCTCTTTTCTAATGTCCCCTTCTCGCTCCTAACCGCTACTCGAACTTCCAGCCCGGTCCTGCCACGTCCCTCACTACTCCCTTCACCCCTTCCCTCCTGGCCCTGCCCCGGCCCTCACTCCACCCTTCACCCGTTCCCTCCCGGCCCGCCCCGTCCCTCACTTCCCCGCGCCCGCCTGTGACTCTGCAGCAGCACGTGGGAGCCCGAACAGAGGAGGACAGGGACTTCTTTTTCCCCTGGAAAATAGGGGCAGTTCAGGGTGAATTTTTGGGTCATTTCAGGGTGAAATTGGGGGGATTTTTGGGGTCATTTTTGGGGTGAATTTTGGGGTGAATTTGGGTGGTTTTGGGGTCTCACCCAGCCGCTCCTGGCACCCCCTGAGGGCTCAGTTTGGGGTGAATTTTGGGGTGAATTTGGGGTGAATTTGGGTGGTTTTGGGGTCTCACCCAGCCGCTCCTGGCACCCCCTGAGGGCTCAGTTTGGGGTGATTTTTGGGGTGATTTTGGGGTGAATTTGGGTGGTTTTGGGTCTCACCCAGCCGCTCCTGGTACCCCCTGAGGGTTCTGTTCCTGCGCAGCTGCCCCGGGCTCAGCGAGCGCCACTGCAGCTTCATCCGGAAATAATCGTCCCTGGCACCCCCAAAACAGCCAGAAACACCCCAAAAACACCTTTAAACACCCAAAAACAGCCAGAAACACCCCAAAAACCCCCCCCAGCCCCCCCAAAACAGCCACAACACCCCAAAATTGCCATGATCCCACCCAAAACATGCCTTCCTTCACACCTTTTTCCCTTGGTCCACCACTAGCCCTATA
>NW_024500350.1:9073876-9074114 GCF_017590055.1 Onychostruthus taczanowskii
AACACCCCAAAAACACCTTAAAACCCCCCAAAAAACAGCCAAAACACCCCAAAAACACCTTAAAACACCCCAAAACAGCCAGAAACACCCCGAAAACAGCCAGGAACACCCCGAAAACACCTTAAAACACCCCAAAACAGCCAGGAACACCCCGAAAACAGCCGGAAACACCCCGAAAACAGCCAGAAACACCCCGAAAACAACTTAAAACACCCCCAAAAACACCTTAAACCACCCC
>NW_024500351.1:0-8461 GCF_017590055.1 Onychostruthus taczanowskii
TGAATCCTGCAACACAACAAACACAACTGCAAAAATAATGATTGAATATTGGTTGAATGTGGGAATATTTGACTAACATAATATTTGAAATGTGCCACCTGAGTTTTGCCTCTCCGTGCTCTCAGGGCTTCCAGCGCCCTGCAGAACTGCTGGCCCCTCACTTTAACCTCCTTCCCCACCCTGGGGGACCTCAAAACCTCCAAACACACCGGGAGCACACCAACCCCCATTCCCAAAACCCTCTCCCAACCCCTCCTGTCCCCAAGATCTTCTCCCACTCTGGGCCACACCAAAAGAATTCAAGCCCCTCCCACCACACTGAGGCACCCCACTCCCCCAGGTAAGCCCCAACTGCATGACAACCTCGCTGAAAATTACCTGCATACCAACCTTTCCCACAAAAATGCATCCACTACACACAAAAAAAAGCCAGAATTTGAGGGGAAGATGGAAAAAAAAAAGTTAAAAACTTTTGTGCTTATTTTTGGTGCTTTTATTTCAGAAGAATTCCAAGGGCTTTTTGTTGTCTTGAAAGTTGTTGCGAAAATACCTGGGAATTCTGCCAGGTCCTCCCGTAGTTCTGGGAATTTTGTATCCCACAGCAAGGTTTTGTTGTTATTTTTGTGGTGAGAATTCAGAGATTTGGGGACTTCCCAAGGAGGGGTGGGAGACACAGGATACCCTGCTCCCATGGAGGTAAATGAGAAGGAATTGGGAGTCCCCATCCCACAGCCTGGGTGGTCAAGGATCCAAGTGGGAATGGGGCAGAAACAGGAAAAAGGGGTGGGGAGGGAGAGAGGGGCAATTCAGCATGGAGGAGGGAGACTGGCGAGGGAGGGGCTCAATGTGGAGCACAGTGCCCCAAACACTGGGGTCACAACGCCCTGAAATCTGGGGTTACAATATCTCACATCTGGGGGTCATATTGTCCCATGCTTTTTGGTCTCATTGTCCCAAACTTTGGGGTCACACTGCCTCCCATTTTGGGGTCAAAACATCCCAAAACTGGGGGTCAAAATGCACCACACCTAGGGGTCATCATATCATACACTTTGGGGTTAAGGTACCCCTCACTTGGGGGGTCACAGTGCCTCACATTTAGGGGTAATAGCACCCCACATTTGCTGTCACATTGTCCCACATTTTGGGGTCACATTACCCCCCTCTTTGGCGTTGCAATGGCCCTCACTTGGAGGTCACAATGCCACACTCTTAAAGACTACAGTGTCTCACACTTTTGGGGGAAAATACCACACATTTTGGGGTAAGAATGGCCTATAGTTCAGGGTAACAGTACCCTATGCTTGGGTTAACATGCCCCACCCTTAGGGGTTGCAATGCCACACACTCTTGGGTCACATTGTCCCCACACTCGCTGTCAAGACACCTCACACTTGGCAGGTCACATTGTGCCACATTTTGGGGTCACAATTCCCTGCATTTTGGGGTAAAAACACTTCACACTTGGGGATCACATTGCCCCACACTTGGGTGCCACAGTGTTTTACTCTTTGGAGTCACAATGATCCACATATAGGCATCGCTTTGCCATGCATTTGTGGGTCATGGTACCCCACATTTTGAACATACCACATGATTTAGGGTCAAATTGCCCTCACAATTTGGGGTCATAGTGCCTCACTCCTTGAAGTCACATTGCATCACACTTTGGGGTCAAACATACCACACTTAGGGGTCACAGTGCTGCACACTTTTAGGTCAAATTGTCCCACAATTTGCAGTCAAAACACCCCATGCTTGGGGTTGTGATGTGCCACACTTGGGGGCCATGGTGCTACAAAATTAGGGGTCACAGAGTCCTGGACTTTGGGGTCAGAATGCCCCATACTTTGGGGCTGCAATGCACCACATAAGGGTCCCAATGCCCCACATTTGGGGGTTATATTGACCCACATTTAGAGGTAAAATATCGCGACCAATTGGGATGATGACCCCCCAATTTTCAAACTTAGCAAATAAATCTCAAATTCACACCCCAAAAAAAGCCTTTAGAAGCGTTTATTGACTGTTGTATCAAAACCAGCCCTTGGCAATATAATTTTTATACGGGAAAAAACATGGGAATTTGGATCTTTTTGATCTGAATTTGATATGTTTCTAGGTTCCAAGGCATGGATGGGACATCAGGGCATTAGGATCCACACAGATTTAATCCATTTGAGAAAAATCCAAGAAAATGTCATGGATTTGAGGCAAAATCCATAATTTTCCCAAATTTGGGGAAATTTGAGGTGGATCCGCCTATGGGATGGGATAGATAGGAGCATCAACTTCCTGACGGCTCTGGTGAGAGATGTGGCTGGAAGAGAAAGAAATACATAATTTTTGGCAGAAATGGGTTAGTTTTGGCAAAAATTGGGAAGTATTATGCAAAATGGATTATTAAGGTGCAAATAATAGGTATTTTTATGCAAAAGTGGGTCAGCATTATGTGTAATGGCCTGATTTCGGAGAAAGTGGCTAATTTGGGTAGGGGAAATGGTATTTACAATGCAAAATGGCTTGTTGGGAAAAATATCTCATTATTGGGCAAAAAAAGGGCTCCTTATAATGCAAGATGGCTCATTTTTTGGCAAAGGAGTTGCTTACCCGGATCGTTCCCACAGGATCCTGCCTCAGTCGCTGCGGATGAAACCAAAGAAACTGGAAAATTCCTTCCAGGATCTGCCCAGCCCCTCCCCCACTCACATTATTGCCAAATTTCTGAGCAGGAAAACATAATTTTCTTGGAGTTTGGGGTAAATAAATCACTGAGGAATTACTCACCATCCAGCAAAATCCCGGGATTTCCACATGTCCACCACTTCTCCAATACTCTGGGCATCACGTCCATCTGGAAGCTTCAGGTCATCTCTGGGGTTTCCATTGAAATTCCCACAGGGGGCACAGAGACGGGAGGCCAGGCCTGAGGTCACTGTGATGATCGCCTCCCCATCCCGGCTGATGGTGATGGACATCCCAGAGCGGTGGGTGATGGTGACATTCTCAGGGGATGATGCCACAAAGATGGAGTCAGAGACAGTGGTGGGGGGCCGGGTGAAGAGGCCATTGACCTGGGAAAATTACAGGAAATGATGAAAAACATGATAGAAAACCAGTTTGTTCTTGGGCAAAAGGCTCTAACTTGGCTAGAGCCAAAATCACTCTTCTCTTTTTTGAGAAAATGGCTCATCATTGAGCAAAATCACTTTACATCAGAAAAAGTAGTTCACTACCAGGCAAAATCTAGACAGATTTTTTTTCCCCAATCTCTATAGGTTGACCCAAACCACCCAAAACTCCCTCACCTGCTCCACTCACCCACACCTCCATGTTGCCGTTGACACTGACAACACCCTCGCGGACAAAGACGATGGCAGCCGTGGCTGCGGGGACATTCATGTCACGACAGTCGCTGACCTCCATCACCACCTTGAACCAATCTGGTGTCTCCTCATTGCAGAGGGCTGACACCTTGTAGGTGCCACTGGCCAACAGGGGCCCGGTGACACCATCGAAGGTGGTCATGGTGGCTCCAGGCGTGACCTGGCAGTGGCCTTCTGTCCTGGCACACACCTGTGCCCCGTCACGGGTGATGCACACATGGTCCTGGGGACACTGTGTGTCCCGGCACACCAGTCCCCGTGATGGGTGACAATGGCATTCCTTGGAGCAGTTGTTGAAGGTGACAATCTCACTTGCCTGGAACAGGAAATCTCATAGGTTAAGCACAATCTCCCAAATTTTGGAGGAATTTCCTGAATTCCAAAGGGGGAAATCCTAGAGAGTGAGAAATTCAGGTGGATTTGGGGAGCTTTGGGCAGCTCAACCAGTTAATGATAACCTTTCCCCTGCTAATCACAATTTTTTTGTGTTATTTGTCCTTTTTTCTCATTAAATATTAATTCATTTTTCCTGGATACTACATGCCAGTTGTTGGGGTTTTTTCCCCAACATTTGTCCTTTTTACTGTTAATTGTCCTTTTTTCACCCCAAACCCTCTGGAACTTTCTAGATGGGGCAGCTCAACCCCCAACCTGATTCCCAGAAAACCAGCCCCACCAGTCCCCATCCTCAGGTGTCACCTGTCCTGGTCACCTGACCTTGAGGTAGCGTCCCCTGTGGAGGCAGCCGCAGCGCTCCGGTGACACGCAGGTGTCCCCATCAAAGACGAACCCTTCGTCACACTGACACCCCTCAAAGCACCCCCAGCTGCAGCGGGCGGGGCCCATGAGTGCAGCACAGGTGAGATCACAGGTGCGGGTGCAGAGCTCATAGTGGCTGTTTGGGGGGCAGGACAGGGCTGGGGAAAAAAGAAAAAACACCATTGTTAGGACAATTCCAAATTGTGCAGGGTTTTGGTCAAAATTTGAAGGTTTTCAGGAAAAAAATTAGTTGGTTTTTTTTTTCTTTTTTTTTTTTTTTAAATTTGACAGAGTCTTTTTCAAAATGGGATTCAGCATTTCCTAGTTTTGGCATTTCCATCAAAACTGGGTTTTTTCTTATCAAAATTGGTGGGGGATTTTTTGTTTTTTTTTTGTTTTTTTTTGGGTTTTTTTTTTTTTTTTTGTTTGGGTTTTTTTTTTTTTTTTTGTTTGGGTTTTTTTTTTTTTTTTTGTTTGGGTTTTTTTTTTTTTTTTTGTTTGTTTGTTTGTTTGGGTTTTTTTCTTTTTAATTTGAGGGCATCTTTCCAAAATGGTGTTACTTCTCCATATTGGAGTGTTTTCAGTAAAATATTCTTAATTTTACCAAAATGGCCAACTTCTTCAAAAATTTGGGGTTTTTTCTTCAGGAAATTTTGGCTTTTTTCCTGAATTGGAAGGGTTTTAGCAAAATTGGAAGGTTTTCTGCAAAATATTTTTTTTCCAAATGGAAAGGGTTTTTTTCAAAATTAGAGGAAAGAAGTTCAAAACTGGAGGGAATTTTTCGAAATTAGTTAACATTTAAAAATGGTATTTTTTTTTCAGATTTTGTGGTCTTTCTCACAATTGAAAGGTTTTAATCAAATTTGAGAGAGAATTTCCAAATATTAAAGGAATTTTTGCATAAAGGGAGGATTTTTTTTTCAAAATAGAAAGGAATATTTCTAAAATCTCAGAGAATACTTTCAAAAATAGAAGGGATTTTTGGAATTTAATTTTTTTCACTTTTAAAGTTTTTTTTTTAATATTGGAGAATATTTTCTAAAACTTAAAGGAATTCTTGAAAAATGTGAAGATCTCTTTGAAACACAGGGGAACTCAAAATTTGAGACAACATTTTCCAAAATGAGGGAAATTTTCTCCAGCTGGAGGAGATTCTTTCCAAAACTATTTTTACAAAACTTGAGGGATTTTTTTTCCAAAAATTTTAGGGGTTTTGTTTTGTTTTGTTTTTTTTTCCAGGAGAAAATGTAGCTTTTGAGGAAAAAAGGACCTGAAGTGGCAAAATTGTTCTTGACTTACGGCAGAACTCCTTTGTCCTCCACGCTCCAACTGTAGCGCCAGCGGCTTGGCAAGCAGCGGCGTACGCTTGCAGCGCGTGGCACAAGGCAGCGCGATCCCCGCTGGCGGCACAGACATCATGGATGCAGTGGGTGAAATATTCCACGGGGCTAACGCGTGGGTGGCACCTCCGGAATGGTCCTTCCGCATCACGAATGATCCCACAGGATCCATTCCTGCTGTACATCGCCTCTTTGGCAACATCACACCTGCTGCACACACCGTCATCACAGCCATCACTGCACCCTCTGTCCTTCTCTGGAACCTTCCAGGAGGTGACAAATTCCTGGGTGGTTTCCGCCAGTGCCCCACTGGGCAGCCGGAAGTCATCACTGGGGTCCCCATCATAGTCACCGCCCAAGCCACACAGCCGGCCGCGGTAGACATCCGGGACAGTGATGAGGAGGAAGGTGGCTGTGTTATACAGGATGCGGATTCCTGCAGCAGTGTGAAGGATGATGTTATTCCCCTCTTGGCCAATGCGGAGGTTCTTGTCCTCTGTCACCAGCGGGAGGGTGTAGTGCTCCAAGTCCACCTGGAAAGTGGATAGGATGACGTGTGACACTTTAGAATAGTCACTAGACTTTACTCCACTGAGACAATGTAGCTGTGGAAGGAAACGTCCACCCTCTTTATAATCATGGTGTCACCATGGGAATCACTGGATCCTCTCCACAATTGACATTGTACCCATGGATGGACACCTCCACCCTCTTCATCACCACCACATCACTATGGGCGTCTCCAGACTTACCGTCACCTCCCACCTCCGTCCCCGCTCCATGGTGATGGTGTACCCATGGATGGATACCACCACCCTCTTCATCAGCACTGGGTCACCGTGGCTTCCTGCCTCGTGCTCCACCAACACTGTGAAGTTGACCAACCGTCGTGCCGGCTCGCACACCCGCGCCAGAATGTAGGTGCAGGAGCCCGGGATATTGAAGGTGCGTCCATCAAAGGTGACATAGTGGGGATCTCCTGACACAACCAACCGGCCGTAACCAGTGGGGTGACATCCCAACACGCCATCTTCCACCCGGCACTCCTCGTGGGCACCACAGAATGCCTCCTGGCAGGTCACTGTGCCGTTGGTGCCACAGCGGCAGCGTTCCCGGCATGAGGGGTAGAACTCCGTATCCTTTTGGTAGTAGTGACCAAGGTACTCACAGCCACACTCAGAATGGGGGACACAGTCGGAGCCACTGAGGACATAACCGGTGTCGCAGAAACAGCCCTCGGAGCAGGGAGATGCGGGACAGGAGGTGGGGACGGAGGGAGTTTGGCAAGTGGGCTGGCAGGGGCTCCCACAGAGCTCATAGTGGGAGTGTGGGGGGCAGGAAAGAGCTGGGGAAAAAAAAAACAAACAAAATAAGGAGTGAAGGGAATATCCGAAGGGGAGGGGAGACCCTCAAGAAGGAAGGAAGGAAGAAAGGAGGGAGGCAGGAAGGGAGGGAACAAAGAGGGAGGAAGGGTCCCATTTACCCCCATCCCACCCACACTCACCGCAGAACTCTGCCGTCCTCCATGTCTCCACAACTACCCCGTGACTCTGGCAGGCGGTGACATAAGCAGAGACACCCTGACACACAGTGTCACGGTATCCCTTGTAGTGACATGCATCGAAAGCACAGTCCTGCAGGAACGGCTCTGGGTTGATGACACGGTGACACTCCCGGAAGGCTCCACCTGCTCGGGCAATCACCCCACAGTACCTGTCCCCACGGTATGGCTGCACCTTCACTGCATCACACACCGGGCACTCTGTGCCACAACCAGCTGAGCACCCGGGGACATCCCCCACTTTCCAGCTGTCACCCAGCTGGGTCTCATGGGAGGCACGGTGGCCAGCAGGGGTGACAAAGTCATCATCGGGGTCACCATTGGCATTGCCGCAGAGGCCACAGACGGCACCAGAGTAGGTGGTGGGGAGGATGACACGGGCATAGCTGTACCAGTCAAAGGTGACCGTGACACCAAAGTCGGTGGTGACAAAGCCATGGACGCCACGGTAGAACACGGAAAAGTGGGGGTGGGTGAAGGGAAGGGACACAAAGGCACCATCCACCTGCAGGAAGGGGAGTGAGACAAAGTGGAGACAGGAGAAAACAGGTTTGAAATCATAGTTTGATAGTTTTGTTTTGTTTTTGTATTTTTATTTATATTATAATTTTATTTTAATTTATATTATATTTTAAAGTCTATTTTCTCTTTTTACATTATTTGTTACTGACTTTTTACTGGCTTTCATTTTTTATCTTTATGCTTTTTATTCTTATTTACTTTTTTGGTATTTTTATTTGAATTATTTTTATATTTTAATTTGGTATTAATGTATCATATATTTAATGTAATTTAAGGTAAAAATTGGGGAAAAATAGGAATTTGGTAGAAAAAGGGAATTTGCAACAAAATGTTGAATTTAGAAGGGAAAGGAGGAGTTGTTGGAAAAAAAGGGGAAAGCATGGGAAACAAAATGGAATTTTAGGGAAAACAGGTGAAACTAGGAGGATGGAGAAGATAGGATTTTTAAGGGAAAGAGGTGATTTTGGGTGAGAAAGTAGTATTTGAGAGATAGAAGGGGGATTTGAGTAAAAAGAAGGGTATTTGATCAGAAAAAGAGGAGAATTTGCAGACCAAGTGGCATTTTAGGGGAGAAAATGAAACTTTTTGGTGAAAAGGGGATTTTGCAGGAAAAAAGAACAATTTTGAGGGCAAATGGGGGAATTTTTTGGGGAAAGAGGAAATTGGGGGAAAATGAAGGAATTTGGAGGAAAAAGGGAAGTCCAAGGGTGAAAAGGGATATTTGGTGAAAAAAATGTATTTGGGGAGATAAAGAGGATTTGAGGGATAAGAGGAGGATTTGGGTGAAAAAAAATGGGGAATTTGGGAGAAAATGGAGAATGCCAAATGAAAATTTGGCATTAAAAAAGGGTAGTTTGGGGGGAAAAAGGAAGACTTGGGGGGGGGGGGGGGGG
>NW_024500351.1:8480-99591 GCF_017590055.1 Onychostruthus taczanowskii
GGGGGTGGCAGGGGGAAGGTAATTAGAATCGAAAAAAAGGGGAATATGTGGTAATTTGTGGATGAAAGGGATTCCTTGAGGGGTTGCCCACCTTGACCTTGCGTGGGTGTTCCTGGCTCATGCTGATGACACTCCCATACACCTCCAGATTGACAGTCTTGGTGAAGGACACAGCACGGCTGCCACGGTGGTTGTTTTCCACGGTGACATTGAAGGGGATCAGATTGGGCTTGGGGGTGCAGAGTGCAGCAAACTGGTAGATGCAGGAGCCTTGGAAGTCAAATCTCACCCCGTCAAAGGTGGTGTAGTGTGGGTCACCCGTCCCGATGCAGGTGTAGTGCTTGTTGGGCGTACACCTGGCAATGCCATTAACCATGACACACTTCTCATGGGATCTACATCCCCCTGGCTTACAAGTCACTGTGCCTGAACCCTCACACCGGCACCACTTCTTGCAGCTTCCATCTTCCCAAAATTCCTCATGGAGCTTGTAGGAATGATTGTTGTGGAAACAAGCAGAGATGGTGGTGCTGGGGTTGTTGGTTGCCTTGATGCCTACAAGGGATTTAAGAGTCTGTGAGGCGTCATACAGGGACGTTCCTCAGGAAAGCCCCAGTGGAATTCCATGTGTTGTGGACACCTGAAGTCAAATCAGGAGGGCCTAGAAGTATTTTAGAGAGAACCAACCAATGCAAGTCTTCCCTGTAATGGAGGTGTTGATTACATTGACACCTAAACCAGAGTTCAAGATACACCCCACAGGGACAACCCTCAGGAAGAATCTTAGCACAATTCCTTGGGTTTTGGGCAGCTGCAGTGAGATCAGGTGGATTTTGGGGTCATTTCTTCCCCATTGGTTTTGTTCATGCCTGTAAGGGTTGTGGAGTCAATGAGACACCAAGTAGGGATGGCCTTCAGGAAAATGCTGGTATAATTCTATCTGTTATGGACACCTGGGGTCAGATTAGGTGGGTAGGTGGATTTTGGGATGTTCTGGGGTAAAAGGACACATTTATTGTGTTGATGTCTACAACCATTGCTCTAGGCTAATACCCACAGCTGAGTTCTTCCTTCCCCAAGATCCTCACAGACCCCCACATGAACTCACCACACCCCTCCATGCCCTGTGCAGTCTCCTGGTCTCCACAATCTTCCTGGCATGAAGGATCTCTCCAGCTTTCTGCCCAGTTCTCACCACCTTCACCAGGAATACCATTGGGAACCATGGCTTCATCATCTGTATCCTCATTGAAGTTGCCGCAGAGGCCACAGCTGGCCCCAAAATAGCTGCTGGGCACTGCCACCATGATAACCTGGTCCTCATCATAGGTCACCTGCAGCCCAAAATCTGTCTGGAGTATGGTACGACCCTCATTTTGGAAAATCTGGACTTTTCCCTCTTCCAGGATGGCTGGAAGGTCGGTGGGTTTGCTGTTAACCTTGTGGGGCAGAAAAATGAGGAGGGTTAAACCTCAGCAGGTGGTTCCCAACCCCACAAAAAGCACATACGTACAGAGGGAGAAATTGTTCCATAAATAATAAATTTTCATTATAAATCAGAATTTTTGCATACTTCACAGAGATTCACAACAAGAAAAGCTCAAGCTCCAAATCTCTAAATTATTTTCTACATCTTCTGAGCTAATCTTGTTTGTATGGAGACCAGGATTGGCAAAAACCACATTCCACCTTGAAAATTGATTTGGAATGGAAAAAATTCCCCAAATTCCACAGGTGTATGGTTCTGCTTATTTTCTAAGGTGAACATCAATATTTCAATGATTTATCCTCTCACACTTTTTTGGATATTTTTCCTATTTTTTTTTTTAAAGGTCAAACTCACCCAGAAATTTTAACCCACTTGGAGCAAATGGTTTTATTGGAATGATGGGTCTCACCTGGACGGCCTTGTCCTCACCGGCATGGATGGAGACATTGTAGGCGTAGACGTAGACATTGGCCAATGGCTTCTTAGAGTGATCAGGGCTCCGCTGCTCCTCCACGGTGAAGGGCTCCAGGGTGGGGTCAGCCCCACAGTACCTGGCCAGGGTGTACCTGCAGCCACCACGGGGGGACACGGAGGCCCCATCAAAGGTGTGGTACTGCAGGGATGGGGAGCCTGTGCAGGTGCCCAGGTAGTCATGGCGGCAGGTGGGCGTGCCCTTGTCCAGGTGACAACTCTCCTTAGCATGGCACTGCACCTGCCGGCAGGGATCTGTGGATTTATTAGTGACAGAGGATTAAATTCTATTCATTGATTGTATTATTGATATGTCTAAGTATATATTTGTTTTATATTTTGCGTGGTTTTATACCTGATTTGTAATTACACATAAGTTTTTCTATATTATTTATAAATATCTATATATTAGGTCTATGTTTAGATATGAATTATTTATCCATATAATGTTTATGTATTTCCATCATACAGAATTATTAAAAATGTAACAAATGTATCTGATTCTAAGTAATGTATAAATATAAATTTGTCACAGACATGTTCTCTCATATATATATTGTATTTATCTCTAGACTTTGATATTTATTATTTATTGTATATTTCTATTTTATACATAGGGATTTTTATGTATTATTTATGTATTTCTCCATTGATTCTTATTCATTTATTTAGTATACTACATTTAGGTTTTTTACTATTACTTCTATTTATTTGTGTATTAGTATTTTTTTAAACATTGCTATTATAATATTATATATTATCATGTAATGCTATATATTATTATAATACAATAATATTATTATATAATGCTATTATTTTTATTACTAGATATTTGTCATTTGCATGATTACATATAATTAAATATAAGTATCTGTTATTGACGTCTATATAATTCTGTATCTTTTATTGATATCAAAGTCCACCTCCACTCACCACTGTCGCAAGCTCCCTCTGCTCCATAGCGCTTCCCCTGTCCCATCCCGACGTTCCATATCCCAAATGCCGCTCTCTCATGCTCCACACGATGGATTCCAAATCCACTTCCCAAATTTATCCCAACCCAAGAATATTCTGACCCAGCGATCTGCTCCCATGCCACATTCCCTAATGGCCTCTTGTTCAGCAGTATTCCAGAAGTTTCTGCTGTCTTGGCCACTAGGAGGATGCGGTTGTCGTATCCCTCCAGCGCAACAATGCTGTAGGAGTTGCAGTAACTGGTTATGTCTGAGATGCTGACAAAAAAGGGCTCAAAGGTCACTGCACCACTGTTCTCGCCACTGCCCAACAGAAAAATCTGGACACCAGCTTCGGAAGTGAGAAACAAGCCCTGTGGGGATTGGGTGCCATAGAGCAGTGAGTGGTTGGGATTTATCTCTCGTGTGGTCCTGGTGACTTCACCATGACCTGTGACACGCGTTGGTTGGGCAGCAGTGATGTAGATGAGGTTGGATTGTCCCTGGAATGGCACTGGTGGCACAAGGAAGGATTTTCCCCACTGGGTGATAGGGTGGAGCTGTTCCACCACATGATCACAGCGGCTCAACCTGCCCACACAGGTGTGACCGCTGAAGACAGCCACCGGTCTCTCTGCCACCACCCGTGTTCCAGAAAGATCTGCTGCGCTCTGGATCTGTGCTGCTTGGAACGGCTCCAGTGGGATGGTAAGGGTGGAGCCGCGTCGATGCAGCCGTCCACGGAAGGTGATATCAACATTGAGGTGAATGTTGACTGTGGTGGGTTGATCCCAAGCAGCCACCACAAACTGGGCATTGCGGGTGGGGCCAGGATTGGGGGTGACCACGTGGTATTCCTTCCCCCACCTGTGGACTGGAATAATGACGGCGGAGTCAGCTGCTGTGGGTTTGTCGTTCACCATCACTGCAGTGACAGCAGCAGTGGTCTTCACCACCACAGCGTTTTCAAAAATTTGGCTTCCCACCATCTCGGCTTGGGGTGGGATCTTCACCAGGACTGGTTGGTTGGCAGCTGCCTGCACTGTCATCCGTAATCCAGGTCTCTTCATGGAGATGGTGGCAGTGGTGGATGGGGAGGGGCCAGTGAGGAGGAGGAGACGGAAGTCACTGCGAAGGGTGCGCTGGTTACCATTCTGCAGGAAGGCCACCAGGAACTCGTCACCCAGGTGAGTTGGTGACATCTCAGAGGTGATGCTGGGAGCATGAAGGAGAGCTGGGGGAGGAAGAAGAGGGGTGAGTAATCTGATAGATTATTGATTTGATGGATTAGTAATTGATGGATTACAGATTTGATGGAGAGTGATTTGATTGGTTAGATTGATAATTAGTTTGATGGACAGTTGATTTCATGGATCACTGATTGCTGGATTATTGATTTGGTGGGCTACAGATTTGATAACTTGATCAATTTGGTAAATTATTGATTAATGGATTAGTAATTTAATGGGTTAATGATTAGATAAATTATTGGTTTGGTGGACTTTCAATCTGATAGACCTTTGATTTCATTTGCTGGACCATTGATTTGATGAAATATTGACTGATGAAACATTGATTTAATGGATTTTTGGGCCAATTGACTTTTGAGTCAATGGATTAATAAACTGATGGACTTTTTATTGGGCAGACTGTTGATTTGATGAAGTGCTAATTTCATGGGTCATTGGTTTTAGTTGGACAGTTTATTGAGTTTATGGATTATGGATTTGATGGGATATTGTTTTGGAGAAAAAATTTAAATTAACCTTGATCTGACGGATTATAGCTTTAATGGATTACAGATTTGATGGATTTGATTGATATTATGAACTATTAATTTGTTAGATCACTGATTTAATGGAGTGGCAATTTGATCGTTGATTTGATTAATTTTTCATACACTCATTCTCCAGTTAGGGGAGTAAACTCTGAAAAAATATTTAATTAGTTAGTTTAATCTGTTGGATCATCATTCACAGGAACAAACAGTTTGAACAATCATGAATTGAGATGAAATCCCAATTAATTCTCTGGCAAAAAGATGGAGCTTTTGTGCTGGGGAATCCTTCTTCTGGGCTGGATAACCCTTATTTTGAGGAAATTCATTATTTCAGGGGAATTTTATAGCTTTTGGGGCATCTCCCCAACCTGTTTCTACTTACCCCAGAACATAATATTCCAGAACCATCTCAGCACATCTGCTTTTCCCAAGCTGTGATCCATGATGCTCTGGGTGCAAAAGGTGAAAAAACAGTCAAATTCTCATATTTTTTTGAAATTTCACTGGAATTGTCCCAAAATTCACCATTTCTTGATATAAAACTCATACAAATCCCCAAAATCTGTGTGTTTCAGCCTTGCATTCATCCCAAAAAACAGTGTTGCACTGAATTTGTCCCCAAAATCTGTTCTTCTCATTCAAGCTATCCTCAAATTCACTACTTAAATTGCATTTACTCAAAAATGTGAATTTTATTCCACCTGGTACAAAAATGGGCTTTTGGGGGGGCATTTTCATATGTCTTCCCCACCATCCCAGGTACCTTTGAATGTCTTTTCCCTTTTCCTCTTTTTTTTCTTTCCCCTTTACCTCCTTTTTCCTTTTTCATATTCCTATTATTTTGTAACTTTATTTTTCCCTTATTTTCTCCATTCTTTCTTTTGCTTAATTTTTCCATTTTCTCCTCTTTCCCCCAAGTCTCATTTTTCTATCCAAATCCCCTTTTGGCTTTTCCATTTCTTTATCTTTTTTCCTTTTTCTATCCCTTTCCCCCTTTTTTACTCCTTTCCTCCACTTTTTAAATTTCCTTACCCCTTTATCCTTTCCTCTCCCTTTTCCCTTATTTCCCTCCACTTCCTTCATTTTCCTTTTCTTCTCCCTTCCTTGTTTCCTTTTCCTACCTCTTTTTCTCTTGCCTCACTCTTTTCCCTTTTTTCCTGCTTATTCCCCCTTTCCCATATTTCCCCCTACTTTCCTGTCTTCTTTCCCTGGTTTTCCTTTCCTCCCATTTTTCCCTTTTTCTATCTTTTTTCCCTTTTTCCCCTTATCCCACACTTCTCCCTTTTTTTTTCTTTTCCTCTCTTCTTTCCCCAATTACCCTTTCCTCCCTCTTTTTCCTTTCCTCCTCCTTTTTCCTTTTTCTTCTCTCTTCTTCATTTCCTTCCTTTTCCTTCTCTCTTGTTCCCTTCCAAACCACTATCCTGCCCTTTTCTTCCCCAAATCCCTTCATAAATCTTCCAACCCCACTGCTCCCAGGACCAGACCCGGGGCTGGGGTTGTAAGGTAAGGGAGGGTGGAGGTGAGGAAAGGGGGGAACTTGAGGAGTCTTCAGATGGATTTTCCCACTCCAGGGAAAATCTTTCCTGCCAAAAAAATAATCATAGTTATTCGATTTACATTTGCCCTTACCTGCTTTCGGCCCTGTTTGATCCCCAGCTTAGCTCTGTATCCCCAAAGAGCTCCGTTTTATCCCCAAATCTGTGAAGAAAACACAATCCCAGGACAGCAGATCTGGCTCCTCCCTCAATTATTTTTTAATTTTGGCAGAAAAAGGGGAAAGAAAATGACTAATCCAGGCACTCTCAGGGGACCACCCCACCCAATGACGTGAGATAATTTTTGGCCAGAAAAGGTGAAAACAGAGAGAAAAACAGGGGGTTTTTGTTAAAACTGATGTCAAAATTTGGCATTACCAGATATCAAGGGTTTTTTTTCCAAAGTGGTTTAAGTTATTCCACAATGGCAAGGAGGTGATGGAGCAAAAAAAAGTGGTTTGGTTTTTTTTTTGAGAATAGATGGCATGATTTGGGTTAAAAAAAAAAAGAGGGGGAAAGGAAAAAAAGGGAAGGGGAGGAAGGGATGGATTAAAAGGAAAAAAAAAAAGCATCTTGTGGGTTGAGGAATTGATGGGATCACTAGACCTAGGCCCATGGCATGAGGTGCACCAAGGGGAAGTGCCAGGTCCTGCCCTTGGGTCACAAGAACTTCTGCAGTTCCAGGCTGGGGCACAGTGGTTGGGAAGCTGCTTGTTACGAAAGGCCCTGGGGGTGCTCATGGCAGCAGCAAAACCTGAGCCAGGTGCGCAGGTGGCCAAGAAGGCCAATGGCCCCCGGCTTGTGCCAGTTCAGGTGTGGCAGCAGGAGCAGGGCAGTGACTGCCCCCTGAGCTCGGCACTGCTGAGGCCACAGCTCAAATCCTGGAGACAGTTTTGGGTCCTTCACGGCAAAAAAGACATTGAGGGGCTGGAGGATGTCCAGAGAAGGGAATAGAGCTGGGGAAGGGTATGGAGAATCGGGAGCAGCTGAGGGAGCTTAGTGGGGCTCAGCCTGGGGAAAAGGAATCTTGGGGTGACTTTATCACTTTCTACAATTACCTGGAAGAGAGGTTGTTGCCAGGTGGGAGTAAATCTTTTCTCCCGGGCAACAAGCAATAGGACAAAAGGAAATGGTCTCAACCTGTGCCAGGGGAGGTGCAGGCAGGACATCTGGAGGAATTTCTTCACAGAAAGGGTGATTGGGCATTGGAACGGTCTGCTCAGGGAGGTGGTGTAATCACATCCCTGGAGTGTTGAAGAAACATCTCGACATGGCACTCAGTGCCACGGTCTGCTTGGCATGGGGTGTTCAGTCAAAGGTTGGATTTGAGGATCTTGGAGCTCTGTTCCAGCCTTAATGATCCCATGGTTCTGTGAGTATAAGTCAAGGGTGGGGAGGAGTAAAGTTGTGTCTTGTATGTTTTGTGTGTCTTGTGATGTCCAAGTGTATTGTAGGTGCAGCATTTTGGGGTGTGTGCCAAGCTGTTTGTTGTGGGTTGTGTCTCCTGTGTACATGGCTGTCACGTGACTTCATATTGTGCAAGTCCCAGAAATTACCGCCCAAAAAGGCAAAATTGGATGAATTCTGTCACATTTCATCCCAAAACCCCTCAGATCCCCTGCAACTGTGGGAACAGTGAGGGTGATGGTGACGTAAGTGTGATGACATCACCATGGGTGCCACGACAATGACAAGGGCAAGGACACTGCAATGTCTTAGCTGAAATTTTATTGCTCTGTTAGAAGTTGGCATGATCTTGACTTGCACAGTGACTTCATCAGTGATAACAGTGGCAGTGGAGATGTCCCTCTGCCCCACTCCCCTCAATTCACCTAGAGGAGATATCAACAGCCCAAGAAAAAGAGCCACTTTCCACCCAAATCCCCAATACCACCCAAAAATATTCCCCTCAGAAATCCAAATTTTCCTCAAAAATTATCCCATAAAATTCCCACCTTTCCCCAACAAACTTCCAATTGTTCCCCAAATGCCAAATTTTCTCCAGTTCCTAATGCCCCTAAATTCTCAATATTCCAACCAAGATTCCCATGGTTCCCCCTCAGATTCCTAATTTTCCCCAACAAATCCTGTCTCCCCCTAAATTTACAGTGGTCTTCCCACAGTCACAAATTATTGCCCCAAATCCCCACTTTTCCCCCCTCATTCCTGAATTTACTCCCCAAATTCCCACTTTTCCTCAAAATTCCCAATTTTCTCCTCCAACTTACAACCAGCAGTTGTTGTCCAGCTGGAGAGGATCCACACCTGTCACCTGGAAGTCATCCACCCTAAAGACCCAGCGTCCTGGGACCTTGACATTGGAGGTGGTGGTGATGTTGATGATGGCATCAGTCTGGGATCCAGGAATGTTGTAGAAGTTGGTTGCATCACCGCTATTGAATCCTGCCTGGAAAATTGTGAGGGGAATTCAGGAGAGCTGACCCCCCAAAGGGGTAGGGGGCCCCTAAAATTATTTTAGGATGTGAACATAGTTGGTGTCACCGAGAAATTATATATGAACCAATCCGTGGCCATCACTATCATGATCAACTCCAGAAGAAGGTGACAACCTCCTGTCTTCACCATCATCATCATCATCATCATCATCACCACCATCATCATCATCACTATCGTCATCATCACTATCATCATTATCACCTCCAATATTTGGACTGGGCCAACCCCTGACCTTCATCATCATCATCCTCTGAATATGGAGTAGGACAACCTCCTTCTCCTCCTCTACCCTCCCCACTTACATGTGCAGGGGTCCCCCCAAGCCCTGTTTCAGCGTCCCCGTCACTCGCTGCCCCTGTGGTCCACTGGATGTCCCCATAGTTGAGGATGATGTAGAACGTCTTGGAGTCAGTGGTCAGCACAGCCTGGAAGGTGTTGCCCTATGGAGAAAGGTCACAGAGGTCAAGATGAGTCATGAAGGTCAGGGATGGGTTCTGGAGGTCAAAGACAAGTCGGTTAGCAAGGCCACCAAATGGGTCAACAAGAGCCAATGGGTCACCTTCACGCCCCCAGGACCATGGGCCTCACCTTTTCAGAGGTGGAGCCGTAGTAGGCCACATGGTCCCAGGTGGCCACCAAGGCCCAGGTGGCAGTGAAGGGGCTTTTGGGGAAGTACTGGGTTATGTGCTGGCTGATGTGCTCCAGCAGCACTGGGTCGATGGTCTGGCGGTAGAAGATGTCCCCACCCAGCACGTTGTCCACATCTGCCCAGAAGGGAGCCACAAAAGGGTGCCCATCCGCCAGAGGGAAGGGGTCAGGGGTGTACTGTCTGACGGGCTCGTCAAAGGAGATCACCCCATTGTTGTTCACCTGGAGGTGACACCAGGAGCAGGTGGGAGCAACACCTTGACTTAGGTTGTGTGTTCTTCAAGATGGACCCTACAAGCATGCCAAGAACCACCACCCATAGGGAACCCCCAACACCTATCAACACCCCAAGATCCATCACCCACAGGACTCCCCCAAGACCCACCAACCATAGGAACCCTCACCCACAGGACCCCCCAGCACTCAAAGTACCCCTCCAGATCCATCACCCTCCCAAGACACACCACCCAGTGGACCCCACCCCCCACCAAATCAGATCCACAGAGCTCCCTAACAGCAACGACCCCCAGGACCCTCCCAAGGCCCACCACTCAGAGGACCCCACAACACCCACCAATCGCCCTGAGACCCACCATAAAGGATCCTCACAAAATCCACCACCCATGTGATCCCACAATGCCCAGCAACACACCCCAAGATCCACCCCATGGGGGACCACCCAAAACCAACCAACTGCCCCAAGACCCCCCAGCCATGAAGGACCACACAACCTCAGAACTTCCCAAGCCCCTCCAACCCTGCCCAATACCATCAGACCCCTCAAGATCCCCCACCCATCTGATGTTTCAGTATTCAGTGTCAAAGGACAAAACTATGAATTCAAGAAGGGTTGATTTTGAGGACACACACACACACACACACACACGAACACACACACTCACACTCACCCACACACCCGTGAAAAAATAAGTAGAAATGGAGGGGAAATTCAGAAAAACTGAGGAAATTGCCAAAAAAAAATAGAATTTGGGGTGACCTACAAATACAGTTTGGTAGGTTTTGCCATAGAAGGTGAAGGGAATGGAGAGGGTGATTGCCTCGGATGTCCCATCATCAAGTTTGGGGTTGGTTTTATCCCCCTGGTGCAGTCCATAGGGATAGAGCAGGGATCCTGTGGGAAAATCAGGATTTGGGAACTGCCCCCAAATTCCCACCCAATTACATGGATTTTGGAGTGTAACCCACCAAATTTGGTGTTCCTATGGTCTTGGTTACCTAGAAATGGATGTCTCTTTTCCTGGGTTTTCATGGTGAAACTGGGGTGAAAGGGAATGACCCCAGTGGAATTACATGGGGAGCACACAGATTTTGGGAGAAGAGAGGGAAAATAGTATAATGTGGTTGGGAGAAAGTCTAATTTAGGTGAAAATAATGGTTTTTTAGGGCAAAGCCCCCAAAATTTACCTTTTTCCAATGAGGTTTTGGTGTCCACCATGGAACCTGGAGAAGAAATAGGAGGGAAAATGAGTTATCAATCATTTTTCCAGCAGGGATGAAAATGACAACACTTCTCAGAAACAAATATTTACCTAAAAAGAGGAGGAAGAAAACACTAGAAGGTGGCATCCTCAACCCTAAAATAGCTGTTAAAAAACGTGGAAAACTTAAAAAACTATAAATACATCCAAACAAGCAAACCAACAACCCTCCCCAAAAGAGATGATGCAGTAAAATGATGTTCCAGAGGCAAAAAATGTTCTCATTAAAACACCAAACACACACTTTGTCGGAATTTTGTGTGGAGGGCTTTGTGTATGTGTGGTATTTTAACAACTTTTGAAAAGAATTGAAGTATTTGAAAAGTTGGCTTTTTGATTTAATTATAGTATATTTTAAGTAGTAATTTAATTTCATTCAGGATATTTTAAAATTGTATTTAATCTTTAGATTTTAATTTACTGTGATTCAATTTTAATAAAAGATTTTATATAAGTGAACATTATTTAATTTAATGTCAATTTTTAATTCTAAATGCATTGCCTTTTTATTTAATGGAGTACTTAGGTGAATGCTATTTTCATTTATTTTCTATTTATTTGATTTTTATTTAATTTTTATTTAATTGAATCTTCAGTTTTTGCCATTTGTGTGAAGGAAGAAATTTTTCCCCTTCTATGCCCAAATTCAGGATTTTTTTGCCTTTTTTTCTGAATAAAATGAGGATTATTTCAATTTCTTCATGCATTTTTAAAGTGATTTAAAGGCACAAATCTTCCTTAAATGCATGAAAAACCAGGACTTTAAAGAGACAATATTCCAAGGAATGACCAAAATCCCACCAGAATAAAAATTACCTCACCTGGATTTCAATGAAGTGAAGAACTGCAGCCTGAAGATGAGCTCAAACACTCTCAAATGCTGGCTTTCACCTCGTCCTGCTCTTTTTTTTTTAATCAAAACAAAAAAATACTGAACATGTAATTTGCCAGCTTTCCACCCATCCAGTCTCTCTGAGCTCTCACAGGATTCTTTATAAAGGGAAATTTAATCACATGTTGAGGATTTTATCACGTGTTGGGGATTTGGGGCTCCTCCAGATGTATATTTTTAAAGAGAGATAAGACTTCTATGAATAATTTCGGGGTTCTGGAGACACCTCTGGATCCCTCCTCATCCTACTCACCCTATGTGAAGTTTTACCCCTTTCCAAGCTTTCAATTTTCATCCTGTGATTTTTTTTTTTTTGAACAAAAAAAGTCCTTTTAAAAATACCGTTTAATTCTAGATTTTTTTTTATTTTTTTTTTAAATCATGAGCAAGAAAATAGATTATCCCTTTAGGATAATATTTGTGATTTTGAGGACTCTTTTTTGTTATTGTGAGGCTAAGAAAAATCTTTATCATGTACTTTGGCCTTTTTTTTCCTGGAAGAAAGAAAAAGTCCTTATATGCAGGAATTCTACTTTTTGGAGAAAAAAAACCACCCTTTTTTAATGACCAAAAAACCCCATTTTTAAATGACCAAAATTTTTAGTGTGTTTTCTTTTTTTCTTCTAAAAAGAAGTCAGTATCTTTGTTTTTAGGGATTTTTTAAGGGAAATAAACCTTTTATTCTCTTTATTTTAAGGAAAAAAATCTTCTTCCTTATTTACCTGGCAATTTAAAAGTATATTTGCGGGAAAATTCTTTATTATCACTCTCCTTTTCTGTTTTTCTTATTTTTCTAAAGAAAAACCCCTTCATCAACTTGTACTTTGAGAAACCTCATTTTCCCTGTTCCGGATGGGTTTTTTCAAGCTCTTTAAAGTTGTTTATATTTTTTGGGCTTTTTTGTCCAGGAGCTGGGCTTGAACTTCTCCAGAATCCTCAGATGGGACTTCTCTCATTAATTTTGCAAAAAAAAACCAGACAGATTTGGGTTTGTTTCCCTGGAGACAGCGAGGAGGGCAAGGATTCTGAAGAATTCACTGGATTTTTGGAGGAGAGTCAGCTGGGGTGTCCCTGCGCATTCTCCTCACCCACACCTCTTGTGGGACCCCATCAGCAGCAAGATCCACCCGCCCACTTCCAAATTCTCCAGAATTCTGGGGTCAGTTTCTCTAGCCACCCTCCTCCAGCTGGGTGTGATGAGTTTGTGATGAACTGGTCAGAGTTTAATGCTCGCCCCAAGTCCCCAGCCTCACCCAGTCCTTGCCCTGCAAATGTCCCCAGGACAGTTTTGCAAGGAATAAAATCCTGTGCGATTTTGCTGGAGAGAGCCAACAACATCGGTAAAACTCTGCCAGGTCCTTGCAGGGAGAGGCAGCAGAATTCCAAGGAAAGGTTAATGCTGGCAGTCACTTGGTGTCACTGCTTTCAGTGTCTGGTGAAAAGTGATGTGAAAACCAGACGGTGTGGAATTTCTTCCTCTTTGTATCTTAGTGCATCATGGAGAGGTTGGTTTGGCTTGGGGCTGGTTTGTTCTGTTTTCCTTCCTGATTTAAGACTTTATCACAAAACACGGCTTTTATGTGCACTGCTAACGTGGGGAGGAACTGCAAAATTGTGCTTGCTAGAAATCTTGCTAAATGCTGGTTTTAAAGCTTATTTTCATTAGTATCATCTTCTCTGGGAACATGAATCATGGATCATACCCACTCTGACTAGTGTTAAATACTGGTTTTCCTTTTCTCTAGATTGGACCAAACCTTCAGTTCAGGTAAGAGATTTACACATGTAGTTTTAATTAAAGCAACTATTTTCTTCTGAATTTCAGTTGCTTCTTTCTATCCACTGTAAGAAACCACTTTTCTGGCCTCCTAGCCACAAGTGCCTACAAAAGGCACAGTCTGGAGAGTCATGTCTTTCAAAGCCACCCAAAATTCTGGATGGATCCCTTCCTGACTATTCCACTTTTAGCTCCTGAAGAAGGCTGAGTCAAATGACACAAATTTTGTCTGCTTGGAAAACTCTAGGTTTAAACACCGGAAAGTGGGTGTTTGGATTCCCATTAGTTTTAAACCTTGGCCTCAGAACACGGTGCTGGGAATATTTGTTGCTGTGTTTGCCCTCATGAGGATGTTGTTGCTGTTGTAATTTCAAAGAACTGGAACCAGCAAAAGGTACAACAGAGAAAGAGAACACCCTTCCCTGCCTCTTCCCTCTGGTACTGATCACAGAACACTGGATTTTAGCCCCACTCCCTTCTGCCTCAGCAGCTGTGACCCTAAACACAGTAAATTCTTTATTTTTCTGGTTGGAGGGAGGAAGCTGACACACCAGGCACATTTTCCTTCTGGAACATCCATTCCACAGCATTCCAACAGGGTAGCCTCTGTCACCTTCCCCCACAGCCTCTGGAAAGGGCTGTGCACAGGGCTGTGACGCAGGACATGGTGAAACACTGATCTGATCGGATCTGATCTGATGAGGCAGCTCCTGTGCATCCTTTCCTGCCATACTAATGATCTCTGCAAGCAGCTGGAAAAAGTGCAGCCTGAAGGATGGTCTGTCCCGCCCAAGGGCTGCCTAGGTCGGGAGAGGAAAGCAGGTTTTCATCAGGGACCCCAGAGTGAGGCAAGGACAGCTCGACCCCATTCCATGTGACGATGCCATCAGTCACCGCTGCAGACACTGCCCGCTGCCCCAGCCAGGTCACCGGGCTGTGTGCTCTTCTCTCCCTTCGACTCCGGCAGGAAACCAGCAGGATGCCAGCAGCCTTTCCAAGGAGAGGCTGCAAGTCCCAGTGGTGCAGCACAGCTCCCACTCGCTGCTCTGAGCAACAGGAAGTCAGGGATGGTTTAGTGCTGCGCTGAGTTTATTGCATTAATATCCATCAGTGCAGGTTTGTAGTGAAAGTTCCTGTATCTGCTCTTTACTGGTGTCTCTGTTTGATTTTAAATCCCCCTGCTTAGATTTCCTGTACTCCCTAATTAGTACAGAGAGAAAGAGACACTGGGAACACTTCCCTCGTTGACACTTGGGTTGTATTTATCATTAGTTGCATTAAATCTTTTTGCAATGAGACTTTGGAAAGAGAAGGAAATGCAAAGAGACACACAAAAAAGCTCATTTACAGCTTTGCAATAAAAATCTGAGCACACATTATTAATTTTTAATTCAACTGGCTCATCATACTTTAGAAATTTTGCTTTTTTTTGAAACTGAAATTGATATAATTTAGAATAACTCAGTTTATTTTAACATTTATTTTATTTTAAAGCTTTAATATTTTAAACTACAGTTTTCTTGGCAAAAAAAAAACAAACAAAAAAATCCCCAAAACCCCAAAAATAAAACCCCAACTCTGAATTAGGAAAGGGTTTTAAAAGGTGCAAAAACATCTTAGTCAGAACTCAGTTCTACGTCACCTGGAACAGATGGAAGGCTTTGACCACATCCTGATATTGACAGTGGCTCCACTTTCCCATGCGTGTGTGGCTTTATATACAATCACTCCAGTCCTGGATCTGAATCACACATGCAAACCAGTCATGAATCAAAGCTGGTCTATTAACAGAACATAACATTTTAGGATAAAATTTTGAGTATTTACCAGGCACTTATCTGTGACTGAATTATATTTATATTAGTGTGCATCTGTGCATCGTGGTGTGAATGAACAATCTGCCAAGATGACAGCTGTATCATGCTCTGGAAAGTGGACCAGCACAGCATCAGAAAGGAATTTTATTTGTTGCCAGCAGTTTCCAGCCACAGTCGAGACTAAGAAGCTCAAATTACACAGCTAACTTATTCTGAGAAGCTATTTATTTTGATCAGACTATAGCTTCCTTTTGTGATGACACTGAACACAATGCACTCAGGCTTTCTACAACCCAGGAAAGCATAAGAGCAGACAGGTAAAGAAGATTTTATCCAAAAAATCATGTTGACCATTGACCATTTAAGACACACAGTGGGTTAGAAATAACATTTTCAGAAGAACTACCTATATATTTTTTTTTTTTACTCTGAGTGTTGGTGAGATCTGGTTGAAAAAAGCTTTGCCTTGGAAAATTTTGTGGGAGAGGACTTCAGTGTTCTCCACAAAACAGATGGGAAAGATAATGGATGTTGTACATCTTCCTTCCTCTTTTTTCTTCCTGCCATGCAATCAGATCTGCTTAATTGTGACTCACACAACCCTCTTGTTGCTGCTTTATGCATCACTTGTGCTGCTGGTTTACTTCTTACAGCCTGTCAGCAGGCTTTGAACTGGGACTGAGGTTTAATTGGACCTGTGTGCAATTAAGAGGGACAAGCAGATTCACCCTTTTTTTATGAGAGGGACTCTACATAGCTGCCATGGTGTCTGGCAACGAAGACCTCCAATTCAATCAAACATGATATTCAATAACTTAGGATTTAGACAGCCAGATTTCACAAGTTTGTGCAGATGTTTTATAGGATTTAGTAGAGTACATCTTGTGTGAGTATGTAGTTTTGGCCTTGAGCTTCTTTTCTGACTGTCTAGCCCTAACACAATGGTCTAATTCTCTTGTGGAGAAATGTCTCTATTCTCTGTATGCAACTCATGAAAATGAAGAGAATGGAAAAAAAAGAGTTAAAAATCTGTGCAACCTTGAGTGACGAGAACACTATGACAATGATTGATTAAGTGCCACCTTAAAGGTATGCTCTCCTGTCAGAACCAGGCTCTCTCTATGCTGCAGTGGCAGGAATTTGGTTACAAAAGCAAGCATGTCTTTGTCCTCTATGAAATGTTAAAGACCAGCTCTAATTTTAACATCAACACGACAGATAATCTCATGTATCTTTTATAATAAGTCCTTTTACATCTGGTGTCTTCCTTTGCTCTTACTGACAGATTCCCATGTTCAACACAGTGTTCAGCTTTGACTCATGACATGGTAAAATGCTTCCAGAAGTGTACTGCTGTCTTCTACTCTCAAAATAACCCTCTGCTTTCCCCAGGTGACTACTGTCACCTCATTTTGAATTTCCTTGAAAGTTCAGGTGCCCAGAAACTCCTGGGGTCAGCTAACTCTCAGAGTGACTTCCCATACTGACAGAAGCAGTCCGTCTGTGTCTGGCTGAGCCAAAGTGAGCAAAGGTGAGTCAAAGGTGAAGAGGGAGATCTCTCTGAGGCTTTACAATTCTAGAAAAATTTTAAAAACACTGTTCAGAACATCTGTGCCATCCATGACTGTTAAATAAAAGGAAAAAGTAATGCTCCTGCACTGCGCTGAGGTGGAGATTTCTTTCTGACATCTCATATGGGGCTGTGTTTCAGATCTGGGACCAAAAGAGCATGGACAACACACAGGTGATTTATTACTGCTGAACAGTGTTTGCAGAGCATCTACACCTCCTCTGGTTCTACGTGCTCTCTCAGGGAGCATGTGTGGTTTGGAAAAGTGATGGGATTTGGCACAGCAGGGACTCAAAGTGACTCAAAGAAGTATTCTGTACCATCCAGGACCATGCTCAGAGGTAAAACTGCAGGAGTTGGAGAGAAGCTCTTCCCAAAGCAGCCGCTTCTTGGAGACTGTCTGGACTCCAGTTTGCTGGTGGGAGGTGGGTGGGTGACTGACTTTACTTTTTCCTTTTCTTTTTACTTTTTTATTCCCTCCGCATTTATTAGATGTTTTTTATCTGAACCCATGAGATTCTCATGTTTTTACCCTTCTGATTCTCTACCCCAACGCTCTGGCTGAGACAGAGCAAGCCAATGACTGTTTACCCTATGAGGAACTTGCCCAAATGAAACAGAACAAGGAAAGACCCTCTTTCATTAAAAAGGCTGAGGGAAATAAAAGGCCAACAGAGGAACACTGGAGTGAGTACAGAAACATTTCTCTACTGTGTTTGATGTTGGTAGCTGCCTCAAAAACCTTTGGAACTGGCCTTCTGTAGTTTTGGGCAACAGAATTTTGGCCTGATTGTAACACCACTGTTCCAGTCTTGATAAGCAATTTATCTGTAATTGCTGACTTTCTATAGGCAGTGTAGTACTCTCCAATTATCTGTGCTTTGGGAAATTATGGATATGGCTTAGGTCAAGCCAAAATTATGCTGACAGAAGTAACACAAAGGTGTATGTACATTAGTACATACTTTAAAACAAAGGGAGCAGATCTGCACAACAAAACATTCAGGGCTGACATTCACATCCCACAGACTCAGGGTGTTCTATATAGATTAAACCTAGGCTAGTGCTGTGGACTGAAAGGCTGCAGGAGGTGAAGCATTTTAGGAGACCCTCTGGATGTCAGGGTTTGGTTAAACCATTTTCAGAAAAAAAGCCCATCATCATGGTCTGAAAGGGCTCCATGAAATGAAGGAGTATGTCATACAAGGATATGACTGGGAAATTGACTCTTGAGCCCAGCTGAAGTGGTAATACACCAGTGCTATCCATAAGGAGATATGCAGTTACAGAAATTATGTCATTCTTCTGAAGCCACAAGTAATACTGATTCTTTTCACTAAAATTTTAAATAAGGCTCACAAAATGTAAGCTGTAGTGTATTGCAACTGATTTTATGAATTCATGAGGATCTACAGTAATGGATAGCAGCTTTTTAGTCTGGGGTGAGACCTGTGGTCTCTGCACAAGTCCTGCCTTCCTGCCACCTGACATTTGGGAGACATTGCTTTCAAGAGGCCTAAAAAGGCTGGCAGGTTTGGCAGACTAATTTGTGTTTCTCTGCTCTTACACTTTTGTTGTGCTCCTGTTGATGGAAGGGCTGTTGGAAAGCAATGAACTGATCCTGCATCCAGGCGAGGGTGCTGGAGGGCAGAGCACGGCGGCTCTGACCACGGTTTCCAGAGTGACTGCTGGAAGAGATTTCCTGGTGATCCAGCTGGACACTGTTCTCCTAAGCAAACAGTAGGATTCAGCTGGGAATGTCCAGTCCCTGAGCCATAAGTCACTGAGCCATACTTCAGCCAGATGAAATGTTTGTGATCACTGGGAGCTGCTGGCAGAACACATAGTGTACTGAGATTATTATCCTGAAAAACCAGGAAGTACACAGGAATTTTTTATTTGCCTTTTTTTTTTTTTTTTTTTTTTTTTTTTTTTTTTTCTGTTACTTGTGTACAATGTGTGAGAAAGAATTTAAAAAAAGAACTTGTGCTTATGCCTCCTTGGCTTTTTCTCCATTAAATCTATCCATTTCCAGCTGCTGGGGAATGTGAGGCAGTGACAGAAAGCAGGGCCTTGTCCCGGAGCTCTCTGGTTGTCACAGGTAAGGGAATTCAGTCATCAAGTTCCTCTTACAGTGCCATCAATACAATGATGAAAACAGACCTTCTGGTCAGTAAAATAACATTTTTTGATAGACTTTGGGCCAGAGAAATTATTTCTTTTTAACATCTCTGCAAGAAGAGGCAGGTTTTCACTATCAGTTTACAACATGACAAAGCAACCAGAGGTAGAGAAACCTCAGAGTCTCTGGAAGTGGCACCGACTAAATGTGGGTGTCCACCTAGGACTTGCAGATACCCCTGGAGACCCAGGGAGACATCTCAGTCCTAAAACATGCAACTTCTGCAGGGTGGGATATCCCACCCTCCTCTGAAGGCAGCAGGGTCTTGCACAGTCAGAGCCAGCCTTAGCACCTGCTGATGTCTGCGTATTTTCAGTGTGACTCCTCTAATAAATATTAATTATTTCTGTGTATAGTTCTTTCAGTAGTTACCACAGAGTTATTCCACATGGCGGAGGAGGTTAATGACCTGGAATCTCACAAGCACCGTATCATAATTATGTCAGTCATTAAGCCTCTAATGGTATGTTTGAAATATGGGAGAGGCAAGAGCTCATCTTTCTGTTCTCTCATGCTCCAAGCTGCCTTGTACATTTTCATATTCGCTGAACTCAGGAGATGCAAAGGATGTGACACCCCATGTAGAGACGAGGCTGGCAGATCAGTGGTGTGTTTCATCTAATCTCTTGCCTCTGAAATTACCTATATTTGTAGGGAGAATATTGTGATGTCTGAAGAGTGGCCTGGCTGGCGAGTGAGGACTTGATGACTCCGCTCTCCCTGGTCAGTGGCTGGTTTCACACCTGTGGATCTGCCACTTCAGCCTTTTGTGTCTTTACTTCTTCTGCCGTGTACTTTCCTCAATGACTTCAAGTGAGTGAATTTCAGCACAGAGCTGCAGGATCAGGACAATGAACTCCTGCTTTGCTGCTCTTGTACCAAAAATCCTCGCACAGCCAGAGAGGCCACGAGTTAGTGACCACTTAGAGTGTTTCTGGTAGTGCAAAACATTGTGGTGTGGGCACCTGGATAAATCCTTAATTTCAGCTTCATTTTAACTCCACTAAATACATACGTAAGTTTTCCCTGAATTTTATGTCCAGTGGCAGTTCAGATTACTTCCTCAGCCACAGAAATGGAAAGCTGCTGAGGAATCAGCAGGGTAGGTGTTCACACTTTTGCCAGCCTGCTGAAGATTTTTGGCTTATCACAATTTTTAGTTTTGAAATATCAATTTTAGAAAAACCAAAACATAAATAACATAAATCTTCCTTTCAGTTTTTAAATTTCAGAAGCCTAAAGAGGAAAATCTTGTAAATATGTATTGTTTGCCAACATGTGTGAGGACATTTAAGTGGAAAATAATTGTGACTGATATTTAAAAAAACCAGACTTGTTCATTTATTTTTAACATTCTGTAATTTTTTTCTTTTTAATTAAATTTTTAGTAAAAATTCTGTTTCCTCAATAGCTTTCAGCTTCTGTGGTTGACAAACATAAACCACATTGCTGTAGATTAAAAACTGAAATATTTTTTAACAATAGTAAACAAATTTACTATTCTATATTAACAAATTATACTAAATAAAGTGCCTTATTTACTATAGCTATTATTTATGCAATTATTTAAATAAATGTTCAATTTTTAATTTTAAGCACACATTTATTTGATCAGTGGGCTTGCATGAATTTTCATTCAATTAAAAATAATTTTTATAACTACACAAAATTGATCAGCATTTTCAGAAAATTTTGGGATAAAACCTCAAAGTTCATTTATGTGAAGGAGAATGAAGAAAAAAAGGATTTTCTGGAGAGAAGTTATGAAAGAAAAGCTAAAGAACAGAACACACTCTTAAGCAACATGGATGAAACACCAACTATGATGCTATTGAAAGGTTCCTGCTAACAAGACCACTCCCAATACACAAATATGTTTGAAATGGCTTCTGGGTATTCCTAGTGGTTGTAGATATCATTTGGAAAATTTTTAAAAGCTACAAATAAAGAAAACTATTTTGAAGAGGTTTTTTTTTTTTTTACAAATGTTAATGATTTATGTTTTCATGTAAAAATTTTTATTTCATATCTTGACTTTTTTAATGCTGTATCACAGGCAAGCTGCTGGTTTTCTTAGGAAAACATTACGACAAAAGCTCAAAATTGTCAGAAAAACTTGGTAACTTGCCTGCTTTTCCCATTGTGATTCCTTTCCCAAACTACACACTTTGTGGTTTTATGCTGTTTTGGAAAAAGAAAAAAAATAAAAAAAGAAGAAGCTGCTTGGAGATAATTCCCATAACACTCTTTATCTTCCTCACTTTTATCCATTAGTTTTTGCAAAGAGTTCCATGACTGAATTTCTATGCACTCAAATGCTTGGTTAAAAATCTCTGCTGGCATGAACAATAACCAAAACCAAAACCAAAACCAAACCAAACCCAAACCAAACCAAACCAAACCAAACCAAACTAACAAAAAAAGAGAGACGTTTCCATTGTGGAGTTTATTGTCAAGTATTGTTAATGCTTAGTTTTAACTATATTAATCTGGAAGTTATGTGGCAAAGGCATAATGGTGGCACAATGAGACCAGATAAATACACTGAGTAATACTTCAATAATCCTCTAACACATTTGATGACATTTAGGGTTGGTTAAGTCTTGGGTGCTTTTTCTGTTTTTATACAAACTGTTTAGGAAATCCCATTAAGGAGAAAAATAGAATGATCTGCTCTGAAATGTCAACTTTTTCTTTGGTGAAAAGCCTATCTTGGGGGTACTCCAGCTCCTGTTTCACATGCCTTAGGACTCCTGTAGAATTATGAAATATTCTTTTCCATTTTCCCTTAGTAATCAGTCATAGCAAGCGTGTGCCACTGCATTGGTATCGGTATTTATGCTGCATCTAAATCAGGAAAAACACACTGGTAAATCACATCTTCTTTATGTGCTATAATAGTGATGTAATCTTGCTACTTACATTTCACTCCACTGAAACATCCCTGCCTTAGGTTGTTCCCTGAGCTGTGTAATAAGCAAAAGTGGGGCCTTCTGTAAAGTAATTGATTAATTAACATAGAAATCTGCACCTTTCATAATGAATCAATTCCTTGAATGGGATGTGCCCTGTGCTTGTGAAATTTTACACTTCAAGCAGTTAGCCAATACTGTGAGATTGAGTAGTGTGGTGTTTTGCTATTCTTCCTAATTCTTATATTTTTATTATCTACACATTTTTCAGCTACATCTGATGGTGCAGGAATGAGACCAAAAGCTGGTTTTTTGACAGCTTTTATTCTTTTTTTCCTCAGCTTCTCTATTTCTAGCTAGTCTCTAAGGTAGTTTCCTCTGTGTTTTTCTTCTGCTTTTGTGGGCATAATGCTGAATCAATCTTATAATGGAATGAAAATGCCCAGAATATGTTTTTTCCACAAATTAACAGAGTGCTCAGGATTTTTGAGTACTTTCCTGATGAACAATGTAGCTGATTTGACAGCAAAACTCCAACTATGGCATGCCTTGATCAGAAAGCAAAAAAATCTAAGCTCTTCTAGAAATATTACAGTGATGTTTCTTCTCCAAGATTTTGTATTTTTTTCAGGACTATGAGCAGTTTTATTTTGCAAGAGGGAGGTAACCCTGAAATTTCTGACAAAAATTTCTTACAACTTCATTTTTTTTTATGAATAGCTGAGTGTTTCAGACCCATTTGAGGAAAATCTGCTGCTTCTCTCTAAAGAAGAAGGAATTCTTCGCTTGGGCTGTGAAATTAGGAATTCACCTACTTGAGGACATGGGTCTGCAATTTGCAATTAATAACTTTTTGGTGAGTCATGATTGGTTTCATTTTATGCTTATAAAAATATGTGAGCTTTCAAAGATATTTTAACCTTCATTTTTCTTTTGGTGTATAGCTGTGTCTGAAGTTTATTGGTAAAGCTATAACTGTAAATATTTGGCAACTGGCAATTTGCATTGCATAAGTTAATTACTTTCACTGTGTTATTTGCACTCAGTAATGAGATACTTTCGAAAACTAATTAGATGTCCTTGCTTAGTTGAAAAAAATCTTTTAAAGGCATTTATAATTCAATGTTCACTGCTTTTCCTGTGTCATCCAGTATCAAAGAGGAGCCAAATCACCTATTTCTGTCCCTTTTAGTTGAAACAGGACTATTTCCACTTTCTGTTCAGGGACTGGTTGTATTACCCAGCTTCATGCACATTGTTTATTTTCACTTTCATTTGGTGACAATCAAGAGGTTTCTGCTAAAGGAAATTGTAGAATAAAAGGCATATTCAGTTGTTTTTCTTCATTGACCCGTACCAGGCAAGACACAACTCCTGCACACAGGGGCCAGGTTGCAAATGCAGCTTAGTCTGGTTTCAGAGAGCAGAAGGAATGACCTCTAGTACACTGTGTAATTACCCTCATTTACTTCCATTCTTTAATTAAACTGGTGTCATTTCTCATAGCTTTTGCCTTGTGGAAAAACATTTTTCTGCTCAATATCATCAGAGGAAGAGTAATTTACTTTCTGTACATATTTTGGTAACAGGCACATTATAAATATTGGGATTTCTTCTTAGACTTGATAACTTCACATGCTTTTGATGCCAAAGTCATTCTGCTGGATGTTTAATTAGAGGACATCAAGGAGGGTTATTTACATTTAATTCTGTAGTTAACGTTTGGCCTTCTCAGTTTTATGCCAGACTTACAATATAACATCCACGCTGTCTGGCACTAATTTAACTTGTAAATAATTTACATGATTAATTTACTTGATAAGCCTCCCTGTTTCATTTTATGACTTTGTTCACAACCAAGCTGGTGAAATCTAGATGCACTGGCAAAGGGTTCAGCAAAAATAAATACTTTGGAATTTGTATCAGTGCCCCAAGATGGGTGTGACAGATGACATCTTGTCTGATGCTTCATAAAGCCTAACCGCTTGCAAAGAAAGTGTTCATCATTCACCATTATTACAAAACTTACTTCTAGGCTTGAATAAATAATATTCCTTAAAAAATCTTACAGGATATGTTCCTAGACCTACTGACCCTGGGACCTGAGCTGGCGTGGTCAGTCCTACGTTGCCAAATTCCCTGGGCCTCCAAAGTCTCACAGATCTGGTCTAAAGAGAAATTGTGTCAGGGCCATCATGGGCTGCTCCAGCAGAGAACAGAAAGTCAGATACAGTCAAGAGAAAGTTCAGGGAAATAACTCATCCAATACAATGGCAAAAAAAATTGCCAACCCAGTAATTTTTTTTGTTTTCTCACTATTTAAATAGTGACATCCATGAGAGCTTGTTGGTCTGTCTGTCCTTTCCTTCATACAAAGGCTGATGGGTTTTTTGTTTATCGGGCACAGCTATTTTCAACCACTGTCGGGACAAAGTCTTTTTTTCCCTTTGCTCATTGAGTGCAGGGCAGCATCCAGACTTTGAAGGACAGCAAGAGAGAAATTTTGGATAAAGTTCTGAGGGCAGGTTCAGCCTTTTAATAGCAAACCTTCCTATCTCACTCTTGCTTCCATCTCTCTGCTGGCTCATCCTGATGAAAATGTATTTTGGGCTTCATCGTCCGGTGGAAAGGACAGTTTACGTGCAGAAGGGGTGCACAGGATGATGGAGATGGTAACAGCACTTGTTTCAAAGGGATTTCCAAGTATGTTCTGATTGTGTGGAGGCACCTATAAACTCAGAGTATTTATTCTCCTGGAAGAACTCTAAACTGGTAAATCCTGGGTCTCTGCTCCAGCTGCTTCCCCAGCCTATCCAACATTGGCTTCCACGGTGGTTGAGTCCAGCTAGAGAGCATCAGTCCTCTAGGGAAAAGGCTCAATGGAAACAAACATCTCAAACCCCCCTGCTTGATGTGCAGCCCTCCTCTTGAAGTCCTCTGCAGATTTTGTCAGTGAATTTGAGAAGAAGACTAGGGGAGGGAGGAAACCTGGGCATGAGGTGCCAGCAATCAGCAGTGTTTTCACATTGCTGCAAAGGGAACTCTCTCTACAATATCCACAGTAAATAACTGCAATATCAGTAAATAACTGTCTCATTTTATGGCCATGGCTCAAGCAGCATGGCACATGGAACTCTGAACAACAGAGGGAAATAGTAAAAATAATAATCACTTACCCAGTCAGAAAACAGCAAGTTGGTTGAGTTGCCAGGTGATTGAGGTGTTTGTATTGGGAGGAAATAGTGAGTTTCAAGTTTCTCAGCGGATTCAGAATACAATTGTAGCATATGTCTGAAAAGGCAAACAAAAGACTGAAGAAACCTGCCCTCTGGCTGGGCATTTTTTTCCAATACGGCAAAACTAGGTCAGAAGCTGTGGGATGGATGGATGGAGTTATAACTGCTGCTTTTCACTAACTTTACTGAGAATATTCTCTAAAGCGTTGGTTCCACAGTGTTGAGGACTCTCCACATGTGGAGACACGAGGCTTGACTCCATTTCAGAAGACTGATTTATTATGTTAGATATTATATTAAAATGCTACATTAAGACTATACTAAAAGAACAGAGAGATCAGAAGGCTCAACAAGAACGAACAGAACAGAATAGAATAACAAAAATCCTGTGACTGCTCACAGCCTTGGCACAGGTGGCTGTGATTGGTCATCAATGGAAAACAATCCACATGGACCAATCATGGATGCACCTGTTGCATTCCACAGCAGCAGATAGTAATTGTTTACATTTCTCTCCTGAGGCTCCTCAGCTTCTCAGGAGAGGAAAAATCCCAGCAAAGGATTTTCATAATATCATGGCTACATTTCACCCTTTTAAATTTATTAAATTAAATAGAAAAAGAATGTTTGTAATTTCTTCTGCTGGGCCCTTGCAGAAGAGAGAACAAACATTTCTTGAGGTTTGTCTGTTGCCAATCAAAATCTCAATCAACTGCTGATGTGGAATGGTCAGGGAAATTCTTCAGCTGTAGAGCATCACATTCTATCATATCACTAAAACACTCTTAAAATATAAGAAAATGCAAAAACTCATGCAAAGAAAGTTCATTGTTTCAAGTCCAAACAGCTGAATTTCAGGACAGACAAAGAACTGCTAAAGAAAACAAGAATTATCAAAAATTCATTGACAGTTATGAAACAATCCAGAGAAAATTCTGGAATGTCCTGGCCACAGCCCTTCATTGAACCACTTGGGCTGAGGCTAATTTTTTTTTGGCTTTCCAATGCTTTTGAGCTGCTAGATCTTTCCATGAGGCTCTTCAGCTTCTCAGAAGGGGAAAAATCCCAGCAAAGGATTTTTCATAATATCATGGCTACACCACAGGATTCAAATGCTGAGACAGTTAAATTTATTTAATATATTGCATAAATATTATGCACTGATTTAGACAGGGAAAGATGAAATTGACTGACCCCATATTATAAACATTAAACCACTGGAGCTGCGTAGAAAAGAGTGTGCTCCCGATCCCTAGTTCACAGGTTTATTTATTTCTTCATTATTTTAGTGAAGCAATGGCTTGTGGTGTAAAACACATTTTGCAGAGTCCCGCGATGAGAAAATGGAGCAGGACTGATGACACAAGGGGCACCACACAATCCAAGGAGCAGCACTGCCCTGGATGGGCAAACCCCTGGAAATTATTTTGGGTAATTACAGAAAGCCTCTCTGCCCGGCTGCCATTGGCCCTCATGAGCAAATACCCAACATGAGCCAGTAACTTCGAAGATCTGATTCTTGCAGCAGGCTTCCACAGCACTGACCTCTGATGTTCAATAGCAGAGGCTTGGATAACTGGCTGCCTGGAAAATCAGCAGGCCAAGCAAACTGAGGAGCAGGAAGGATGATACAAACTGAATTTCCTGAGAGGTCCAGGTGCCATTCAGTGAAGAGCAACAAGGTGCTCAGTAAGAAAGACTGAACAGCAAAGTAAGGGAGTAAGGAGCTGCTGTTGGAAGATCCTTTTGTGAGGAAGGAACTTCTGCCTCCTGTAAATGAGAAGTTTATGTTCTGAGGATAACAAGGTGAGTCCAAAGTGGAAAGTTGCCAGCTGAATTAAAGAAGTTTTTTTTTGACAAAGCTGAAGTGGAGTATTTAAACTCAAGTAATGATCATGTATTGTGAGTTGTATTTTCAGCAAGTATTACTGAGTTTAGATTCAGAACATGTCACTGTCTCAGGCAAGAGCTTTAACTGCTCCCAGCATGTTGCAAGGACTCTCTTTCCACCAATCAACATCTTTTGAGTAAAGCTAATAGACAGACAGGAATTCAGAAATATTTCTGACAAACTCTTGCTGCACAATCAAAGAATTTTTAAAGACTGGTTTTTCAGTTGAAAAATATGATGGTATTGTAGGTGTTTTCTAAGCAAAACATAAAGTAAATATATGTTTCTGAATCTGTTTGGAAAAATATCTCTCTTCTTCTTCCTGTTCTGCAGTGTTAAATATTGGTAGAAAATTTTAAAAAATCAGCACTTAGCTGTTTCTGCGAAGAAATTTTTCCTGAGGGATGCAGAAGGAAATACTTTCTACTCAACTAAATATGTGAAGTTTGAACATATACAAAGAAAAGATCAAATTATTTCTGAGTGGTACTTATGTGTTTTATGAAGGGAATCAATTTCTGTAATGTGTTGACAGCGGCTTATTGCTTGTTAATATATTTAAAAGGCACTTGAGAGACAATTGGCTTCATTGACTGCAGAGGAAAAATTTATTACCTGTAGCACAAGATGGGGAGGATTGTAGTTGTCCAAGTACTGGTTACTTTGAATGGACTCAGGCTCAGTCTTTTTAAACTGTTACTAATGGAAATTTAGATTGCAGCTCTGTGAAATGAATTTATTTGAATTCTTTTTAAATTAATCTATTGGCCTTCTTTCTGCAATGTACAAGCTCTGTGCTAATTGGGTAATGGTTTCTTGTAACAACTCCATCTGCACCAGGGATATTCAGGAAATAAACAAAATGGGCTGTCAGACAGGAAGAATTTGTGGTACTATAACTACAACATCAAAAAAACCCAAAACAATCCAACAACAAAATTATGCCATGCCCAAGCACCCAACACTTACTGGGATGCAGAGGCTGCAGGCAAACTGGGGCCCCACAGACTGGCATCCCCCCAGAACATCCCTGTCCTGCAGGAAATGTCCCCACAGAGTCCTGCCCCTGCCATGGTGTCACAGCTTTTTCATCATTAAGCTGAGATGTACCCAGGGATGGCTCCACAGCAGCTGAAGCTGCAGCCAGCTGAGGGGTGTCTGTCCATCCCCAGCATCCCTGCCCTTTCCAGAGCCACCCTTGGCACTGGGTCTGGCGCTGCTGATCTCCACCTGGGGGAGGCACCAGTCAAAGAAGTCGAAAGTGCCTGAGCTCCTGCATGCTGCAGCTCCAGGGGGTGAGAAGCCCACGGTCCCCTTTTTTGCAAAGCCACTCAACCAGGTCACACCAGCCAGAAGCACAAATCCTCATGTATTTGCATCTTTCAGTCTGTTTTCCTTTAGGAATTCTTAATTTTATAAATCTCCCTCTTTGGATGGTTATGAACATAATTCTTCCTTTAGTCTTTCAAAATCCTGCCAAGCAGACAGAACTTTTTTCACCCTCTCTTGTTTCTTCTTCCTACCCCCATCCCCACCTGCTTTTCTTCATTATTCTTTTGTCATTTAAGACAAGATTAATAATACTGGTGGGCCTGGAGTATTCTTGAAATAAATGGCTTCTTTCATTGTCCCATTCTAGGCATCATTTTGGGTTTTAATCACTTGGGTTTTGCCTCTCAGCCCCTCTGACAATAGCATCCCTCCTGGATATATACAGTCTGTGAGATTTGTGTGAAGCTGCAAGTCAGTTCAGTGCTGTTTACTACTACCCATCAATAAAATAAAAAATAAATTTAAAAATCACCCAATTTTTTCTGTTGCTGTGATGAATGCTCAGTAGCTTCTCTATACAAAATTAGACTCACTGTGAATGCCAAGAATTTTTTTTTTTAAAGGGGAGAAAGATTCTGCTTGTGCAGGGAGGTTGGATTAGATGACCTCCAATGGTCTCTATCAAACTTGCCCATTTTGTGTGGTTTCATTAAAAGGAAAGTTGGGACATCATAATTTTAGAACTTTAGAGGGAAGAACCTGAGCAAAATTTTTCAGAAAAGTTAACAGAGAAAGAGCCAGGGTTATTCCTGGGCATGGCGCCATTTGAAAATTGGTTTTTGGTGGTTTTTTTTTCCTTTTTTCTTTACTTTTCCTTTCCAAACAGGAATAAAATCAAGGCCCATAAAATTCTTTTCAGACAAGATAAAATAAATAAATTAAGGACATTACATTGAAACACAGAGGGACACACACCACTTTAATACATAAAAAGTGTTCTAAAGAGTACCTGACTGAAATCTGATGAAGTGTAACATTAGGAAATTATAGGTTCATGGGTTTGCCTTTATCTATTCTGAGTTTACCACTGAGTAACAGAAATGAGAATCCAGTTTCCTCTCACCGAGGCCAGGCTTCTCCAGAGAGCAGACTTCTTTCTTTCCTTTCCAGCATGACAGATGTCTTTAGTTAAATTTCATGTTGCCCCAAATCCTCTTATCATCTCCAATTAGGGTTTATTCTTCATCAGCACTTTGCCTGGCTGGAGGCCAGCATTTCAGGAAGAGATGGATGTTTCAGTACTTCTACATCTCAGATCACCTTGCTCTCTGTCACTCTGCCTTTTTAATAGAGGACATCCTAATTGATGACATTTTAGCCACAAAGTCTGGTGATCAGATGCTCCTGCTGATACCAACCTTTTTATCGGCTTTGGATGTGGCAAGACATGGCGACAGCCAAAGGATCAGGACCCTAATTTAAAAAATGGGCTTTGTGCCAGGAGTGCAGTAACAGAAGAATGTTGTTACTGTTGAGAAAAGGAGAATAGGTGGTTGTTCTTCTTAATCACTTTGATGAAACAGCCAAAATTCATTGAAGAGGAGGAGGAAGAAGAAGAGGAGGAAGAAGCAGAAGAGGAAGAGGATGAAGAGGAGGAAGCAGATGAGGAAGAAGAGGAAGAGGAAAAAGCAGCAGTTGAAGAGGAAGAGAAGGAAGAAGAGGTAGAAGAGGGAGGGAGGGAGGGAGGGAGGGAGGGAGTCCATCTGACTTCCCTTGTTGTCTTCACTTTCCTTGTTCATTGTCATGAAGCACAAGCATCTTGGTATCTCACAAGTCTGCTGCAGCTGGTGGTGCGCCAGATCTTGGTGTCAAAATCCTCAAAGCTTCAAAAGCCACCAAAAGCCTCTCCTCATACTCATGTGATGTCAAGAGCTAGGTGTACTTCACCTTGCTCATCCAAAATGGGAAAAAAAACCCCTATGACTGTACTTTTAGTTATTAATCACATGGTAGAAGGGATAGCAGGTATAACTTCTAACATCTTTTTTATTTTCTGTGATATACACGTGTTAGGAGTTTCTCAAATCAATCAAAAGAAGTCCTGTGTCTGTTTCCCTATGATCTGCTGAAGGAACGCTGGCTGCCATTCCCTGACAAAAAAGAACAATAATTTAGAAAGAGACTGAAAACATTATATAAAGGAATATTAATTCTTGAGAAATAATGAAAGACAGGAAATCTTCTCTAGCAGTAACAAGGTTTTCACACCATGGGCCCTGTGCTGTCAGACCCTATAAACCCATTAGAACCAAAAGGCACAGAGTGATAGCTGTCACTTCTGGTCCCTTCTTCTCTCTGTGAAGATGGAAGGGAAGGCATGCTGAAGAAAAATAAGAACCAGGTGCCACGTGGCTATTGGGAGGCAGAAAACTCATCAAGCATGAGCTCAGTGGGTGAATTTCATAGGTAACAGGAGATCCACAGGCACTCTGGGCACCAGCAAGAAGGAAACACATCTCCCTCTGAAGAGACTGGTGAGTGAATGACCTGAGTAGGGACACAGCTTGCTCTGAGACGCAATCTCCCTTCCCTGCTGGTAGATGTACAGGTGGCAGTGTCAGGGGAGCCCCACCTAGGTAGAACTCATTGCTAAGAGGATCATCTGAGATGAGATGTGTCTATGCGTGTTCCTCCGTGACAGCTGCCACCTTGGCTGATGCTCCGCAGGCTCAAACGAGACACCCCTGCCACTCAGGCTAAATAAAGACATAAACACAGAGCTCCCGAGGTCTCAGCCAGGGAATCAAAGAGTCCTGCTGGGAGCCCAGCAGTCACTTGTCAGCTGTGGAGTGGGTTTGTCATATGCACTGCTGGGAAAGAAATCTGTCAGAGACTTGTGTATCAACAACACCACTTCAGCCAGCTTCTCCTGCTGCCATTCTCTTTGGGATTTATTGGTGCAGCAAGACCTTGTATCACAGGTGGTATATTTCACAATCCTTTTGGAAGTCCTCCGTGTATCAAGGGAAAAATCTGGATTTAGGGATATACCCGTATGAGTTTTGAACACCACTATGAAGGAAGGAGGGGAAAAAAAATTAAGCCAACAGAAAAATATGGATTAGGGAAGAGCTCAAATGTGAATATTGATTGAGACAAACACACAGGCCAAGTCTGGTGCAGGCAAAGTATTTGCCCAGGTGTAGAATCTATTTTCAACTCATTTTTTACTGTGTATTGCTTTGACTGGAGTATGAGTTTCACATATTTGGCACACATACTGAAACCAATTGCCTGATTTTGCTGATACATCTATGTACTTGTCTGCAGCTATGAGAATGAAGACTGACAGGTGACATTCTCATGGTCTGACCTTTTTCAACATCCCACCATGGAAATAAATCCTGTTTGTACCCCATAACCCACAGAGCTGATTCTGTCTGAGGCTGACCACCATCCAAGGAAGATGTCCCATCCCGTGTTCTTTGCTCTGTTGCAGATCAAGCTGTTGTGCAGGTGCACAGTCCAGCTCCCTTTGGGTTTTGTTTTCAAGGAAATGCCTTTCAGGTGGGCGTGGCAAGACGGCCTGGGGAATCACATTTATTCTGGATTTCCTGCTATCCATGCCAGTTCAGCCTGGCTGAAATGCAGTGGCAGCACTTCCATTCCTCACAGGGCTACTTCATAGACTCTCAGAGAGAAAATGAAATTATTTGTGCATCACCCGGGTCCATAATAATCACTGCCAAGTACCTCTGAGGGGATAGTCCCAACCAAGGATCTCCTCTTGCTGGTGTCTCTTTGTAAGAATGTGCAGAACAGGTGCAGCAATTCAGATTCACAACCTGCCTGAATGTTTAAGTGAAGACAACTCATTCCATGTGTTTTCTCATATGCTTCGTGTGTAAAATGTTAGTTGCAACGTCATTTACACTTCCTGAACAGACCAGCTAACACAAAATTGTCTCTGTCATAATACTGCTGGAAAAAATATTGCAAATTTATTGCTTCCTATGATTTTTGTTCATGTTCAGGAAATTACATTAGAAACCTGGCTGTTTTGCATCTATAGGGCATTGTAAACAACAAATTCACTTTTAATAAATAATAGCCACAGTCAGGCTGAGAAAATGTAAGACTGGATTCTGAGCTAATATAATTCACAGCAGATATATGGAAATTGAACTCTGTGGGTTTACATCAGCTAATGGGTCTGACCCAGGATTTATGTAATACAATTACATAAATCTCTTAACTGAGGACTCATACTCATTTTGTAGAAATTCACCAATTAACCAACTAGTGTATCAACTCAAAGAGCAATTAAGTGTCTGACAGCCTCACAGAGACTTTCTTACATGTTCCTTTAGCTGCAAAACAATGCCACTTTTTTTTTTTTTTTTTTGCAAAATACAACCACAAATACCATTCCACTTGTAATTGAGCCTGCTGTGCTCAGGAGAGAATAATCACCAGACAGCTCCTCACTGTAGACAAAAATAAGACAAATGGTCAGTCTCATAACACCAGACCTGTCTAGACTGAGCAAAATTACATGGACCAAAAAACAGCAAAAATGTCAAGGTTATCAAACTCCCTTCATGCCCTATTGCTTAATCCCACTGTGCAAACACACTCACAAATGAATTTGTGTTCATCTCAGCAGGCTGATTTACTCTTCAGTGTGGCTTAACAGTAATACATAGATAGCATCAACAAGATAGAAATAGAGAAAAACATAACTCCCACACCAACCAAAGCAAACCCTCTTTTATAACTTAGAGAATTGCTGATGCAAACCCAGGCCTTCCAGAGGAGGTGGTACGTTCATCATGCTTAAACCCAGGCTGCACTCTGAGCATATGGCAGATAGAAACAGGTTTTTATGAGCTACTAGTTGTTACTTCTGCAATTCTTATATATCATCTTTGGCTAAGTCACTTATCTCTCGCCATTTTTTTTCCTCAAATTTGAAAAAATATCAATTGACCAAACAGTCTTTTTTAGCACACCCCTTCCTCTAACACACAGTTTCAGTTAACCTCTGCAGTTGTGCTGTTTTTCCTGTAATTTGACCTTGAAGCTTTTTTTCTCTGGCAGATGGCATCCAGTATCTCCTGAATTGGTTGCATTATGCTGCTTGTTCCTACACTCCTACATGGAAGCAGGAACTCGCAAACACCCAGGAAGGATGAGGTGGAGAGGAAGGAGCATCACCTGTACTTGTCAGCAGAGGTGTTGTCACCTCTGGCTGGTGGAGGACTGGACTAAGATTGAGGGAGCAGGAACAAGAAAAACCATTTCTCCATGATGTGCACTGACTAGCCAGACCCTGAAGTGGATTTGTAGAGTGGCTCTGAAGAGCTCTAAAATGCTTCTGGAAATGGAAACAAATTTTTTACACCTCAACTTTTTTTCAAGCAGAAAACTAGATTTCTTTTCTTTCCTGCTTAATGCAGATCTCATAAACAAGGAAAAAAGTCCTTCAGCAAAAAGACTTACTGAAAATCCCAGAGAGCGGTCAGAACTATTAAGACCAGTTTTATTTTGAAGATTTTTCTCATTCCTCTTTACTAGGGGTACTGAAATAGGTCCAGGCACATCACAAAGTCTCACTGATGCTGCTCTTACCAGCTGTGGCTGGTTATTAGGATAACCTCTTGTAAATACAAAGAAACATAAAGGTCAGAATTAAGGAATAGATCCTTGGGAGCCTGGCCCTGTTGAATCCAATGCTATGGAAACGCTCAAATGCAGAAATATCACAGGATTCAGTCACATCTCCTCCTCCAGGGAAGTTTCCTTGCCTCTGATGTATCAGACCCTGTCTGCTGCTGATCTTTTGTTAGTGCCACAAAGTTCCTATTGCACCTCTGCTCTTTCACATGTGATGGACCATGAGGTTTCTACAGCAATTCATTCTGTGCTGAGATGCCAGTCACTGCCTGGTTGAACGAACAATAAAAAAAAAAAAAGTCCCCTCTGTTCGGCAGGCTGTCATTGTCAGACTAAACAGCAACAGAGCAGGTTGTTCTTGGCTCTTGCTCCACATATGATATAGATGCTGGCTGTTCTTCAGCATTTAATGATCCCATGCTATGTATGAAGAAATACAAATAGTAAGTAAAGGCAGATGCATTTTATTTGGCAGTTAAAAGATGCTCACCATTTAAAACTGAATATAGTACAAGTTATCTGTGCAATAAAGTGAATTTATTGAGCAGAAAATGGTTTGCTTTATACAGTAAATCATTTTATGTATTACAACATTTTTTTCCTTCCAGCATCGAGTTGAGCTATTCCACACTGAATACAATTAAATATGAATTGTGCCTGGAAGGACACCAGTTCTATCTACTTTTTCAAATATACAGGAGACAAATATTCAAGTCTCTGCTCTTATCTACATGTGGTGTATAATACATATATTTCTGATTCATTCCCATGAGAAATGCATCCACTTAACTAATGCTCCTCCTACAGTTTCAACTGCACAACTCTTGTTTCAGTTCCCAAAATTCAGATTATCTCCCCACTACATATGGTGACTGTGCTTTTATAAAGCTTTCCCAGTGACCACTGAGAACCAACATTTTTGCACTTGTTTGAAGACCCTCATGCTGCTAACATTGACCTGTATTAAGTGATATACCAGTTTCTACTATTATTGTATCTGAGCACCCTCTCTTCATGTATTAAATGTTCCACAGCTGTCACTGGTCTTTGCCAGATATATTGTGGATAAAATATCAGGCCAGACAGTTCTTGACAGTGTAAGCTTTTAGAATAAAACCAAAACATAAATAAACCGACAAAAAACTACCCCAAAATCTACAGTACATCTTTGTTTAAGCCACATATGCAGTCTTTTTAAAAAGAAAAATGCATAAAAGTACCTCTTACATTTGTTGAAAAGTAAGATTCATTCCTTGCATACTGATATTAATTCCAATAATTTTTCAGCTTTTATTTCCTGGATGTGCAGACATAGAAGAAAAAACAACAAAACAAAACAAATCTCAAACCCCCACAAAACCCTGCAGGATTTTGATTTTAGTTTTCTTTTTTAAAAAAACATTGAAAACATGTTGGGTCAATTTGAAATATTTGAAGTGTCAAGCTTTTAAAGCTAAATTACATTAGTCATCACCAAATAGAATTTGAGAAATTAAAAATTTTCTAAATAAGAAAAAGCCCCATTCACAAATTATTTATAAGTTGCAATAACATGCCCTAGGCTACTGAGAGGAAAAACCTACAAGCAGAAAAATTTCTTTAAGAAAAAAGAAAAAAAGATCACTTAGAGAGCAGATTTTTTTTCACTGTGAGTTATTTAAAAATGAGAGAAAGCACTCTGACATTTGTTTAAAATTGGACTTTTCCAATTGCCATAAAATTTCAACATCAGTACTTTTTTTTAAAAAAATCTTCATTTCTTAAATCCATGTTTTATTGTTGGAACATCTTCTGATAGCTAATCAGATTTCAGGCTTTTAATCCTCCTGGACATTTAAACTTTTAGTTATTCTCATCTTTCTATCTATGCTTTGGAACTCTCATATCTGTGCTTTTCTAAGAAAGATGCAGATAAAGAAAAAAAATAAAAGCAAATGGAGATATGGGTAGTTTAAAATATGTTTTGTTATGGGTTTCTCTTGCCTGTTTACTTTAAAGGCAGAGTTTAAATGAATCATTCAAGCACTATCTTTATCCAGTATTTTCCAAGCTTTCAACTCCAAGAGTAAAGATTTCTCAGGATTTTTTCTCAGGATTTTCTTCAGGATGGAGATTTCTCAGCTAGGATGTAATGGTTAGTTTACTTAAATTCTTCATTCTGTTTTGCCACATATGATTTGGGTTTTTTTGTTTTGTTTTGTTTGGGGGTTTTTGGTTTTTTTTTTTGGGGTGGTTTGTTTGTTTTTTTGTTTTGGGGTTTTTTGTTTGTTTTTTTGTTTTTGGGGGGTTTTTTGGGTTTTTTTTTTTGTTTTTTTGTTTTTTAAATCTGTGGTCACCTCTAAACCACAAATAATCCACTTACAATTTGCGGGATTCTTCGTTTTTACAGAAGAAGACAGGAAAAAGGACATGGCCAGAAGAACCATGTAAATTCTTTGGACAGGTATTACACTGAAATTTAGGGTGGTACAGTTTCACTAGCAAATTTTTTTTGATATCTTTTAAAGGAGGTATCTAAATGTCCCCAAGAGGAATCCTCTGTCTGCCAGAAGAGATTAATTCTCCTGTGATGCTTGGAGCAAGACACAGGAGCCTTTGAAAAGTTTCCTTCCTCATTCCCTTCTCCTAGGGAAAATTTCCTTGATAAAAAAATTACCTGCCTGCAATGTCTTACCAAAAATCTTTTTCAATAGGCATATTTCAAAATAAATATTTCAACCCCTCGCTCCCCAGGAAATATATTTTTATTTCACAAGGACTGGACATTAAAATAATTTATTTTATTCAAGATTTTCTTATCTGACTTACCAGAAGTAACTTACTCGTCCTGGGTATCTAAACAGGAGAGTTTCTACCAGGTGCTGTATTTTCCTCTCATTAAGGTGGGCCACACTTCTGAAAAATAAGGTCGCTTGCACACCTAGAAAGGCAGCTTTCCAGAGGTAAAGACTCTGAAGGTCACTTGCTGACCTCTAGTTGAAAAACCTGTCTGCAAACTGGGAGGCTCAGTGGCCAAAATCCCCAAAACTGCCCATGGGTTCCTATGTTTCTGTGCCATTTCAGCCAACAAAACCCTAAAATTAAAAAATCTTACCACATGGAAGTTATTTTTGGCAATTTCTAGAAATCTCAGCTAATATTCTCATTCCTCCAATGCCATTATTAATGTCTCTGCCAGAAATGAGACTGGGCTGTACAATTTTGGGTCCAAAGATACTGGAAAATCAGGTGCTCTCTCACAGTCACAGACACAGCTTGAAGAGTGACACATGAGATGAACAGCAAAATCCACACAGGGCCTCTATGAATGAATGGGAATGGACTCTGTGGAAGTGTGGGCACTTCCTAGAATGACCCAGAAACAGTGAAATCATATTTTTCAAGCATGGCATGTGGGCAAGGAAACGTAGTATACTCAATTTTCAATTTTTTTTTTTTTCTGTATGTCTGAGTCAGACTGCCAGTTCAAGCTGAAAAGTGTTTACCTAAAATTTTAATTCCTCTGAGAAAAAACGGGTAAAGAGACATGATGTTTTTCTAGAATTTGTTTGAATATCTCTAAGGGAAATGTGAGCTTGGAGGAAATCAGGGCTAAGCTCTTTCCAGGGAATGCTGTTAATCTGAGACAACAAACTCGTCAATGAAGCTCACAAATTACTTTGCACATGAAAACGGAGATCAGCAGAAGCAGAACAAAATGTGTATTTTTAACATTACAAATATATACTCAAGCCAAGAGTTACGAAGCTGGAAGTGTCCAGCCAAATGTGTTGTTTTCTGAAAGTACTCTTCTGACCCAGAGGGAACTCTGGGATTCCTAGCAGCTGACACAGCTATGGAATCTGAAATTGCCAGATTTAGGAACTGCAGAAATTGAGCTAGGAAGGCTTACACACAACATCTCATGGATACTGCCCTCCCAGTTGTTCAGCATTGGAATTTAAAAAGATCCAACTAGATGCAATTAGCTTGGAGTTCGTCCCTCCTCACATTTGGAAGTGCCTCTCTCAAGCATTTTGCAAGAGAATTTTGCTAAATAATGGATCAGGTGAACCAGATAAAGTTTGCGATTTTAAATCTCATATAGACTGTATCCAAACTGACCCAAATTCATTAAAAATTTAAAAAACGAAAGGAAAGAAAAAGGTTGTACATGACCACATGGATGAGGTTTGAGGATGGAGTGCTTTCTGTGACTGGGCTGCTATTTCACTCTGGTTTTGGTGGTTTATTCCATTATGTGCCTCCTGTAAGGACTTGAGACTGAAACACATAGCACAGGGTTGCATTTTTTTGTGGGGCTGCATATGCCTGAGCTATCAACAAATTCAGATACATGGTTAATAACAAAAAGAAAATGGTTTTCAGTAAGGCTTCTCTGCTGGACAGTTATCAATTCTCTGCTCTAGGTCAAAATTGATTTAAATCTCGGTTTGAGCTGAAAATGGCAGTCCTCATAGATTTATAGTGTTTGCTTTTGCTCTGACACACAAAACTGGACAAACAAAAAGTACATTTCAGTAAGAAGTTTGCAAATTCTGGTGGAATTAGTGGGAGAGAACTTCAAAAAGTGATTTGTGTGATGTAACATATTCAGCCATAGGACATTTGAAAATACTTCCCTCACACACAGATAAAGGGAGAGCAAACCAAACCAAAACCAAACCATCTTTACATTAACGAGCACAATCAACATTGTAAGTGTATAAATGAGGGATGATGAGCCCTAATTTCTACTGAAATTTGTCATATTGCTCAGAAGTTTTTTCTCACGTGAATCTAAATGAATCTACACATGAACTTCTGATCCCCTGCAAAGCTCACTCACAGTAAAATGGAAATCAGGGCTGTCTGTAAAAATGCATCCCATGAAAAATCTGATTGAGTTGGGACCAGATATGGGTTCCTCCAAATGCCTATGGATCACGGACTTTTAAAGAGCAGTGTTCTACCATTTCTCTTTAAATGCAAAACCATGAATTTTTGTAGCTCCCTGTTATTTGCAGCAACTTGTGCGGAAAAAAAAACCCAAAAAAATTACCTGTTATTTTGTAATTTTTGAAAGTACATACCTTTCTCACTGAATGTATAAAAATATTTATCAGTCTAATATTTTACAATTTTTCTTCTACCAGGAGCGAGACATCTTGCTGTCTTTTTTTTTTTTTTTTTTTTTTTTTTTTTTTTTTTTTTTTTTTTTTTTATGAATGGATATGGTATTAAGCGAATTCGGAACTCAGAAGGGCTTGGCAATAGGGATTTCTCAAAATATGGGATTAAATATAATGTCTCACCTATTTTTTTGTCTACAATTATCTGTCAAATCCACTATCAAGCTGTATCTTGCTTGAAAAACTCCAAAGATACACCAAACAATACATCTATGAGTCTTCTGAAATGTGGAAATGGTATTTATTTGCAGATCTTTGGTATGGAACCAGGTGGCTGCCCCTGAAAAATTTTTGGGCATTTTTTAAAAAACATTTTTCAAGCAAACAGTTTACACATAAAACCATCCAATAATCTTGGGGAAAGTTTCATGTGAATTAGTTTTACAGATATTTTGAATATTTGATAGTATATTTTTATTGACTTAGTAGTAGTACTTGTGCTCAAAAATGGCAAGACTTACATAAATGTTTAAGTTCTAAAGCAACAGATTTGAAAGCTCTGAGTGTCATATAATTCAGATTTTTGTAGACTTCTGGACCATTAGCAGAATATAAATATTAGCCTTTAGTGAATATGTGATATCACTCTACAAACAAGCACCTAATCAGTGAGTGTGCTTTTCCTCAAGAGAACAGAAGCATTTTACATTGTAAATGGTACCACAAAAAGATGTGATATAACATTACCAAGATTACTAATTTAAGTCACAGGTGGTCTGAAAAAAATACATTGGCTCAAACCCATTGTTTTCCCCTCCCCATACTTATCTCCAGACAATTTGGAGGGAAAATCCAAAATAACTCACAATAACTGATGAAATTCATGCCACACCTAACATTTTAGGATTTGCTATTGCTAACTCTGTTTGGAATAAGATTCAATGCTTTCTACATGAAAACTATGTTGTGACATAAATATCGGTTGAATTACAAATTATTTGGTTTATTGTTTTGGCTTTAGGCATTTTCAGTTCAAACACCAGAAGTTTAAATTGGTGAAAAACTTTATGTTCTCCTTGCACTGAACCCTACAAAAACTCATTAAGTTCCCCTCAAACCTTTCCACCAGTTTCAGAAATAAAAGAGCTCTTCACAGGGTGACTTCCACTTTACGCTGCGTAGTTGAAGTGACCGTGAAGTCACATCCACACGCTAAAAACACCTTCACAGTTGTCTTTAGATAGCAAGTCTTCTCACATGGTTTTTAACATATATTACTAAAATCCCTAATCACCTTAATTTAAATGTTCAAAAATGTCCTGGTTCTTTATTCCTTGTTTTTCAACAATACCTGAGGAAAATGTTGAAAAGATTTCACGTGGACAACTAGGATTTCTCTGAGCACTCCCTGTAGGTTGCTGTTACAAACAGCAAGTTTTGCTGGGTGAAGCCCAGTGCAGTCTTCAGCTCTCCAATATCACCATTATTATAGAAGATGCTGCAGAAAAATGGAAAATTGCCACCTTTCAAGCTACTGTGTTTGTGTGTTTGTCTCTTCATGTACATCCACCAGTGGTGTTGCTTTTTAAATGAATGTTAGGCACAAAGGCTGAAAGAATTATTATTTCATTAGTGGCAACAGTATCTGGAATACCCAACACCAGAACTCGTTTCCCTGCTCTCCAATAGCTGAAAACAGAAATGGTCTAATTATGCACACCCTCCTGCACGTTTTACTATACATTCAGGTGAATCACATATGCAAATCTGGCCTATGTTCATCAGTGAAAAGCTCATGTGAATTCCTCCTGTGTCTCTCCCTGTCTCTCCCTCCAGAGCAAATCTCTTCCACAGACCCAGGACTCTTCCTACTTCCTGATTTATCTTGTCTCTTTCTTGAGCATTTGTGTACAAAAGAAACTAAACCTCAGACAGAGTAGGGCTGAACTGTCTTGTTTATAATTTAAAGCTAGTAGAATTAGAGGAATTTAAAATGAAAAGACAACACTAACATGAGAAGTTAGGCTGCTCACCTCTTGTAAAAGGTAGGACCTTGCAGCAGATGTAAATAGAAAAAAAAAGAACAAGTGTTCTCATTACGTAGTGATGTGCAAATTTTCAGGCACTTTGAAGGCAAAGAATAATGCAATGACACTGGTGTGAACCCCTCTAAGTATTTAGCAATGGTCATTTAAAATTCCAGTGATGGTGCAGAAATGTTGGGGTTTTTTTTCTGAAAAAAAGGAGAAGGCAATTTTTAGATCAATTTTTTCCGATTTTCAAATTGGAATAAGCATCAGGTCAAAATCATCCATAAAGGAAGTTACTTAAAATCCCAATATCTTGATCCTAAAGGAAACATTTACAAAACTGCAGCACCTTTTGGATTAGAGGTTTTGGATGGAAATGAAGGTGCTTTAACTTGATGTATCCATTTCCCATTAAATGTATTTACTACATATGCTGTAGAAAATAACCTGCAGATATGAAAATTTTACATTTGAAGGATTATCCCGTGTCACCAATGAGATTCTCTACGAGGAATAAATCAGATGTAAAACTGTTTAAATTATTTCCAGAAAGCAGCGATGAAAATTTCAGAATAACATACTTCCTCAGATTTCAGTCTCTCTGCTGAAGACTTATCCCAAAATCTGCTGGAGCCTTTGAAGAAATTGTGGGGTTTAATGCATATTGCTGAGTTCTGGCAGTGATGTGTGTATTCCAGTGGGGTGCTGGGGAACACTTCTTTTCTTTCTTCGAGTAATATCTGTATTGACTTTGCATAACCTGGTTTTGGTAACAGGGGGCTATGGGGGTGGCATTTGTGAGAAAGTGTGAGAAGCTGCAGGAAAAGCTCCCTCAGCCATGGAAGAGCTTCTGGAAAAGATTATAGTCTGTTGCTCTCTGTTAGTTAGAATTGTTATGGATCAACTTGGAGCTGAAGTTGAACAAATTTTCAGGGATTATTTATCTTCGACTTTATTTTGTTCTAACTCAGAAGAAAAACAAAGAGAAGGTTCACTGCTAGTGCTAAGTTATGCTTGCAATTAGTTTAATAGTAATTATTAATTTGGGGGAAGCAACAAGAGCAGTGCAGCGAGCACTTCACACAATACAAGTTAGGACCCAGCCCAAAAGATCCCAGAGCTGATGCAGTTTCACAGCTTGGTTTTGCCCAGAAGTTTGTGCTGTTCTCTTTTCCTAGGAATGCCCCTACTTCCCTGCTGAAGATCAGAAGAATGAGTCTAGGAGTGGGGCAACTGCCAGCAGTTTTAAATCGAGATGTGATGATCATTTTTCACTTAGGCTCTGTCACCTTTGGGACTGGTACAAGAGGCTTTTCCTTCCTTTTAATAACAGGTCTGTAGAAAGCCAAAGTTTCTCTTTTCTTTTAAAAGAGTTGACATGGTGCTGCGGGGAACCAAAGAAATTTTTAATTGCCACTGTAATTGCTTCTATTGACAATTTACTAATGTCTATGACTTGTCTGTATTCTCATCACAAGTGACATGTATTAGTCAAAGAACTTTCTTTTATTTTTAAACAACAACAAAAAAAAAAGTGTATAGGAAAACTCCTACAGATATGTAATTTTTCTCAGAGTTTTTTTTTGAGAAAAATATTTGAAATCATGTTAACCTGAAATCATGTTAACCTTCCCAGCTCTGCCTTGGGAGGTTTTAGAAGTATTATGATCTGGCTACATTTTTCCGATTTCATAATAAAGAACTAAAGCATCCTAACAGAAGACAAAAAATGCCCCATGAGGAATGGTTCCCTTCACCTTCCTCAAGTCTTTTTGGTCACAGTGCTGTCACCCCAGCAGCAGTGCCATCACGGCTGTGAGGCTGAGAGGTGGCAGCTCTCTGGCCCACGCGGTGCTGCTGGCAGAGCCGGCTGCTGCCTACTCGAGGCTCACGCTGGCCCCTGAGCTGCCGAACTGCACGGCCAGAGCCATCTCGATGCTGCAGTGCAGGCCAGAGGCGCCGCTCAGCCGGAAGCTGCAGGACTTGCCGGAGGGCAGCGCGATGAGCTGGCAGTGGCGCGACTGCGGCAGTCATTTCCTAATGCAGATATTCCTCGCTCTCCAGAATCTGTTTAACATCATCCTTTTCAATTTGTAGATTCAACTTCAGCCCAGCATGGGTGGCTAACAGGGCCAGGATGAAGGCCACTGTTGGAGACATGGCCTGGTGGAAGAAAAGGGGCTCAGCATGTCTGGCTGGGAGGGAGGAGGGGGCTGGTGACACCTGGAATGTCCCCAGAGCCTCTCTGGGCACCTGCCACATTGACAGGCCCAAGCCCCACTTCCCTCAGCCCTGAGGACAGTGTCCTGCTCTGGGGGCTCCAGCTCTCACTCTGGCTTTAAACCCTCAAGGCATCTTTCCCAGCCCCCATCCAGCCCCCCAGGGTGCTCTGGATCCAGGCTGCAGGTACACCCTAAAGCCATCACTGAAAGGGACACGGATGGGGACTGCAGCTGGATCTTCCAGTGCTCACCACCCCTGACTGTGCTCTAGGTGAACCCAAACCTCAGCTGCTCACCTTCTTGCCCATCCTGGAACATGGTGTTCCCACATCATACACGAGCCCTTTGCAGGGAATGACCAGCTCCCAGCTGATCTGCTACCCTGGCCTTACTTTCTGTTTCCCAGGAATGAACATAACCACTACACTTGTTGTGGTTTAAATTTATTTTATTGATTCCTTGTAAGTGGTTCATTCTGCTGTACCCCCATGTTCTCCCTGAGTTGATTAACCCCTGGACTTTACCCCCCCCCTCAAAGCTGTCCCTCACACCCAGCCCCATATTCCTGAAACTTCTGTGTCACTTAAACCTCAGGCCAATCCTCAACTGCAACACCCCTGTGGAATTTCCCTACTCCTCAAAGCCCCATTGGCCCATGTGACCCATCCTCTCCACTCTCCTACCTCAATTGCCCCGGACACTTGAGGTAATCCCCTCACTCCTCCGATGAAGATTCCCTATTGTTTAGCTGTTTGTGTCCACCCCCGGACTTGTATCTGCTCAAAACCCCTTGCAGAACACAACTAGGGCTAGTTTTGTCCTACTCCCTCCATCAGGAATGAACTGTTCATTATAGACCCTGAAGATGGAGAGCCTCCTTCTTTCTCCTGTGCCTGGTCCCTGTTGTGGCTGGTGACATAAATAGGGCAGGAGATCTTTCTCCTTTTTAATGCCACAATCAAAGAAGAACTCTTAACAATTAAGCTAATTTAACAGCAACTGGTCCAACCGGTTTTAGCTCTGTAACCTTAAACAAAAATAGGTAACTTTTTATTCATAACAGCTGGCAGCTCAGAGCAAGTGACTCTAAAGGTTCTGCCTCTGGTAAATCCCCATACTGAGGCAGTTCCCCACTCCTGGCATGGTGCTGGAGTTCTAAGAGCTAGCCCGAGATCCGGCAGTCACTAAATACACTGATGAGAATCCCAGCAGACATTTGCTTCTCAAGAGTTCTTGGGCAAAAAAATCTCCACCAACTGCTTTTTTGTGCACAGAGAAGGAGGTGCTGACAAGCATAAGGCACAGGCATGGCTCTGACATGAGAGCTCCTGAGCCATAGGATTCCATGCATTGTTGTTCTCAGCTGTTTTGCTCATATTTTATAGCCAGTTCAGGACAGGGGTTGCTGCTGACGGAGTAGGAAATATAGAAGACATACAACAAAAGACCTTGAAGATGGCTCAACAGAAAATGCCAGCAGCAGCGCCCGGAGCCCGGAGCTGCTCACTGCCACCACAGGGGCTCCTCAGTGCCCTGCTGGTTTGTGTCTGATCCCTGCTGGGCTCCCTCTGCCCCTTCAGCAAACACAGCCCTGCCTGGAAAGGGCTCTGTGCTCTGGTGTTCTCAGCTTGCTGCAGGCTACATTCTTAGCAGCACTGAAAGAAGAGGTGAAACAAAGAACCATTTCTGTCCTGCCTGCAAACTCTTCTTTGTCACTGCCAGAGAGAGATCATCCCTCTGTCAGCTTGGCTCTGTGCCTGCTGCATCCTTGTCCACGTCCCTTCCATCAGCCGTAAGTCGTGCACATCAGCACTCCCTGTCCCACATCATCAACAGAGAGAGCTGTGTCAGAAGAGCAAAGGTTGCATTTTCATGGCGTTCATAACAAACACAAGAAACATGAGTCACAGCAACTGCATCTTGAACACTACAGAAGATACTAGATTCATACACAACTCAAGGGAAAAGACATTGCTGAGATCTAAATTTTTAATCAAATGCGTTGACAAATATGAATTCTAACTGGAGCATAATTTAGGTCTAGAAATTTTTTTTAGTTTAAAATGAAGAACAGAGAGTTTATTGCTGTTGCTAAGTTATGTTTGCAATTAGCCTAATATTAGTTAACTGAGTTAATACTAATTATCAGTCTCAAGTGTGGCAAGAATTGTGTCTTAGAGAGAGTAGAGAGTGGATAAATCTTACTTTCAGAGCATGAGAAGGAATCCATACATTGTAAAAACAATTCTAGCTCTGCACACGCAACTCCTCAGTAAAGTTTTCATAGCCAGCAGATGTATTAGCAGTCCATGCAACAGCTCTGCCTAGCAGCAATCAGAAATACTGCACTGCACTGTTGGGCATTCTTAGAAATTGAACAGCTTAATATGAAGGCAAAATTACCATAACATTATAACGAAACACAAAATGTTTGCAAGAATGTGAGAGGATTAAACCATCGTGATTTAATGTTACTTAAAAAAGTAAACCAAGAAAATCAGAGCTTTTTATATTTATAAAGTTTCTCCAAGTCAAAGGGAGAAATTGTAAAAATCTCTGGCATTTTTAAAACACGTAAAGGAACTGTGTAAAATAGGTGTTGCCTTGTAAACAAAAGGACCAGCAAAATACTTGCAGGCCACAGGAAAAAGAAAACAAAGAACTTCTACATACTATGTAACTCAACTGTGAAATGCTAGCAGTTGGCTAATGGCATCAGTTCCAAGCATTCACAAGAATGTTCTGTGGGAATGATTCAGTGTGACTGCCTGTGGTAGTTGTTTCACAGAGTCTCCAGATCAAGAAGCCAATAGTCTGCAGGAATATTGTGTATCTATTGTGCACACTTGCCATCAAGAAAACTTCTCAGTGTCAACATTGCACAGTTTTTTGGTCAGGCAGCTGGACAATTCTCAGTTTTTTCAGTCTCTCAGTATCTCTTTTGGTCTGTGCCCTGTACTGCAGGTCTGTGCCCTGTACTGCAGGGCAAACACTTAAGAAGCAAGGAATAATGGAATTTCATGTAACTCACAGATTGTGAGATGAGCATTGAGGTCACAATGTTGGCACAATGGGATGACCTCACTGAATGATTGTGATGTCATCAGTGGATGCATTGTGTCTTCAAGACCCCCAGTGTTTGTACTGGGGCAAGTGTGGGCTCAGAGTGGCTTTTTTCTGGGCTCATGGAGAGCTGCTCGTGGTGGTTGCTGAGCTTTGCCTGCTGTGTCAAGCAGCTGCAGCCATGGAGACCCCGGCTGGAGCTTTGCCCAAAGCCACCAACCAGACAGTGACAGGCCGCAGCTCCGCGGACACCACAGGCCACCCACAGACTGTGCCCACGGCGCGTTTCCTGTCCAGGATGTGGGTGGAACTTTTCGGTGGACTGAGTCCCGTGTGGGCCCGGCTGCGCCAGAGCCTGGCAGGAGTGTGGCGGGGCCGGCAGCGGCGGGCAGAGGCCACAGAGAGCAGCAGCCCGGCCGGGCCCGCTGCGGAGCGGCAGGGAGCATCCAGCCCCGCTGTGGCTCCCGGGCAGCCCTCAGCCGTGCCTGTGCCCACAGGGCAGGAGCAGAACCTGGAGCAGGGCCAGGAGCAGAGCCAGGAGCTGGTGATAGTGGCAGCTTGCCCTGCCCAGGGCCCCAGCGCCAGCGCCAGCCCCGGCCCCGGCCCCAGCCCCAGCCCCAGCCTCAGCCTCAGCCTCAGCCTCAGCCTCAGCCCCAGCCCCAGCCCCAGCCCCAGTCCCAGCCCCACCCCGATCGTCCGCAGCAGGAGCCGCTCGCCTCCAATGCTCCCCCGCTTCCGAAAGAGGAGGGCCCCCACTCTCCGGCACATCCTGGAGCTCGAAAGGAGGAGGAGCCACCGGCGCTGCAAACGGCGGCGCAGACGGCGCGGGTTCAGGAGACTGAAATAAATTTCTCTTTCTCTGCCAGAGAAATTCTGGTCTCTGCTTTCTCTCCTGTCTCAGACTGGTGCTTCTCCCTGACCCTCATCATCAGCCGAGGGCCCCGGAGCCCTTTCCAGGGCTGCAGGAAAAGCTCCATCAGTCACGACCATCAAACAGCTTCTGGAAGAGGTCTGGGATGATGCTTCCAGCAGAGTCAGGAGTGAAAGACTGGTCAGACGTGTGTGAGTGTAAAACCTGAAGGGATTGTTAACTGGAATGTTCCGGGGGTGTGTGTGTGAGGAAAAGGGGCAGCTTGGGCCTCACCTTTGTTGGCATCTGTGAGAAATGATCCTCACTTCTTAAAAAAAAAAAAAAAAAAAAAAAAGATAAAAGGGCAGAGGCACACTACGCATACCCGCAACAATCCTTAAGATATAAGGCTATTGCCACACCAATCCCCTGGCAAGCCAACAACCCCCAACACTCACGCACATGGCACTTTTCCAACCCAGCTCCTCCTTTGTCTCGCCTCTCACTTTGGCTTTCCCAATGGTCAGAGAATCAGAGAACAACTTGCAATATTACAAAAGTCATCTATAACAACACCAGACCTCAACAGAGCTTCTTTTAACCTTATATATTTAATGTTCACAAGAGCCAGCATTGCACTGTCTGTTTATTACGGCACTGGTTCCACATGATATGGAGTTTGGTTCCACTCAGCAGTTAACTCACTGAGTATTGAGTGGACCGCTGTGCTAAGAAAAGGCTTCAGGAAGGAACACCCTGAGCCTGAAGAGCCTGTTGCCAGGTAGAGATTATCTCATACTGCTGGAAAATGTCAGGGGGTGTGCCTGGGTTGTGCTAAGGGCTCTATTTCTAAAATAATTAACTGAACCATGCAGCAACTTACTTTGACTTTGATGGAACTTTCTCTGATGGAACTTGTTTTGTATACAATTTTGTTTGAAGAAATGAAACACTGGGGCAGTTGCTGAGCTGTTCTTATGCCCCACAGAGTAAGTAAATAAAAATCCATCTGTTTTATGAGACAAGGTTGTGTAAAAAGACAGATGAGGCAAATTACGAGGGGGTTAAAACTCAAATATTCTTGAAGCCGTAAGCCTGGAATCTGTCTGCTCTCGCAGGGGAGGAAATTACAGAGAAAGCAAACCAACTACTGCTGAGAAAGTTTACTTTACTTCTGGCTGCACAAAGCAGCTCAGCTGCCTGGTGCACCCAGCCCATGCATCAGCTGCTGAAGCATGAATTTGTTTCACTCCTCAAATGAAGCCAAAATCACTTTGGGAAAGCGGTGAACCCACACACATTTATGGTGTCAAACATGTTTTATATTCTTGTCTGTTGGTGGAACTTGTGCTGCCTGGTTGGGCAGCACATCCTTGGGTAAGGTTGATTCTGTTTCTGGTTTGACAAAGTTATTTCTAGGGGAATTTTTTTTTTCCTTCTTAAATTGTTTTCAGCTGCCGTTTTTACTCTACTTTTGATGTTGTTTGGTGAATTATGAAAAGGCAAGGACAGCAATCAGCCTAGGCATAAAGAGTGGCAAAGCCTCATTCAGCTGCAGTAATTCCAAAATTTCAAGTGAGTCCACAGTACTACAGCATGGATGAGCAGAAATTCCTCCTGGTGACTGATCAGGGTTCCAGCTGTGTAAACAGCGGCTTTGTGTGAAAGCACAAAAGGCAAAGATCCCGGGCTGGGATCGGAACAAGTTACTTGGAACCGAAACAGTATTGAGAACAGAAGGGGTAAGACAAAGAAACGATTTACAGGGAAAACTGTGACAACACTGACCTGGCTCTTCGGACCATATATTTTCTTCCACTTGGAAAGGGCACCCTTCTCCTTGGGAGAGAGAGAGAGTTCCTTTCTCTGTCTCTGACAATGGGCTGAGGTGGGATTGAAGGTAATGATGGGGACATGGCCAGACTCTCATGTTCTTTGGTCCCACCTCACATCATTGCCAGGTGCAAGCAAAGGGACAGGTGTCTTCCCAATGTGGATCTTGGGGAATGCAAGTCACCAGGTCTCTGCCCAACATGGGTCCTGTGATGGGGGATGAAGTTGGAGCAGAGGACAAAGCTCTTTGTGCACTGGGGGCACTCACAGGGCTTCCTTTATTGGTGGGTTTGTTGGTGTTGGGTCAGGGATGACTGCCAGGAGAAGGTCTTCCCACACTCTGTCTCGGGAGCTCCTCTGGTCGAGATATTAAAAGTCTCTTTTAATATATTAAAAGTCTCTTTTCCCCAACCCAGCTGTCGAAGAAGGAGTCAGAAGTCTTTGGCTTGTGTTCTCAAGGTTGTTTATTATTTCTTATCTAAAACATTTTCTGTCTGGCCTGCTGAGGTCTGTTCAGCAGGTCAGGCCGAGATGCACTGCACTGCCCTGTGGCGGTGCTGTCTCATTATACTAAAAACTACATGTACTTTATTTACAGTTATTTTCCAATACCTATCATCTATGTTAGACTGTGTACTTCTACTCTAAACCAATCCAAATATGCTAACATTGCCCAGAAGATGGAGGCTAGGAAGAAGAAGGAAGAAGGATAGGACAATGCCCAAATTCCTCCATCTTGTCCCCTAGACCCCCATAGTAAAATTCTTCAAAATTCCACCTTTCACCCTGTGACAACTACTGTTATGCTATCTAAACTTTTATGACTAGTAATTCTTCATATAAAGTTGGTAATTTGCTCCATGGGTTGAGATTGAATTCCCAAGTGTCTTTGGCTTCCTGCCAGGGTCTCCAAGTCCCTGCCAGGATCTTGAGCCAGCCAGGGCACCCAGAGGGATGTCCTGGGTTCTGACAACTCCGGACATTGTAGGGCCTCTCCTAGTGTGGAGGCGCCAGTGGGAGATGAGATTGGAGTTGAGGTAGAAGCCCTTCCTACAGTCAGGGCAGTGGAAGTGCCTCTCCATGGTGTGAATTCGCTGGTGTAGGAGGAGATTTGAGCTCGTCTGAAACTACTTCCCACACTTAGGACACTCATAGGGCCCCTCCCCAGTGTGGCATATCAGGTAGGAGCTCGTGCTGAAGCTCTTCCTGCATTCCTGGCACTCCAAGGGCTGTTCACCACTGTGGATGTGGTGGTGCCTAATGAGAACAGAGCTGTCATTGAAGCTCTTCCCATATTCCCACTGGCAGATGCTTGGCGAGTTCTTCACACCTTGAGGGAGAACACACCAGGGGAATCTGCTCACTGGAGCTTCTCTGTTGGTGGTGGGTACCAAGAAGGCAAACCATGGGGTGTCAACAGGGGGAAGGGGAATTTTGAAGAAACCGTACTTGATGTCAGTAACTGCCAGATTCCAATTTTGGGGGAGCATTGTTGAGGAAAGCATCCCTGGTTGAAGGAGCCCTATGTCAACAATGACTTTATCTCACAGAGGTCATGGAGGAGCCCACTTGTCCTTCCCTGGTTTTTTGATGACAAATACCAGGGAATTCCAAGGGCTGAAGGTCGGCTTGGATGTTGCTCTGAGCCAACTGCTATTCCATGAGCTCACTGAATGCCTTCAATTTTTTTTTACTCAGCAGCCACTGGTCTACCCACACTGCTGAATTGGTGGTCCATTCCAGCTTCTGGGTATGGAAGTGGTCACAATCAAAAATCCCAGGGGGTTTTGGGATTTCAGTGTGAATCCCCTATTATGATACTGCATCCCTTCTCCACAAGGGAACCTTAAAATGAGCCAAAACTGGGCGCATATTAGCCAATTGCCCGTCCAGCCCCTCAATTCACATGATGCTCTTGGATATTTTAGTCAATTGGGCACCCCCTATGCCCTGTGTCCTGCCAGCCATGGGTTGCAATTCCCAGTGCGATGGCCATCTCTTTTTAGGGATTAACTGTCACATCTGCCTTTGCGTTAACCAAGCCACTCATCCCCAGGATATTACTACCCTGTCTGATGTTACGGGAGATGATGGGCTTGTCTTCACCTACCACTTCCGCCCAGTAGACTTCTGGTGCAAAATTGTCTACTGGGACTTCCGATGAAATGGGGATGGCTTGGGTGATGACTCGGCCCTTGCCCAGGTGGAAGGGTAGGTGAATGCAGCGTGCCAAGAGAATGAGTCCCTCCGGATTAGAAGTTAAAATGATCGGAGAGATCTCAGTCTCCAGGCATGTGTACTTTGTGTCCCTGATGACAAAGTACTTACAGTCGGGACTCTGGCATCAGTCTTCCTCTCAGCAGGTCCACAGCAATCACTGTCCTGTGTCAGGACCTGAAAAAGATATCTTTCATGCTGGTTAACAGGAATGGCGATTAAGGAGACCATATTTTACTTTTCTCTTGGCCAGAAGAAGTGTCAGTCTGGTTGTATGAGTCACATCCAGTAGAGAAGCCCAGTCTGGTTTTCCCAGCCTCCCTACAAAACTGCTCCATTTTTATCATCACACAGAGCAAGTCCGCTCTGCCTCCTTAGTTTTTTTTTTTGCTTGGATGTTCCCCCCACTCTGAGGTTCAGTTGGTCAGGCCTGCATGGGTTGGGCACAGGGCAGACCCTTGCGATGTGCCCCCTCTGTCTACAACAGCAGCATAATGGCAATTCTCGGCGTGCTGGTGGTGCTGGAAGTGCCGAGGCCTCAGGTGCTACTGCAGCTACTGTCCTACGCTACATGCAGCTTCCCCTTTTCAGTTTTCATCATTGTGGCAGTCTTCTTGGTGCAGGTTCAACAATGGCTGTGAGGGATGGTGGAGGGTCCAGAGGCATTCCGAGGATACTCTTTTTGGCAGGTCTCATTGGCATTCACTTTTGCCATAGGATTGTGGGGTGTAATGCTGGATCCTCGATTTGCTGCTCTGTCTGTGCTCAAAGCCTGTCTACACAGTCGAGGAAACTTTGTTGGGGAGCTGTTTGATGGTGACATATCTGGCTTGGGGTTCCCAGACAGGCAGTAAAGTTTTCTCTGCAGCTTCTGTGATCAGTCTCAGAGTCTCTTCCTTTAACACTTTGGCCTGATCTTTTGCCTGGGTCCACTCCCACTTGCCACTCTTATGATCCATGGAAATCACATCCCCATAGTTGTCCAACACTGTAAAAGCTCTGAGTGGATGGCCCACAGTGCCCTTTTCCATGCTCTCTCTCCCACAGCAGGTATTTGCCTGGGGACAGGTGGCATGTAAATAGTTCTTTTAAATGAAAAGGGAGAAGGATATATTGGAGGAGAAGGTTGCCTTTTGCAAGCCCTTGACTTATTCACTCCTCCTACCAAATTCCTTTTGGGCCTTGCAGAGCTCTTTTTTGTTCTGGTAGGAGAAGAGCTCCCACTCAGGGAATGTATTTCTCCTACCGTGAAATGTGATGGAAGCAACAAGAGGAAGGGCCTCTTGTTCCAGGTTCCAGTCTCCAGGCTCCCCACCCCCAGCCTCGATAGCATGGGGACTGGAAGGAGCAGCGTGAAAACCGGAAGGGGGAACATGGGAACTGCAGGAGGAGGGGTCAGAGGCGGGGCAGCAACATGAGGGGGCGAGAGTTTTCACAAGGGGTTTCTGCAAGTGGAGCAAGCGTGGAGAAGGAGGAGTCCGAGGGAGAAGGAACGGGAGGGTCTGAGGGGAGGAAGGGATTGGAAATGGTGGGAAGAAAGGGATTCTGGGAAGAAGGAGCACAAGTGGGGGTTCTGCCATGTGGCCTCTGCCATCTTGTGTCCTTCGGAGGCCATTTTGAGGATCCCTAAATGAAATAGAGGAACAAAGTATGGAGGAGGTATACTGATATGTCACAGGTTTGGAGACAGATAAGTGACAAGACACACTGTGTTCATGCAGCAACAGCGCACTTTATTGAAATCTTACTTCCTCACATACCCTAGGAGCCCATGAAGTTAGTCCCACTGGCTGAGCCAGTTACTTCCTGGTCAGCCAGCCAAGAGAAGCCTGAGTCTGCAGTGGCCTGGGCCTGCTCTTACTAGTCAAATTATATAAGGTAGGTAATTATGTAATTGATCACATATTTCCATTATAAATTTGTAATTATTTATACTTGGAGGCCTACAGGCCACCTTTAGTGCACCACACTGAGAAGCACTAGGGGCAGAAGAGTGAGATGAGGAAGGGGAATAGGGAGAAACCTCGAACCTTACAACTTTTGGAGTAGAAACTGGGGTAGTGTGTTTTAGGTAAAGGTCCCTGATAGCATGGCCAGTGCTGCCAGGGCTAGGGGGCCGAGGGAGTTGTAGAGAGCCAAGGAGACTGAGGCATGCCTGGCTACCTTGTGCAGCCCGGGCTGCTCTGTGCAACTTTATCCTGGCCTAGGGGAAGAAATTTGGAGAGATGGGGAAGGGGTAACTGGGGCTGAACTATGGGCTTGTTTCTCCACTCCCTCCCCCCTCAATTAAAGTGGTCTGAATTATGACAAAGGAAGCAATTTTGAAGCCGTGGTGTTCCCCTGATTAGTCAAATCAGTCAGTTTCACTCCAACTCTGTCCCAGAAGGTAACAGAGATCACATGATAGTGGGACACTCAAGGGAAGTGAAGGAACAACCAACATACTAGTCTTTTTAACAATCCTCTTGAAAAACACTTTGTCCCACCTTCTAGGACATCCACAACTTGGATATAAATCCCCCTTTGTTCAGCAGACAAATGAGCACTCATTCTGCCCACTGAATCACTCCACCCACACTTTCACTAAAAGGAAACTTAGAAAAATCAAAAGAAGGTTCCCAGAGCAGCCTGGGGAAGGACACCACCCACACACATGGCCCCCAGCCACACATAATTCTCTCCACCCAGGACATCCACCTCTCCCCACTTGGGAGATATTCACCTGCTCCATGGACATTGGTGGTGCGAACATGGTCCAGTCCCAGAGATGATCCCTGGTGCCACAGGGGTTGCCGTCTCCTTTGTTGGGAGTGCTGCTGAATAGAACTCAGCCTGCTGCAGCTGAGGTAGCAGACATCCAAAGATCTTTGTCAACTTCCCAAGGGGAGCCAAGCAATCCTTTGGGGGGTCTTAGACCCTCAGGGAGTCCTCATCTTGGGCGCTAGCTGACGCAGCCCACTAAAGCCCCGGATAGCTGTGTTGGCAATCTGGCACTGTGCCAGGAGTGGGGAACAGCTCGGGACTGGGTTCTGCCAACAGCTGAACTGAAGAGCCAGTTGATCTATGGTGCAGAATCAGCAATGTCAGGGACTGGGTGAAGGAGAAAGGAAGAGGCTCTCTGTTCTGAGGTTCCACAGAACCCTTACTGCAGCTGAAGGGGACAGGACAAGAGAACCCCGAGCACCTCAGGGCACAGGATTAAATACTGTCACAAACCAGGGGGTGGATAAAAAAAATTAAAAAATAGGGAAAGTTCAAGGGTGGATCAAGGGGATTACATCAGTAACATGGGACTAGTCAGGGTAGGGAGAGGAGGGAAAAGGTCATAATGGATTATCATAGATTAGGGGATTTCCAAGTGGGTGTTTCAGTCAGGGATTAGCTGAGGGAGAGAGTGGCAGGGAAGATTCAGGAAAAAAAGGGCTGGGTTGCCTTGACAGGCAGGGAGGGAGGGCAGGCTTGCTTTGTCAGGGAAGGGACTATAACAAAAGGAGGGGAATGGGTTGAGGGACAGCTCTAAGGGATGATGTAATTCAGGGGTAAACTAACTTTGGGGGGAACAATAGAATGAACCATTCAATAATAACTTAAGAAAATAAAATATGAACTGCAACAGGTTGGGGGTTTCTTCTGCCCAAATCCATCTGTAGAAGTTACCAGGCACCTTGTGTCCATAAAAATCTCAGAAAAACCAAGATTCAGAAAAAAACTCACTTCCAGGAGTTCCCCCACTCTGGTCATTCCACTTTGGGATTTGTGGGGACCCCCTGTCTGGGCAGCTGCAAGTCCTGTATCAGTATCCCCTCTCTCTGGGCTGCTGGAGGTCCTGGGAATCACAAATCCCAGAGGTTCTCCTTCCCTGGGCTCCCCAGTTTGGTGTCAGAGCGGCTCCAGGGTCTTCCCTGTTGGGGGTCCCCATTTCAGGGCTCTGGGGTACCCATGGGTCCCCCTTGTCCATGCTCCCAGTATCTCCAGGCTGCCGGAGTTGCCCCCCTCTCTGGGGCCATGTTTCAGGGTCCCCGGGGTCCCTCCTATCCGGACACCTCTCCGCAGGCTGCCAAGTGTCCCCTAGCTCGGGTATCACCACTCTCCCCTCTCCCAACCCCAGCACCACCGGTAACAGCAATCCCCACATGGCTCCAGGCGGACAATGCAGCACCTGACCCAGGCACACCAATCCCCACCACAGGGGGACCCTGGATCCCAGCACCCACCACCAGGGCTCTGCTGGCAGCCAGCACGGGGACCCGGCCAAAATTCTGCCATCTCAGAGATGCCAAGGGCCCAGGCTGCCTGTTTCACTTCTGTCAGAATATTATCTACCAAATTTACCATGTGGAAGGAAAGAGAGTTAAAGTAATAAAATCAAATAAACAAAAAAAAACTTGATTTTTTTTTTTTTTTTTCCAAAAAAAAAAAAAAAAATTTGTTTTTTTTTTTTTTTTTCCAAAAAAAAAAAAAAAAATTTGTTTTTTTTTTTTTTTTTGGCAAAAGAAAATGAGATAATGTCATTAATTGGAAATAATAATTCTGTTGTATTCCATACTTCGTAGAATTCCTCATTGCCAGCAACTGTGATAGATTTGCTCTAGGGAATTACAGCAGAAGCACAGTCCATTAATGAGGGCGCTTTCCTGAAGGCATATGACTTTCAGTCCTCATGGTCGGCATGCAGAATGGGGAGGAGGAGGACAACAAAACTTGTGATGAACTTTATGACAATGAACACCAGAATGACCTGCCCAGGTGTTGTGGTGGTGGTAGCAAATTGAGAACCACTTAATGAGGAAAGCCAAAGCTAGTCAAAGCATTTTCAGCTAAAGGCAGTTGACACAAAAGGATGATAAATAAAAAGCAAAGATCACAATCCTTCTGCTTACTTTTTTTTCTCCCAACATTCCTTAGGGAAATCTTCGGGTATATTTCAGGATAATGAATCCAGGCTAATTCAGGGTAGTTCCTGTGACTAGGGGACTCTGATGAAATCTTTGGCAGGAAAAATGTATACGTCCTTCTGGTAGATGGAATAAAAAGAAATACTAAAACCCAGCTCGTAAGGCCAGGGTGTTCCTTTCTGGCAGTTCTGTGAAGCAGAGTTTTAACCAGCTCATCCCAAGCAGGGTTTTCACTCAGTGGATCACAGGTCCCTGCAGAGGTGTCCGTGAGAGCAGCTCCATACCATTAATCAAGTCTTCTTGGAGTGCTTTAATTTAACTGGAAAGGTTTGTTGCATTTGTTGTAGGTTTTTAATTAAGCAATTTATTTCTAATGTCTTTAATAGTTGAGAATATTGCACACAAAAGAATTAGATCTTGAGCAATCTTTGTCTCTGGAGGTTTGCCTCAACTCACAGGACGTGAATATTAAATTTCTTCACAGAATATCCACAAGGTTGATGTTTCAAGTACATTTCAGAGACATTTTAATGAAAACTTAAAAATACCTTGCACTAAATTTCTGAAATTCCTAAGTCATTATTAAATGTTCATAAGCATTGAACTGAGAGGAGAAAACATAGTTCCTATGTTTTCACTGCATTTTATTCTCTGAAAAGAAATAAGAAAAGCAGAGAAGCATTCTTCTTCTATTAACTTCCAGAAAAAAAAATTACATACAGAAAGAGCAATTTTTGTTTAATTATAACTTGGGAAGTACCTTTTCGCCATTTGTGCCATGGTTTATTGTAGCCATACTTCACTGTTACTGACCAGAAGAAAAATTCCAAGAAAACTTGACATGCTGCAATTCCCTGTAATGGCTGGAAGCTCATCCTCACCTCTTTTTCACATGTATTTCTGCAATGTCTGATTTTTTTTTTTTTTAATTTGAATAAAAGGCACCTTTTTGCAATGCAAATTCAGAGATGTCCCACATCCTTGCAGCAAATTATCAACAGCTAAACATGGTAGTTATGAATAATTCCAGCATGCCCTTGCCCTGGTATTTCTCACTTCTAGAAAAAATTTGGAACAAATATAGAACAAATTTTCCCTTATAAATTCAGTCATATTTATTGGTAAACCTCTGTCTCCTGTGAGAGTGGCACCTTAAGCATTTGAATCTCTCAGGGAATGGTGAATAACCTTTTATTTTTAAAGCACAAGTACCCTGTTTCACTGAATCAATACACATAACAGCTGTTTGTGTTCCTGTGTTTTGATGGAGGTTTTATGTCCCATATTTAATGACTGTCATTGATGAGAACTGCAGACACAGCAAGAAAATTGCTGTCCAGAAATAAAAGATAAAGGGGAAATAATACGTTTCTTGGACATGCTGTGTATCTTCAGAATTCAATACCAAATAGAACAAGGAAAAAAAGAAGAGGACAAAAGAAGAAAAGGATTATCATTTGTGTTATATATTTTCACTACTTTATTTAGCTTATAGCTAGGCCTCAGAAAAACACAGACTAAAACACTTCATTTTCCCATCCTGGAAGTTTTTTTCTTTCCTCTGGAAACAGAGAATATATTGGATAGCTGTGTGTAGGAATGCGCCCCCTAATGACAGAGTGGCAAAAACTAACCTTTGTCTCCCAAAAAAGGAAAGAAGCCCAGAAGCTTCTCTCAACTGTTAGGTGGAAAGCCACCTCATAGGGCCTCAGGGACTTCACCAAACACCAGAGAACACCTAATTGGATAGAAGCCAAAAAGTCCCGCCTGATCAATCAAGTAGAAAAGAACAGAACAAAAGAGAAGAGGGGCTTTTGTGTGAAGTGTTTCTACCAGGGGCAGACCTCTGTACCTGGCTCGAGTTTTTCTGTTTGTTATTTTGCCTTTATTAAACCTTTTTGTTTCTAACACCACCGCAGAAGCCATCCTGCTTATTTTATGCCCCCAAAGTGTAGCTGAGCTATCCTTGGGTGTATTAAGTGTTTTTCTAGGGCTTATAAGAACTGGCTCTAGGACAAACAACTTAATAACCTTGTTTATATACCAAAAACCAATAATGAAACTTGACATCAAAGTAAACAGCACAAAAACATATAGCTACAGGGTAGTTTATATTCTTGTAATACTACAGATTCTGAATTCCGAAATTAATTTAATTGTCACACCAGGTGATTTTCCATAGATCAGGGACATTCATGGTTAAGATGAATTGAAAATCAATAAAAATCTTTAAATATACAACATTTTATTTTTATACAACTGGGCCATATATGTACAGGATACTATTACTGGGCTGACACAGCATGCACAATGTAGCTGATTATATAAATAGTCAAATAGGCAAAACTGACTATTTTGATATAAAATTATGAGAGAAGTTTGCAGAAGTTATTTTCATTGTACTATTTTTAATTTACTGAAAAATCTCTAGGATGAAGAAAGCACCAAAATCTTAAAATATTTAACTATCTTTCTTAATACTTTCATGACAATTATTTCTGATCTTGATAATATACTTGAATCATCTGTTCCTCAGAAACAGCCCTTCAGCATGCAGTCTGTTTTCACAACTTCATGCACATAACAGAGATGAATACCGTACAGCTTAAATTCTGAACAGTCTCCGAGAAGAAAATTCCTTCCTTCTCTTTCATCTAGTCTATGTTATCACTTCTTTTCAAACCCTATCTAGAAAACTTAATTTGTAATTTTTTCCTATATCTGAAATTTAAATACATAGATGTTTGAAATTTAAATAATTTCAAACATCTGACATGGCCATACTTCACTGTTACTAACAAATAGCAAAATTCCCAGGAAATTTGCCATGCTGCAATTCCCTGTAATGGCTGGAAGCTCATCCTCACCTCTTTTTCACATGTATTTCTGCAATGTCTGATTTTTTTTTTTTTTAATTTGAATAAAAGGCACCTTTTTGCAATGCAAATTCAGAGATGTCCCACATCCTTGCAGCAAATTATCAACAGCTAAACATGGTAGTTATGAATAATTCCAGCATGCCCTTGCCCTGGTATTTCTCACTTCTAGAAAAAATTTGGAACAAATATAGAACAAATTTTCCCTTATAAATTCAGTCATATTTATTGGTAAACCTCTGTCTCCTGTGAGAGTGGCACCTTAAGCATTTGAATCTCTCAGGGAATGGTGAATAACCTTTTATTTTTAAAGCACAAGTACCCTGTTTCACCGAATCAATACACATAACAGCTGTTTGTGTTCCTGTGTTTTGATGGAGGTTTTATGTCCCATATTTAATGACTGTCATTGATGAGAACTGCAGACACAGCAAGAAAATTGCTGTCCAGAAATAAAAGATAAAGGGGAAATAATACTTTTCTTGGACATGCTGTGCATCTTCAGAATTCAGTACTGGACAGAAGAGGGAAAAAGAGGAGAGGAGAAGAGAAGAAAAAGGATTATCACATGTTTTATGTATTTTCACTACTTTATTTAGCTTATGGCTAGGCACCAGAAAACACAGACTAAAACACTGTTCATTTTCCCATCCAGGAAGAGGTTTTTTTCTTTCATCTGGAAACAGAGGTTATATTGGATAGCTGTGTTTCATTTCTTATAGTGTACTTTACTTTTATTTGTGAAAAGCACAGGGGGCTGCTGCAGCTAGCTTGTCAGGGATGCTGAGAGTAGGAACACGGAAACCATACAACTGACAAGTGGAAACGCACGGGCTGTGACTGTGTGGGGATTTTGTATCAGGTGCACTAGTTTTCAGCATGGAAGTTACCCAATAAAAGCACTGAATCCTCCTAAAAGCAGGGAAAATTTTGTTCCTCCTCTGTGTCATTCTCCTAGTAAGCAGTATGGAGTGCTGCTGTGGTATGGTCAGAGCTATTTAAATGTGACTTAAAGGCTTCTTATGAAGTCAAAGGGGTAGCTCTAGGATAAGGTTATACTGTTAATTGTAATTGTCTTTTAAAGAATTTTGCTTTATTTATGGGTACTAGAGAACATTAGCACACTAGACACCTCAAATTTGTAAAGTCAAACAGCATGGACTGTGGACATTCCATGTTTCATATCCTTGTGTCTCTGCACATGCACATGCCTGTAGTATATGACATGAAAAAGATGATTTCTGTTTTATTTGTATCAAATTGAGTTTGTGGGGTACCAGTGTCTGAACAGGTCTCATAAGTATTGCAATTTTCTATTATGTTAATAATTAAAAAAAAAAAATCACATGTAACAGAGTCTCCGAACCCATGTTGTCAAAATAAAATAGGATGAGGTTTATCTTGAGCCATTTCCTTAACTGTTTGACATCACCTGCTTGGAGATTTAAAACTGGAATTATGACATAGGTAACAGATCAGCCTGTTAGTGGAATTGTTCCTGGAAATTCAGCTCTGACAAATCATGTCGGCTCTTCATGGTGTGTGGTGAAGCAGCAATGATGCAGCAGAACGTCATCAGGCTTGAATTGATTGTGAGTCTAGAAAATTCATGCCAGGGTTTTTGATGATCATTTTGTTCCCAGAGGTTTTCTGCTGTTATCAATGGCTATCAATTAATACCAGACGATATTGGGAATAACATTTTGTTATGTTTATTGATTACATAGATGGTGTGATTGAGTGTACCTTCAGTGTTTATGGTGGAAGATATCCTTACTGTGCAGACCTTGTGTAAGCACATTTTATCTCAAACATTCTGATTGCTAGGACAGGAAAGATGTGATTAGAAGAGCGGGGCCTGGAGGTGAGGCAGTGCTGTTGCCAGCAGATTTTCTACTCTGCCTGGAGATTTGAGCTCAGTCCTCCACCTTTAATTCACTCTCTGAAAAAGGGCTCAAAGGGCTGGCTGTGCATGTGTGGCAAAACTGCATGAAAAATCTACTGTATGTAAGAGGCTGCACCAGCTTAGCTGTAAAAGGGAGCAGATTGGGCCTCCTCATTCTATTTTCCCTCTCCCTTTTGGTCTTTTTACCCCAGCTCTGGATCATCCACATGTCAGGATCAATACAGGATTTATGATCTGGTGAAATTCTCAGTTCTCTCTCTTCTCTGCCTTTATTTCTCTCCTCCCTCATTCTGCCTGGGCACAACACAGCTCTCCTGTTTTCTGCTCCATGCTCAGTCCTGAAGTTTGCTGTGGGTGTGGGGAGCTTGTGGCTGTCTGTTGTGGCATGTGAGGCAGTGTCTCCTGGGAAGGGGAGATGTCCTGACCTTTGGTGTTGGATTTGTCTGTCAGCACCCCAGGAAAGCTGAGACCTTATGTCCCACCAGGGACCCTTCACTGGACAGCCCTGCTGGATTGGAGGGGCTTTGATTGACTTTCTCAGGGACACACCCCAGCAGCACTGAGGGGTCTCCCCACTTTGTTCCAGTCTGTTCCCCACGGCCGGCACGGCCAGCGCCCGAAGGGTCCCACGGACAGTTCATGGAATAAGAGTCTCTATTAACACATAACTGTGACAGCCCAAGGTTTGAGGAGCATCACTGACAGTATCTGACTGCAAAAACCTGATCAAAGCACAGACACAGGAGCCCTAAACCCCAGTAAAGATGTTCAGCACACACAGAGTTCTCACCTGACAGGTGCCCTACAGCGGAGAAGGCAGGTTCAGCCTATTGACTGATCCCAGCAGTTACAATGCAATCTTCCCTAAATTTTCCCCATTCTTGACTTGTTTTTATACTATATATTCATATTTAGGTGGAGTTGAGTGGCTCAGGTCATACATGCCCTTGTTACTGGTGATGTAAATTTCTCTCACCTGGCTCAGACACGGTTGATAACCACAGAGCAGGTGCCCAGTGAGGGGTGTTTAGACCCTGGGGCAGGTAACACTGGATGGAGAGGTGTGTTAATATCACAGTTAGGTTATTGTGAACCCAGTTCATCCAAGTAGACCAACTCCACCCCAGCTGCTGGTTCAGCAGCAGGACATCTCATCCTCTCTGCCCTGGCTGGCAGGTGCTGTGGGGTTCTTCAGCTGCAGAGAGCCATCGAGTTCCTCTCCCTGTGAGGATTCCAGCAGAGCCTGGCCACCCACCCTCCGTTCCATCCCCCTTAGCAGGTGCTGTGGTTGCAGATTTTTGGTGTGCCAATCACTGTGGGACGGGTCTCAAGCATTCCAGTCACATTCCATCCAGGGACAGCATCTGGATTTTACCCTGTAATTTCTGTACTGTTACAGCTTCTGTTAGGATATAACTCCTCCATTTCCTCAGATTTTACCCTCAGCCATCTTTCCACAGCAGGTACACCTGAAAATTCCTTCTGAGGAGTAGAGAGCTGATTGAAGTGCACTGTGCAAAACCAAGGGCTTGTTAACCAACAAAAGAGTGGGCTGGCTGCTGAAATTGTGACTGTAAAATACAACACAAGGCTTCCCTGATAAGTGTCGGGGGTCTTTGTTCAGCCAGATGAGAATTTATGATGAACATCATGCCCCATTGCAGTGGGTTGTGACATCTTCCCAGTGTTGGACTGGATTGATGCCTTAAGTTTTAGCTTTCTTATTTTTCAGATTCTGTGCTCCCTAGGTGTGTAGCTCTGAGCTTCATATAAAGTGTTAGCAAGTTCTTTTCACAGAGTAGGTAGACAAAACAATCCTTTTCCCGCTTGAGACCAATTGTTATAAGCTTCAGGCCCAAAAAGCATGAACAGTGGGGAACTGAAGAGAGCAAACAAGGAGGATGGAATTTCATAACCTAAAGCTGTAGTTGGGCATTAACCCAAATATGCAAATAGACCAAAACTTTATAAAAGTGTGAAACCTTGTGACCGCTTGCCCATTTTGTGACCATTTTGGGTCCATCTTGGCTGTAGCCCTGGCTGGGCTTTTGTACTGTCCCAGGTGTATCCACTGAAGCCTTTTAATAAACACCTACTTTGTTCTTTAACTCTGTCTAGCCTCTGATCTCGGTCAGCCTCTCAAGGTATCAAGGTGATCCTTAAATGTCCCTTGCAGCCCAAAGTTTTAGGTGGTTCTGTGATTTTATGAGCTAGAAACGTGCACAGAAAGTGGAAAGAATGAGTTATAACTGGGCAAGTCAAAAGTGTTCACACTCCTAAGACATTATTCCCATTTTTCCATCCTTTATTTCTGCTACCACTCTTCTCCACCCTCTCCACATAGAAAAAAGTCAAACTGTAGTTGTTTTATAGAGGAATTGCAATGAAGATTTAAAGTCTGAACATTTTGGGTATTTTTTTTTTTCAGTGTAACCGTGAAAGGAGATATGTACAGTAACATGGAAATGCATGTTTTAAGATCATGCAGTGCACATACTGTCATGTATTAAGCTATAGAAATGCATTTTATACATATGAATTACATGTTAAATTTGTACTAGGGTACGGAAGGATGCAAATCTTGCCTGTTCTTTGTTCTGGAGGTCCTTAAGGTCATGAGGGTTCTTCCACAAGGCATATTCTATTGCTGTGCTCGCCTGCCAGGGCTACAGATTTAGCAAATCTTTCACTCCTAATGAAAGCATTCCTCTTCACAGGAGCTGTCAGACATAAACTACACTAAGTGTGTGGGGCAGACCAAAAATAAAAACAAAACTTTAAAAAGCAGCTCAGAAATGCAGTGAAAATTAGAAAAGGCAATCTGCTTGGCAGAGCTGCATCTTGGCTTTTTTGTGTCCTATTTTAACATTTTCACATCCCACCCCAGACACCCTGATTTGTCTGAAACAAGTCAGTAAATCTTCGCTAGTTCCCTATTTCCCTGCCAAAACATAGGAAAAAAACAAAGATCAAGTACGTGCATTTAGCTTAGCTATTGTTTGCCTCAACAGTGTTCTTTTTGTTTCCCATACTCTTTCAGAAAACATTCTTTATTCAGGGAAGAAAAAAAAAAAAGTATCCTTAGACAATAGTTCACTATGTTTTTTCTGCTTTCCAAATGTCTTTTCAGGTATATTGTTTGGAAACTTCCAACTGTGTGTGTTCATACAAGATGTTATCGGAAAGGTGTACTAAGATTATTTTTATTTATTAATAATTCTATTTAAAAGAAATGAATATTACTCTATACAAGTATATCTTTCCCCCCCCCCCATCCCTCTTACTCGTTTGACATTTTGTAAAAATGTTTTTGCAGTTACCCAGGATTGCAGATTTTATGTAGCACAGCTGCTAAATATCAAGGGGCACATGAAGTCATGTTGATCTAATGAGGATGGTGCTGCAAAGGCTACAACAGAAAACTTGCAAAGTAATAAAGCCCCTAATTATCAGTCCCTCCAAAACACATTGTTAAAAGTTTTCTTCCAATATTTTGTGTTTGTACAAAACTAACCCCAAAGAAATCCCTCCTGGTGACTAATTTTGAAATGCATAACTTAGCAGGCTCTGCCTCAAATGGCAAACTAAATTAAGACTCTGACTCAGGAAAGCAAATTTGCATATGTTTAATACTATGGAAAAGAGGAAACTGTTTAGTCTTGTGGGTTCAATTGAGTGGGTGGAATCAGGAGAAGAAATTAATTTGTAGCTGAAGTTTTTTAATTTGCAACAGTTTGAAATTCTGGTTTAGAAGCTCCTGAGGGTGAACAAGTTCGGGACATTCTTTTTTTCTGAAACAAAGCAGCCTGTCCAACTGTAGATGGTGGGGGGGGGGGGGGGGGGAAGGGGGGGGGGGGGGGGGGGGGGGAGCCCCAAACAAATGCATTTTCTCTTGTCAATTATTTTGCAATTTTTAGCGTTGTTTATATGTACACTCAATTTTAATATCATCCTTTGAGTCCCTGTTATTAAAGACCATGAACTTTTCAGAATCCCATGCATGACATTGGTTCTACACTCCACCCCATCAGGATAACAGCTGCTTTAATTCCATAAATTCCATACATGTGTTAAATAAGAAATGGAGAGAAGAATTGGCATGATCTAGTTATGCTCGTTTCATATCACTCATTTTTATTTATTTTTTTTCCTCCCTGAATGACTTGGATCATTTTTCTGTCCACTGTCATGGGTTTCTTAGGCAATACAGCATTAAGCTGAAGTTTGATGGTGGCTGAACAGAGAAGCTGAAGTGTCATCCTGGTGACAGATAAGAGACAGAGAATCAACTTAGAAAAATATAATCTTATTTTCATTGTGTGGCAGTGAAATTTATACTGAAGTCTTTTAATAAAATTTCATTTAAGTCAAAACAGTCACCAAGGACAATTAGCAGAGCGAGTCAGAGGGGAAATGAGTTGCAGAAATGGCCAGGGAGGGAAAGAAAAGGACGTGGGAGTTAAAAATGTGGAAATCCCATTCATCAGCATCTAAGCCAACTTACAGTATTTAGAGATTTGACATAAATACATGGAAGAAGATTTCAACCCCTTCTGTCCCCACCTCACCAACTTTCATGTTGCTGCCTAAATTTGCTTCCCATTCTTTTCTCATGTGTTCAAAGAAGCACAAACCCTCTTGCAGAGATGATTTTCCATAAAAAATAGATTATCAAGGCAGGAACAGGTGGCTGTTGGTAGTTATTGACGTCAAGTAAATAAGAGGGACAACACATCAGGATTAGCATTAAAAAATGCAGTTTCTTGGCAACTGAGCATAAGAAGCAGTTAGTGGAGTTAAATGGCACAACAACAAAAATGCAGGGGACTGGGAAGCAGTGAGAGAATAATATCAGGTAGAAGCAACAAGAACAAGAAAATGAGGATAAACTGGGGACAATTATAGTAGTGGGAGTCGTTCGAAGTTGTGTGTTTGTGGCAGCTGGTGTGTGCTGTTACCTTCTTTCTCAGCAGCATCAGCAGTACCACTGCTTCATTCTGTGGGTTGCCAAAAATACACCAAGTCAAAATTTTTGCTGCCGTTCTGGGGTAGAAATTAGGGAAGTCCTTGAAACAAGTAGAAGCTGCCATTATAAGTGAAATTCTAAAATAAATTTGCTGCCCTTGTATTCATACTTCCTAAAAGCTTTTTCATGGTGGTGGGAAAGCAAAGGCACTGATTGGTCTTCCTAGGAAGAAAGGATTAGATGCACTTTTTAAAAATCATGAGAAAAAGCAGTTGTAAACCACATCAAAAGTCGTGCTGAAACAGATCTATGGTGCAGACAGAGAGGCAGCTCTTGGGCCAGTCAAGGTTGGCCAAGATGGGTGTTGGAATTGGGAATTCTCAGACACCTTCCTGGCTCTGCAGTAACAGTAACATGTAGCAGTCACTCAGTGAATGCTGCTGTTGCGAACATATGCATAAAAAGCCCATAAATTTGTTGTAGCTCATTTCCCAGGAGACGCAAAATAATTTCATGGAGTTAGTTATTATGTGCAAATATATAATTTTTTTCCAGAGTTGGTGTGAGTTAGTGACTGAGTAGCAAAGCAAACTTGAAATTCCTTTATGAATCCCACAAGCCAGGCTTTTCATTTTTCCTTAAAGGCAGGGCAGCCAAATGAAATACTGGAATGTACTCAATGTAAGCGAGTGTCAGAGGGTAACAAGAAATACATTTCTCCCTAAGGTTGTCTGGAAGGTCTTGACTACCATTTTACAAAATATCATCAGTTTTAGTCCATTTTACTCTCTTTGGTCTTACACAACTACTGAATGGATTGAACTCTCACAAAGAAAATCTTCCATCTTCTGCACGATCATCAAACCTACCCAGATTTATTTTTTTATGGGTTATATTAGTCCTTGCCATCATTAATCATAATTTATTGAAAGGTGTCATGTGGCCAGGGAAAACGGGGAGAGGAAACCAGTTAATTACACTCTGGTAACCAGGACTTTCAGGGTGAGACACAGTTTCCAAGCAAATGGCAAATTCAGTATAGTATGTGCCTACAAAATCTTATCTATAACAAGCCTAGGAGTTTTTATTCCCAGGATAGATTTTGGAGGCATAAATGAGGAGGTCACAGTTTGTAATTGTGCCGTATTACTATTTGGTACTAATAACAGTGGGGAATCTCTTAGGTCTGCCTTCTCATATTTGGTTTCTTTCATAGCAGCAGATGGGACACAATTTCTGATGTAGAAATAGATTGTCCCAGGAGTTTGGTCTGATTTGTAAGTTACTCATATTTTAGCTTTCCCTCAGTAGATGTGGTGATTTGTTCCTAAACCCACTGTGGTTCTGTGCGTGCTTATTTTACTGTTATGAAAATGCTGGTGTGCCTGCACTGGAGGTGTGCTGCAAATTCAGTGTAGGTGGATCGAAGAATCTGCTACTGTGACACAGAACTCTTCTCCTTGGGATAAAAAAAAATTGTATTGGAAATCCTTCTGCAGGTATCAGCAGTAGTCAGAGACTGTCTGTGAGAGATGGACATAATGAAGAAGCGGCCAGGAGTAGGACAAGCTGGGCAGAGGAACCAAAACCCTAGATCCTGGAAGATCCTGACTTGTCATTTAAAGAGCATTGTTGTGTTGTGAGAGAAGTCTTAATGCTAGTTCTCAGCACTTTTTCGTCAAGTTACTTTCATCATCTGTTAGACAAAAATTATAAAATAAGTGGAAAATGTCTGTTTTCTGTTATTTTGGTGCCTTATCAGTTTTAAATCTGATGTATTTTCCTACTAGTTTCAATGCATGTCAAACTGTTAGTCTTAGTCTGCTGCTTCAATGTATTTTATTGCCCATTATGTCTTTTCACTAATCATTAATCTCTTTACAGAACTAACCACAACTAATTATCTCAAATAGCCTTCAATCTTTATTTGAAGCCTGTTTGTTATTCCAGAGCTGTTTGATCACCTGGGATTAACCCATTCCTTGCCTTTTTCATAGAGAGAATCTTAGAGAAGCAGCAATTCATTAGAGCAAAGAACAATCAATGCACTTAAAACCAGGCTGCTATGCAGTTTTTTCCTGTAGAAATGGTATGAGCCATCCTGGAGTGTTTTAAGGATTTTCCTCTGAAGTGATGCTTTTGAGACTTAAGTCTTTCAGATTCTGCCCTCTAAAAGGGAACGCTCTCCACAAAGCCAGAGTTTTATAAAGCTGTCCCTTGAGCTCATAATGACTATGATATATTTAATAGCCACAAGAAATGCAGGAGTGGACTACCCATATCTGATCAGGCTGCCAGTCTTAAGATGTTTTCCTTGCCTATTACCTTTCTGTTCCCTTTTGTCTCACTTTCCACAAATTCTGCCTTTATTATCCCATGAAAGATGTAAATGCTAGAGCTTCCAGAATCCCTGTGTGGCACATCCCTCCTGGTCTAGAGTCCATGCTGTTTAACCTGTCAGTCTCCTTTGCCTCCAGAGAAGCCCTTCTGTGCATCCAGGCATGAAATTCCTGGTGCCTCTCTAAGAAAAAGCTACATCATTCTTTTATTCAGTGCCTCCTTAAAACTTCTTGTTGATGATGCTAAAAAAGAGCCAAACACATAGAGCTTCTGAAAACTTTTTTTTTGTAATTCTAAGACCACATTTCAGCAGCCAGAACACTTTTTTCTCACTTTGTAGGTATGTGCTCACCACTTGTGCATTTTAGCTCATCAATTTGTTCTGATCCCAGCTGTACCTACTGTTCTCTGAGTGATGATGAAAGTACTTCTGTCTTTTTTCTGGCCACAACTTCTGATGCATTGGAGCCTTTTACCTAACACCCACTCCTGTAGCAATCTGTCTCATCCATACACAGCTTTTTCAAAGGCTTGTAAGTAACGTTTTCATAGGTAAACCAAAAGTCAGATCTCTAATCTGGCCATTCAGTGTGCTGTGTTTTAATTTCTGGAGGGAGAAATAATTCAGAGTTTTGTTTGTCTAAATTTGTTTTGGGGTTTTGAGGTTCAGAAAATATACAGGGTTTGGAGAAACCTTTTGTTTCAGTTTCAGTCCATTTTTGTGTAATATCACATGGATGAATGTGAATTCACAATGAAGGAAATAAATATGAGAGTGAGAAAAAACATCCTGCTCAAGTTTGCAAAGCTTATATGCAAAGGTTACAATCCCTCCCTCTTTCCATGTTTCTTGTAAGCCCTCTCTAATACGAAAGGATACAATAAGATCTCCATATAATTAATGCAATGGTGGCTGTAAAACATGAGGAATCTTTGTCATACCCTAAAGATCTTCTTTACACCTCATGTTAGCAGAACTCACTGTACAGTTTTTTGAGCCATGATGCTTGGAGAGCAGCACAACAGTGAATTATGAGGTTGGCTACATAAGGGTTAGAGTTGTATTTGCAGTTTGTCATATCAGAGATGAGGGGTGTTAAGAAAGCATGTTTATTACAACTCTTAATTCTTGGAAGATTTCTTAGCAAAAAAAAAAAAAATAATATCAATCTTTTTTTGTGAGGTTTTTTTTATTGCAAATAGGTTTGGTATCTCTCTGTAGATTTTATTTTCTAGTCACATATTGTTCTGCTAGGGTTTTTGGTTTGTCTGGGGTTTTTTTCCCTTTGATTTCAGGAACTATTGGAGCAATATGTTTTTTTTTCCAGGACATGGTATGAACATACAGCAGATGGTATAAAGTACACAAGAGCCTTGTGATTCATTTTTAAGAGGAAGCTACATTATCCTTGCATGAAATGAAACTTTTAACTCACTTGCCCTTTTCCTGAGGCATATGAGGCATTCTCCCTTCGCTCTGTCTGCCTTTGTTCCTGTTACATACTTCCAGAGAGAGTAGGAAGAATTGGGACAGGGTTTTACTGCATTGCAACACTCTCACAACCTCATTCTCATGTGCATCATGGCAGAGAGCACATGAGCACATGCAGAGTCTTTGAGTGGGTTTTTTGAGTACATCATCTCTCTCAACCCATTCTTTAACCCTCGGGATTGACAGGGTCCTTAATGTATTCTGTCTGCACCTATCCATAGGAAGCCTCTAGAAAACAAAGGTCCACCACTCAAAGGTCCACCAAGGAGTGCTTTCTTTCTGAGTCCTCCAACTTGTGCTCTGTCCTCAGTCTCTGCAGTATGAAAAAAACAGTTCTTTTTTGGAATTGTTGGTGTTAAAAAAAAAAACCCAAAAAAATAAAACAAAAAAAAAAACCAAACCAAAACAAACAAAAAAACACCAAACCAAACAAAAAAAAAACATTTTGTGAAAAACAAAAAACCCAAAACATTTGGTAAAATAAACCAGTAAGGATTTTGGGGTGGAGCAGACCTATAGATCTACTGATATTCCTTTCAACTCTGCAGTCCTTACCATGGAGCTGGAAATCAAGGGCAGATTAGAAAATTCTAGAAAATGTCGAGATTAGAAAATTCAATATATTTTGAAACGCCTTTGCCCAGTGGCATGAACGGGCACAGCAGAGGCCACAGCTGATCATCATGAGCTCTCTTTGTTTCCAGAGCAAGATTTTTAAAGAAAATTTCCAGTTAGTAAATGTTCTTGGAGTTTTGTTGCTACCATATCATGCCCAGGAATTACAGAGGGACCTGGTGGTCGGCAGAGGCCAAAGCTGTGCCAGGGACTGACCTCGCGAAATGCTGGCATAGCCAGCTGATCTTCTGTGTCCAGGAATGGTCCCAGCCAGCAATAAATGTACTTGTGAGGGTATAAACTTAGTTTTCAGAAAGATAATCATCACATTGTAAGCTTTAGATGTCCTTTATGATAAATGTTCTGACTGGATGTCATAGATGACATGCACACTTATATCTGGGGTTTTTTACTGAAAATATTAGAGATATTACACAAATGTCATTTGTTCAGGTTTACCTGAAACTTTTCAGTGTCCTATCAATTGAAAAAGTCAGCAAGGTAGATGAAAGTGTCTCCCTGCTGTTGTAGATATGACAGGTTGGATTCTTGCCGTAGACTAATTTGAGATTGTTTAGAAAGTATGTTTCTTGCTGCTTCTCATTTGAGATAACAATTTAATTGCTTTAAGACTCACTTTGCACACACAGTAATTGACCTGTTTTCTCAAGACAGTGAACTTGAATCACTGGAGAACCTGGGTTTCCAGTTATTCAAAAAGGCTTGTGGCAGGCACACTCTGTGCTGTGGGAGAGAGCCTTTGGTTCACCTTGCAGACCCTGGATGCCCATGGGGATGCAGGTTTTCCTGAGTTCCAGGATTCTCCCCCACAGATGCTGACCTACTTTTACACAAGGAAGTCCATTGCCAGGAGTAACTGGGAAATCTTGTGTAACAGAGGAGAAGATGACTAAATTAATGGGTTGGCTTTGGAGTGCACCAGCTCCGCAGTTTGCCTCCAGCAAGGGTTTCTCAGAAGAATCACTGTAACATAGCAACATCCACCTAAAGTTCCTCTGTTTCCATCTGATGTTTTTCTTACTAAATATCTCAACTCCCTGATGAATGTAGTGTGTGGCATTTAGCAGCTGTGGGACCACTAGTCTTCCCAAAGAATGTAACTGGGTTTTATAGATACTACTCTAACGTCCTGAAATGTTTAGCACTGCTGCTGTCCCTTCTGGTTTCTCTTGAGCAGCTTTTTCAGAAACCCCTGAGTGGTTCAAAGTGATTCCTTCTGTTGGGTGGTTCAGGAGCTCTGCAGTAAAGTGGGAAGGGGTGCGTGTTTCATATTGAATTTACCATAGTAATTCACAGCCATATCTGAGGGTGTTGACATACTCTGCATGTTCAAGGGGCTGCTGGGGGAGTTGTCAGCTGTGCCAGCACCTGTCCTCACCTCCTCTAACACCTATAAAATTATGGATGTACCATATCAGTGTGTGGGATGGCTGTACAGGTGAATATGTATGTTCACACATAAATATAAATGCATATTCACAATATTATTTAAAGCATCTTCTTATGTACCCTCTCTTTCCAATGGAAAGTAAAAATAAAAAGCCCTGAGGTTGTCTCTGTTGCTGACTCTGTGCATGTTAAAAGGGAGGAGATTCACAAACTAGATGATTTCCTGCAAGATGAAGATGAACTGTCCTCTACTGATTTATCTGCCATCTGTTAAAGAGCCCAAACCAGCTGACTTCCTAAAGATTGGCAGGATTCTCAGGGAATATACAGGAACTTCACAGTTGACAGCAAAAATAACATAAATTAAGTTTTCCTGGAGATGATGACAGACACAATGTCTCAGCTTAGTTTATAGCATAAGTTACAACTCCTTGTGTTGAATGGAATAATTTTGACAAAATTCAGTCTGTCATGCAAATTTTTAACCTCATCTCTGCTGGGTTTTTTTTGTTTTTTTTTTAATTGTTCAGTTCTCTAACAGAGAAAAAAGCACACATGGGTAGCCACAGCTACTTTTAGAACTGAAGCATGTCTTTCCTTCTGGTGCCCCAGAAATAACAGGGCTGATCTTGCTGTGAGTGGTCTTTTATTACCTTTGCCTTTTCAGCCTTGGAATGACCCACTGCTTTTTGTTTTAGATTAAATCCCATGGATATCATGGGCCTTGCATGGGGAAGCAGAAAGTCTGGTCAGGTGTCAAATAACATGAATCAAGTCCAGGTCTCTTGCAGCACTGTCTAGTTGGAAAAGTCTTTTGAGCCAAATCAGGCTTTTGCAGAAAAATAGCATAAAAGAAGAAAGAAAAAAATAACTCAGGAAGAAAAACATAAAAGAAAAGGAATTACTAGGGTTTTCCCAGTTATGCATAACCTTAACTTTTTATGTACATTTTAAATTAGTTTATATTAAAACTGTTTCTGGCTTTCAAAGAAACTTGGGTTTGAGTTCTTTATAAAGAGGAATATTTTTCAGCTGTAGCTGAAAGTTTAAATAGGCCTTTTTCAATGCTCTGACAAATTTACTTTCTAAATGGTGGTGAAAAAGGCATTAACATGACACTGACATTCATACTGTGAGGAGAAAGAAATGAATGAATCAACAGGAAGAACGTGATGGAAGTGAGACTGAAATGGAACTATTTTCCTGTGCACTTTCTCCCACAGTTATATTTGACACAAATTTCTTAAATCTTGCATCTTCTCTGGATTTCACCCAAAATTTGTCAGTCTGTAGTGATCCATCAGAACATTGTTCATTTATTTATTTTGCTTATCTGGGATTTATGGGCCCATTAGTAAAGTTATACTGCTGTGGGTAATTTGGCTATCTGGGTTTTATCCTTAATAGGGAAGGGAAAGGTAGAGGCATAGATTGGTGGGAGGAGAGAGTCTATGTGCTTGCTTCTGCCATCACTGGGTTAATACAAAGAGCTTTATTCATTAACACCCTCTGGGGAGGTGTGTAGGTAATGAAAACCTCACAAAATGCACGTGGGGAGCACCTGTGTGAAATGTTTTATCATCCTCTTCATTGCTGGTGCCCCTGAGCAGAGTCTGTCTCCAAAGCAGGGCAGTGGAATTTCCTCTGTAAATTAAATTTCTCTGAGTCCAGGAGCAGCTGCACAAAGGCAGCTTTTGGGAGCTGCTTGGGGCTGGAGCAGGTGACAATAAACAGTAGGGTGGAGGGGAAACTCATTGCCCTTCTTCAGCACTTTGGGATGTGATGCATTATCCCATCTTCCTGTTATCAAAATGCAACACATTTCACAAGATCTTATTATGAAAATGAGACAACACTTAATGTGCTTTCTGACAGGTCTTTGCAGCAAATTCTTTCTCAGTGCCAGGTTCGTTTTGACTCATATCTATATAATTTTAACCTTATCAGACTGAGAGATGTTCTCTTTACAGAATAGCTGAGGAGACAGCTGCAAATTCAATGAGAAGTTCATCAGGAAAACAGACATAATATACTTGAGGTTTTTTCCAAGGTGTGTTCTACAAAGTAAACAACCCAACACAACCTAAAGGCTGGCATTTAATAATAATACTAGTAGAGCTGAATAAAATAAATTTGTCTTCATTTCATGGAAAAAGACATTTAACTATGCACATCATCTTCTCCAATTCTATATTTTGCAAGAAAAATCTTCTGTGCCTAATATTTTGTTAAAGTGACAGAAATTTCAACATGGAAAACAATACAAGTTGTAATTTCTTCCCTACACAGGGTTTGATGCACTTAAATAGACACAGTTATTGTTACATTCCTACAGAAATCAACCAGAACAGTTTAAAATTAATAAATACCAGGAAATGTCACACTTTGTAGCCATGATGAATGAAGAGTGTTTCAAATTGTCTGTTTAGGTATTTTTTGTCACACTTGTGTTCATCTGCACACACTGAATGAACAGACACAAAATCTGCCAGCAGGTGAAAGACTTGCATTGACTCAATCCTGGATTTTCCCTTATCCATTAATCAAATCCCTTTCTTGCCACATTTTTCCTCAATACTTAATGGGTTTGTTACTGCCTATGTGTCTGTGATTTGTCCCTGGCAGGAGACCCACCTGTGGTTATACCAAGGACAGTTTCCTCATCACTGACAGCTTTGTTCACTTGCCAGTGGAAATGTCCGTGTCCAAATCCCTCTTCCCACCATCCTGGTTCTTCCCAGACTTCTGTGAAATCCAGCAGCTGAAAAATTGCCCCATTTACACAACAGATTGCAGATCAGTCTGAGCAGCAGATCACCTCTGTCAGACAGGAATTTTTCCTACAAATACAACGTGTTTTTTCCAGGTAAAACATTCCTGTATCTTTACCTGTCTTGCAGACCAGATTTCATAAGCCATGCAGTGAAATGGTGGGTGATGTGGGAAATTCAACTATACATGTGAAATTTGGTTTACCTTTTTCTGCTTTCTGTGGTGTGTGTAACCTTTTGCCAAGGATTTCAATGTTCGTCTCCCCATCCTCACAATTAGCTGCATTAATGGGTACCACAGTAACCCACCACAGCAACTGTTCAGCTTTAAATACCTTTTTAAACCTTAAATGTTTTCTAAAGATTGTCCCCAGTACAAATATTTTAACAGAAGTAATTTTGATCCTCCCTCCCCTCTCCCCCCTGAGAAAGGTAAAGGGAGAGGAGCATCTGGAAATGTCTCCCCAGATCACCTCTATGGATGAGGGCAGGATCCCTTCCTGCTGTAGCTGAAAACTTATGCACAAACCCTAAACTGTGGTGGCTGTGCCTCCAGCAGGCTCAGGATGGTCTGGGGGAGAGGGAAAGGAAGAGGTAAGGAAAAGGAAAAGGAAAATGAAAAGGAGGAGGAAAAGGAAAGGGAAAGATGAGAAAGGGAAGGGAAGGGAAGGGAAGGGAAGGGAAGGGAAGGGAAGGGAAGGGAAGGGAAGGGAAGGGAAGGGAAGGGAAATGTGGTTGTCTTCAGAGGTCCCAGGACGAGGGAAGAGATGAGAACCTTGACTCCATGTTTCAGAAGGCTGATTTATTATATTATGATGTGATATGATATTATATTAAAATGCTATACTAAAACTATACTAAAAAGAATAGAGAAAAAGGATCATCAGAAAGCTAGAAAGGAAAGAAATGGAATGGAATGGAATGATAATAAAATCTTGTGACTGCTCACAGCCCCGACACAGGTGGCTGTCATTGGTCATCAAGTAAAAACAATTTCACATGCTGGGTAAACAGTTCTCCAAATCACATTCCAAAGCAGCAAAACATGGAGAAGCTGAAGTTTCCCAGCTTTTCAGGAGAAAAGATCCTGGCAAAAGGATTTTTCATAAAATATGTCTGTGACAGGGAAGGGTGATGGGGAAGGGAGAAAGAAAGGAGAAAAGAGGAAGGAAAAAGGGAAGGGGAATTCCAGAACTGAAAATAGTGCCCAGGATCTCAGGGAAATGACAACAATTTACTTTTGCAAGGGCTTCCAAATTTGTCAGCAAAACAGAGTTTTGAACCCTTGGTTTCCTCCCCTTCTGGGAGGTCCCTCCATTCTCTGTTTCCCCTGAGTGCCACAGGAAGGTTCAGGTGTCACAGAATTGCAAAAAGTGTGGCTGAGAAACTACCCCAAAAAGAAAGATGTGGTTCAGAAATACTATTCAGAAATCCTAATGAAGCGTGTACATGAAGATATTTCCATTTAAATGAGCAGAGGGAACAAGGAACAATTAAATATGAAGTCATAAACAGTTTCAATGCAGTGAAATAGGTTTTCATTGTAATCTCACTACTTTTGGCACAGTAATTGCAAATTAAAGCAAGATAAAAATTCTGAATTTAAACCAAGTATATTTTATAAAACTGACTTCATTCAGTTTTAGATGTGCAGTTCTTAAGGAATGATGCAGAAGGTGGAAGATGTGTTTATAATTTGTTAACTTTCTCTTTATTTTAGTTGCTAAAATTCTTTTTAAATAAGATTCTTCTAATGACTGTAAGTTTATTTGCAATGTCCTGCCTCAAACTGTGATTTTATCTGCATTTTGATTAGCTAAAAGGAGAACAGGCAAGTAGTGGGTGAGTCAAGGTCAGACAGAATCCAGTGGGGGCTTCAGGAAATGCGGTTTTCAGTCTGAATTTGCCCATTGAAACAGTGTTTCCCCTCATGAATGAGAGATGGGACAATGCAAGGACATCAAGAAAAGGTATTAATTTCTCCTATCTCTATTTCTTCTTTTTTTTTTTTTCCCTATTGAAACAGAAACTAAAAATTAGCTGAACATTTCCAATTTGCATTCTTTCAGGAGTTTTATTGTTTAAAAGACCCTGCTTTCTGCTCAGACAAGCCAAAGAGCTCCATCCTGAACTGAGTCGGGTTCCTCCCTTGATGCTGCTGGTAAATGATGCAGCCCAGCAGGACTTTGCTCATGAAGCACGATGTGCTCAAGGCTTTTCAATTGTAGGACTACACTAATTATGTAGCCTGGGAAAACCCATCTTTCCTGCATTTCTTCATATCCTCACATTTGCAAAGAAATTCACTGGGATTTTCAAACCCAAAGACAGAAATGATCCCTTCTCTGTAGCTTTACAAACTGTAACTTTTAAGAGCTGCTGGAAGTCCAATGCAAACAAGTCCAGCCATAGTGCTAAGACACACCTGGCCCCCACGGGGTGGTTCACACCACAGGGAGGTAGTGAAGTTCCAGTGATTGACACTGGTGCATTGCTCTGACTCAGTCACCCTTACCCTTTGTCAAAAATTGAGATAAGGAATCAGAAGGTCTGAAAAATTAACACTGAAGCACAGTAGGTCATGCATTCTGAGCATTCTGGATTTACGTAATTTTTTTAAGCTTGAAAAAGAAAGGCAAAGGGTGAAAATTTGCTGAGACAAAACTAGAAGAGTCAGAGTTCTGCAGACTGATTTTGTAGGCCATGTTGTGTAAGTCAAACCATTTATCTTCTTTTTTTACTTTAGAATCTACATAAATGACTGGATTACTGAAAACAAAATCAATTTTTAAAACAAAGATTCATGGATTCTGCTAAGTTAATTAAAAACATTTGTCCCTTACAATAATTCAAGCATGATACATTTTTTCAGTGTCATCCATATTTGTTTTGCCTTAGCTCTAAAAATATGAGTTAATGAAAATGCCTGGAGTGTTTAATTTACTGCAGTGTGCTGGATCCAGACCTACAAATTTAATCAAAGTCTCTCTCCATCAGAAAAAATAAAGAGCTTTATTGGATATGTGAGACCTTATGATTGTTTGGGTTTTTTAAAGCCCTACTGTGGGATGTGACAACAGAGAATAAATGAGACCCTGCACACTGAAATATCTGAGGAAGCACCATGTAAGTGCTTGTCACTGACCCTTGGAGGGGTTCACATCACTTTGTTTATCAATGCAATGACCTTGGGCATGGCCTCCCCCCAGTGAAACCATTTTCCCATCCCTGATGTTTCAGTCACATGGCTGTGATGTGCTGAGGGCACACAGAAGTGTGATAAACCCTTATTTTTAGTAGTTTAAAGCTGAAATGAGCAAGAAGGACAAGAGTGGCAGGAAACAGAGGTTGAGTGGCTTCCCAATGCAACTCGATGCCTGAGCTGGAAATGCACTTCATCTTCAGTCTAGCACCTCAATCCTTTCAGAAAGAAATGCCTGATTGTGTTTCAGGATTGCTGGAAAGCTAAAAATTAAAGTGGTCTGACGGATTGACAGCTGGAAAATCCAGTGAGGGTTATTCATTACAAAGATACCACCTTTGGCTCTGCGTCCTTTCATCAATTTTTGTAAAGTGGGTGGATAGGTGAGACAAAACAATGTCCCACCCTGTGTTTGTACCCTTCCCTGGGCATGTGCCATTGGCTATTGTTAGAAACTGTCCCTGGACTCCATAGCTGAGAGAGTCTGTAGGTACAGGTCATCTGTACCCTGCAGGTCACAGACTCAGAGAACAGTTCAGGTTAGGAGAGAGATCTGGAACTGGATACTTTAGCCCCAGCAGACCCTTCAAGTTAGACTCAACTTTGAAATCAGATCTGAAATATCCTCGTGGTCACACCATTCACATTTTGAACCCTTTCCAAGGATGGGGATATCACAGTGTCTCTTGTCCCTGGTCCCAGAGGTTGGACACTCTCATTGTGGAAATCTCTTCTTCTCTTCACTGCTCAGAAATTCTCCTGCTGTTGCACAGCCTTTGAGTTTGGAGGTTTTGCTTTTGTTTTCATCAGTTAGGTTTTTTTGGTTGTTTTTTTTTTGGTTTTTGGGTTGTTTTTTTGGGTTTTTTTTTTTTGGTTTTTTTTTTTTGGTTTTTTTTTTTTTAATTTTGGTGTTTTGGTTGGTTGTTTGGGGTTTTTTGTGGTTGGGTTCGTTTTTTGGGGTTTTTTCCCTGTGTGAAAATTCAAATTGAAAGAAGCAAGTAAGCAAAACTTTAAAAAGAAGCAGGTATAAGCACCTATTTTTGAGCTTCCCTTTCTCAGTAGCAGCTAGGTGCTAAAACCCTTCTGCAGACATAAAATCATTGTATCAAGTTTAGACCATTAATTCCACTTTATAGGGGAAGAAATTGTTTTATTCTGCTTCAATACCTTTTTTACAGCCTCTGAAATACTTTGTAAAAGAAGCATAAAGCTGAATCTCATCTATTAGTTATCTTTTCCTGTATGAAGGAATCCTTTCTCTCTGCATACATTAAAAGTTTTATTTCTTCAGAGACCTTCAGCACTGGGCATCCCTTAAGAACCAACAGAACTTTTTACCAAGGTGCCTGTTGTTAAAAAAATAGAGGGCTCTTGGCACATTTGCTGGGCAGCAAACCACTTCCACAGCAGGACAGATTTTTATTTTCCCCCTGTCACAGCCCCCTGTCACAGCCCCCTGTATGAGCTGACACCACTGGAAGGGAATTGCTGGAATTGCTGGTTTTCCTAAGGAGAAAATAAACAATCACTGTATGAACACATCTAACTTGCTGTTCTTTCTTTGGCAGAACACCTGTGTGTGCCACCTGCAAGGGGGGAGGATGCTGCAGGAGAAGGGAGGAGCTTCTGTTCATCCACCCCATCTCTGTTGTTGTTTTTGTGCCTGATAATGAGCAATCTCACACTGGACAAGTCTCACATCATTTCCCATTTGTGGGTGCCCAGGAAATGCCAAGGTGACAGGATAGATCTGTTTTCATGATTTCTTGTCTGCTTTTTGCACCTACAAATGAGATTGCAGAGTAAGAACAGAGGGGAAATACAAACTAACACAGCAGAATGTGTCCTACAGGTAGAAAACACCAGGGAGATGAGGCAAATAAACTTGTTCCTTACTCCTAGCTGTAAGGAATAAACCTTGGAGTATCCATCTGCTGCTGGTTTCACTTCTGCTATGTGCTGTATAAATTTACACCAAAAACTAATTTCACAAAATTTTTAGCATGAAGAAATATGAAGACAGAAAAAGGGCAAAGACCAGGGACGGTGCTGAATCACAGACATTCAGTAACAGTCTGCAGTGCAAGGTCACAAAAGAAGCTATAATTTCCTGCTCTCACTCTTCATTTTTTCATCTCTACAGCAGAGGCTTCAACATGTGCATTTAAAAAGCTCCGCCGCATGGCACAAACCATATTTTCCTCTAGGAGTGAAAACAAACCTCACAGGATACATGTGAGCTACAACTTTACATCTGCTGCTGCTGCTGCTGGAAAACGTTCTGACACTACAGAGCCAAATTTGTAAGGCACAGACTGAGTCTTTGTCACAGGCTGGTGAAACACTCAGCCAAAGGAGGGTCAGAGCAGCACAGAGCTATCCACAGTCATATTCACATTTAAAAATATTTCCTGTTGGCTTGACTTGCTTCTTTCTTAAAGCCTGCATGCTCTTATCCCAAACTATCTTGAATGACATGCATAGATGAGCATCCTAAATTCCATTTCATAGCACTGACTGTTTTAAATATTTAGTTGATTAACAGCCAACATAATTTAGTGAGGTTGCGATTTGTACCATCTCCTTAAAGACAATGGAATAAATGTATTTGAAGAATTAGTTGTTTCAGTCAGCCATAGGAAATGAAGAACAGAATAAAATAATTTTCCTTAGCTTCTTTTTAATTCTCTGAGAAATGATAGGCATGATGCCTTCATAGAATTTCTTTACTCATGCTCAAATGAAGCCATAGATTTTTTTAATTTTTTTTTTTTAATGAAACACAGGAATTTTTTGTCTGCCTTCATTGAACACAGATGGGTGAAAATTTATCAGAGATCTGCAAAAGTCTGTCCTTTGTTTACTGTGAAAGACAGTTTGTGTTCCCAGTAAGAGAAAACTTTGTGCCATGATGTTTCAGCCAGAAATCACAAAAAATTGTTTTCTGTAACACCTTCCACTTTCTTTTGAACTGAGATAGAATTCCCTGGGCCAATTCAATGGCAAACACACTCCTACAAAGCTGTAACTCTGTGTTTTCCATATTAAAATTGCTGCAATGATCCCCAGGTTATCTCTGTGGAGGGACCAGACCAGGTGGCTGCGGGGCAAGGGGAGGTGACATGCAGACCTGGAGGGGAATTCTCCCTCCTACACCAGTGATGCTTCTGCCAGAAAACACCAGACCCCCTGTTCAAAAGCTGAAATGCCACCTTCCACTCTGAAAATATCTCTTTCATCACATTTCTACTGGAATAAAAGGACACTTTAATAGAAATAGCAAGTTCAGTGTTGGTTTAGTAATGGTAACATGGGTGAACTGCACCACGAAACAATTGCTTAGTCAGGTCCTAATACTTAGGGCATTTATTGGCACACTAAAGTAATCTCAGGGGATCCCTTCTCAGGCACTAAAAAATAATTTTTATGAGCAAAATCACACCTTACAAGTGTAAATGACGTGTAGCTAATGCTGCCAGTTTCTCTTTTCCTATTTTATTGAGAGTTCAACACATAAAATGACATTGCCAAATGGTTTATGGTACTCCAGGTGCAGTTGTAGTGGGCAGGAAGAAAAGCCTCGCATGCAAGAAAGGGAGAGAGGGAATTACTGGGCCTTCTGTTTTATTGGTTAAAAGCATTTGTGCCAGGAATTAAAATATAGAAATATATTGATTGTAGTCCATACACTGCCCTTGTTTTTTTAATGGAAAACAAAAAATAGGGGCTGAAGAGAAGGGCTGACGACCAAAAGTCTTTCTCTTGTTTAGAACTGTTATCCTTAAGAAAAATTGGAGGTCTTCTATCCAACAAAGTAAGTATCTCTCAAAAAAGTAAGATGAAAGGCTGTACAACCTAGCTCAAATTACTGGCAATTAGCATGGCACTGGAAAGTCATAAGATAGCTTTATTTTATAAATTTGTTTATGGTTGTTATCACTAAATAAAAACCAATAGACAAAGAGATATGGAATGCAGGAGGACGAGGCTATAATTGTGTCATCCTAATTTACAGTTTCTCAAGTGACTCATATGGCTGTAGCTAAATAATAGGAAAAGTAAAATAAGGGAAAAGCCTTTATCTTTCTTTCATTTGAGGAACATTACACAAGAAACATTTTCAGGTGGACAAAATAATCCATACGAGCTATAAGGACATTACTTCAACAGTAAAATGAGATGTAGGTACAGCAGAATGCTAGTTTCCACTGCATGATTTTTGGGTTCCCTTCTCTGAGAATGCTCAGGCTTGTTTCTCAAGTTCATAAATATGAGTTTAAGATCCATTAAATATCTGAAGATTTTTCTGGATTGTACCATGACAATAGCAGACATCTTGAGGTATATCTTCTCTTTGGGCTGCACAGGCAGGTGATTTTTTTCTCTCTTAGACAAGGGCATTGCAGCACTTCCAGCCTTGGCATTTTACCCTTTCCAGAGCTGCTCACTGTAGTAAACACAGAAATGCAGGAAATGCTTCCAAAAGTTTGTATTTTGGTGGGGTTTTTTTCCCCGGTGGTTGATGCTGTACTTATTAAAACACACACTGCATCCAGATGAGGAAAAGTATAAAACCTAGGCTAAGAACGCGAAATTTACTTATTGATTATGGGAGGTTTTCATAGGAATTAATTTCAGAATCCCAAAGTCACCACTGAGATGTAAAGATGTCATTGCAGTTGTTATTGCTCATTTAAAGCAAGCTTGAATGCAAATATTTATACTCAAAGAAAGACAGAGATTGGGTGAGAAGAAAGTAGTCTGAAGAAAAAGTGTGAAAGCAATGCAATGAAACACGCGGAGATAAAATATTTTCAGCAGGAAATGCAAGATTCAGGGTGGCAGTGAAAAATTAATGCAATGGAAGATAATCTGAGTTTGTGCCGTTTTGGAAATATAATAACTTTGTTGCATTTTTTTGCTGTCATATTTATTTATTGATGCTACAGTACTCTGTTCAATCTGGTAAGAGCTGAGGACAGTCAGGACTGGCAGGAGACATTCATCAAGTGGTGGGGAATGCTGCGTGGAGAGGGTTTTCTCTGACAAAGAGGTTTTCCTACTATTTCCAGCCATAAATCTCCACTCTGGGGTAAGAGGCTGGATCTCACTACATCTGGCAGATGATTTGCCATAACTTTTTCTACAGCTGCTCTGATTTTGAGCTGTCCTGGAGCTTTTAAATCCTCATTGGGGGCTGTGTTTTTGCTGTCATGGCCCACCAGGTTGGTTCATGCCACTGTCCCCCAGCCTGTCACAAACCAGGGGGTAGCAGGGGACCAAACTCTGTGCAGGATCAGAGGGAATGGCATTCCATGACCAGGATCAGACAAGGATGCTTCAATTCCTGTAGCAGAGACTCAGACACACCAGGAACAGCAAAAGGGATGCAACTGATTAAGGTCTTGGAAATTCCTCACCTGAGTCTTAAGACTCAGCCTTACACATTAGTGGCCAAGCTTTCCAAAGGTGGGGAATGTCTTTCACTACAGAGAAGAAATTGCTTCTGTGGTTTATTTTCATAGTATTTAATTTCCATTTTATAACCTGTTCATCAATGTATATTTTCATTGAGCATTGCTGGGATATAGAGGGGCAAAAGAGAGATACTAGAATTAGGAAACTTTTTTTTTTTTGGGTTGACATTGAAGACAATTTACTTTGCCAGTAAGTATTCTTAGAATTAATTGTAGATTAAAATCCCTTTTCTTATAGGCATGAATATTTAAGCAGTTTTTCATTCTATAATATCTGTCATCTGAAACATAAATCCTTTTACTTAAGTAACACTGCATTTATTATCATTTAAGTTATGAACACATAGAGGGAAATAACTGCCTGAGATGAATTTTCACACCCCCCTCCCCTCTGCCTTTGCTCTGACTTCTTACCTTTCAGTCTGAGAAGAAAATTTTAAAAATGCAAAAATACTGTTTCCTGTATTCTCTTTTTTAAAAGCGTACTGGTAATTTCACACCAGAATATGAACACTTTGTCTGTTTCACTGACTGTATTCAAGCAGAATCTTATCTGCATGCAATACATGCTCAGAGCCACACAAGTCACTGTGCACAGGTCACTGAAAATGTTTGTTTCAGGCGCAGTTAGAAACTAAGCTATCTGGAGCAGTATTTCAGTTCAAATTAGGTTGTGTCAGGTAGGACAAACTTTTTAACTTCAATTTTTTTTTTCAGAATATTTATTTTGTATTAATAAAGACTCTGAATATTTCTTACAATTCAGACATGCCTAAAAATTAGTGGATTCCTGAGGGTTAAAAGTGTTTGAGTCCTGTGGGGTTTGAGTGGCTGCCAGGGAAGGGGGGAGCTGTTACCAAGATTTCTTTCCAAGTGAATTTCCTGTGGCTCCTGTTGGCAGCTGGTCACTGCTGATCACTCGCTCAGTGGAATTAATGCAGATGATCCTTCCCCTGCACAGTGCTTGGAGTTGGGCTCTGCTCTGTGCCAGAGGAACTGAAACAAGGTTTTGCTCTGCCAAATCCCCTTGGTAAGCTTGCCCTGGAATTTCTGTCACTGTCTCTCTGTGTATGTGTGTGTGTGTCTGTAAAAGCAACAGGAGAAACATGCTTTTCTAATGTGTGAGAGCTGTGGTTGAGTCAAGACTGAGCCAGAGTAGTTTGATCCCTCAGTTTTCTTGGATTAGAAAAAATTAGAGGAGCTGGAGAAGGTCTGGTAGCAGTAGGAGGGGTGAGAATGGTGCAGAGACCCACTGCAAGTACGGAACTGCTGGAGAACCTGCATCTGCTCTGTCATTTCAAGGCAAGATTCAATACCACAAAAGTTGCAGCTCTGTAGGATTGTTGGTGTCCCAACACAGTACCCCTGTTTGTCTGCAGTCATGGGGACAGGAGGAAGTCACAAAAACTTCTCTTGGGTTTGATTTTTTTTTTGCCCACACCTGCCAACCAACCATATTCCTTTTTCACACCATGCTGTGGCCTCACAGCCTCTCAAGAGGTCTTTTGCTGAGCTAATTGTAAGAGACAGCTTACAAACTTGAGCTGGCAAAGTCACGCCTTTTAGCTCTTGTCCATCTGCTCATTCAGTTTATTACTCCTTCCAGTTGGTTTTTGAGCATTTGTAGATTCATATTCAGTGGTTTCAATAAAATAAAGTGACTGAGTGATAGCTCACATTGTGAATGATGAGTAAATGAAGCTATAACCTCACTAAATTCAGAGATGTGGCAAAACATTTTCACAGAGTAGATGATGTGACTGCAGGCAGAGTTAATTGCTTTTTTATGTATGAATGCATGTAAAGGGGGTTTAAGGACAGTGTGAAATAGGGTGATGACTTGTTTACAAGGTTGACTATAAGGACTGTACCACAAAGAATAAGAGTGATAAAGGCTTAACCATATTATAGGAACAGATTTTATATTGTTACACAGAATAAATCAAACTCTAGCTGTGTGGCCATTGTGGTTTTATCATAACAAATGATGGCAGATGGGAACATATACTATGTAAGATTTACAAATGAACACTTTCTGGCTTGTCTCCATCCTCACAAGATTTTTAATGCTCTGATAAAAATACTCAGCCAACAGACACAAGTCCTTCTTACCAGTGTGCCTTGCCAGTGGTGAAAAAACAGAACATTATCATACTCAGACTTGAAAACTTAAGTCTTATTTCAATTATTTTAAGGCTCTCTGTAGTCTATGATAATCAAGCTCATCAAAAAACTCTACACTTAATGTGTTGGATGATCAGAAATTTCTCTTCTAATATCATTTACTCCTTGAATGACACTGTGTAGGTTGTGTGTCTCAAGTTCTTCAGTCTTTCAAAGAATGGGAATTACTAAAGCAGCAAAATCATTCATTCTTGATTGTTTGTATCATTAGAAGCTTCTGCTGTTTCATGCTGGCACAATTCCACTCTTTTCAAGGGTGCTCTGCAAGCTGAAAATGGTGATCCATCTCTGAAAAAGAGAGAGAAATGGGACTGGAACAATCTGTCTAGAGATAAAGGCAGCCTGGCTGAAATGCCCCCAGTAATCAAACGGTTCTGGTTGTCTATTATGTGTGCAAGAACAGTGAAAAAGTTATTTATCTTTATCATGTGCCAGTTCACATCAATTTTTACATTTTTGAGGGAACTGTCACAAAGGTGTTGCTAGTAAATGTGGTGACAAAGAAGGATCTGTCTGGGAACCTTGAGAGTTAAGGTCAGTGGAAACTTCAGGATGGGGCACAATTGGCAGGACAAAGATTCCTGGATGTGTGCAGAACAAAATAACTGGACAACAAACTGACCTTCCAGGAAGACAGGAGTCAGCAACAGCTATTCCAGGAGCTGCTGTGTCTGCACGAAAATGTAGAAGTAACTCACTAACTCACAATCTGCCCAAAATTAACTGAGCTGATTGTATCACATGAATATCAATTTTTTTGATCTTTTGGGTGAAATAGGGTTTGGGTAGAGTAAACCTTTCTAGGATCAAAATTTGACAGAACCTTCATCAAAATTAAAGCACATGCAGATTTTACACCCTTGCTTAACAAGAATATTATTGAACTGCAGCTACAAATATTTATTCTTCTGAGTATTTAGTCTTCTAATCAGTAAGAGAAAATCAAGCTGTTCTGAGACTGTATGAAACTCAGTGCTGCCCTTTAAACAAAAAATTACTTGTCTCCATAGAACACATTTCTCTTTTTTTTTTCTTTTCCTAAGCACATTTGCCTACGGAAAAACAAAACAAAACAAAACAAAGTCTTTGGACCAGCCCAAGTTCAACATCCCTGAGAGTGAGTGAAAATAGTTGCTCAAGAGAGAGTAGAAATGAATGTGATACTTCTTGCTCCATGGCTCTGCTTGCAAGCCCTGGTTTCCAGAGTGAAGATTCATTTGCATGAACTCAGTAGCTCTCCATACTTTTAACTTTGTGTAAAATTTTCCTGTTTCCAGTTAAAGTCACAGTAACTTTCAGCATCAACAAAATATGGAGTTTTACTGCTTGCTCATTCCTGTGCTGTTTGATGTACATGTCCCATCTTTCAATTTCATGTGTATATTTGTGCAGTTACACGTAAAAGACAAAAACTTAGGACCCATATTTTGCTGGGGATTATAGGATCAAGACAAGAATTAAATAAAAGCAGTAATGTTTGGGCCTATTATGAAGCAAGACAAAACCAGAAAACTTTAGGTAGTACTAGCCATTTGTAGTTAGAGGCATCTGTAATAATTTCATTTCTTGCTCCACTCAATTAAACTTTCCTCACCAAACTCCAGAGTGGCATTATTGACAGATTTATGAACTTACCCATAAAGCACATGAAAAGCATATTTTTTGTATAAAAATCACAAATATACATAACTGTGATGTAGTCAGTCTTGTAAAATGAGACTAAAATCCATTGTTTTTCATGTGTTTTTCAGAGAAGGCCATCAGTGTGTGGGGTGCTCTGCTGTTCAGTTAATTTCTATATAAAACTAAAGTAATAATATTATGAAGTGTCACACCTTCTTCTCATGCCACTGAGAAGTTTCACTGAATTTGAAAGATTTTTTTCACCTGGAAGAAATTAAAATAGATGGGATTTGATAAACAGCTCTGTAGAATTGCTGGCTTATTGAAAATGGACCGGATACTTTTTCAGAAGAGATTTCTCTCTATCATAAGAAATACCTGTAGGAAACTTTTTTCTGCTGACAGTGATAAGAGTGAGGGAGATTGTGCTGAATATCACAAAGATATTTTGAAGATTTTTCTGGTTCAGGTTTGTCCTTACTTCATATGAGTATTGTGATTCTGGGAGTTTGGGTGAGTTTTTAATTTTTTTTTTTTTTTTTTTTTTTTTTTTTTTTTTTTTTTTTTAAGAGGTAGGATAAAAAATTTAGTAGTTAGAGATCTGATGACCTAGCTCAGTGAGCAGGATGGTTTTCCAGAGCAAAAAAAAAGCTAAATTCTCATCTGATGTACCTGCATAGTGGCAACATTATCAGTTAAATAATTATATTATAATATGTATTAGGTATAAAATTATATAAATAAATATTACAGCACATAAACTGTTGGATGGACTTGGAGAGTCTTCACACCTTATGTATACTTTTTTTTTTTCACACTTCTAATGAGATTCTGCCTGTATCTACAGCTGTTCAAGTTTAAGCCTAAAATAATTACATGCTGAAATTGAAATTTTGGTTTTTATTCTATTTAATTTCTACTTTAAAATTATTTTTTTAAAATTATTATTATTGTTATTATTTTGTTGTTATTTTATTTAAAATCCTATTGCTAAACCTTTTCTTCTGTCTTTAAGAGTATGAAGGACATGCTTGCCTTCAAGGTCACTAAAAATCAGTAATTTTTCATCTAATAACTTTTTCCAACTGGACAAAATTGCTGTTCAGTACCTCGAGAGAAAAGCTTGAACAAGCTTTAGCTTTTGTGCTTGAAATGTGATTTTGGAGTGCTGTAAATGCTTTAAGTCCCCACTAAGGCTGGAGAGCACTTAAAAATGTTATGAAAACATTTTCAGTTATTTTCAATGATGAGCCCCCTGCATTCACTTACATGTTTTCTTCTTCATTGTAAACAATCCCCAGATAGGGTAGCTAAGGTTTCAGCCTGACAGCTTAGCAGATTAACCTTATTTTTATTACTTTTTCCAGTGGTCATCCTCTATCCTATGATATTGAGGTATTTATAGAAGTTGATATTAATCACAGTATTTTAACTTGTATTTTCTGGTTCACAGCCTACAAATTTGTATGGCCTGAAGGCTAAAAATGTGGGGAAGTCTCAGCTGCAGGAATGTATTTCAGGCAGCTGGTCTGCCACCCCTGGCAGGGACTTGACTGGCTGTATAAATGACCACTGTTAAAACTCTGCATTTAAAAATCAAAAGGCAAGTAAGTTAAATAAGTGATTTTTACATATTTTCATAGATCAGCATTCCCAGCAACATGTGCAGTACCAAACTTTAGCTCCTCTCAGCTCAAATCCTCATGTCAGTCATGTTGTGTGACCAGTGGCAAATGGCAGGACATGGTGTCAGGGTTTAAGATTTGAGGTGGCATTTTGAAACCAGGCTGACATTAACTTATTTTTACATGTTTTTGGATCAGACCCTTGGCAGCTGTGCTTCCACTGAACCCAGTCAGCAGAGCTAATGCCATGGCAACTGAGAGCCCACCCAGGGCTCATAAAATTCAAATAGTAGAGTCTTTTTTATAATGACAGAATGACACCCAGGCACTCGTGTGCTGGAGTGAGCTCTGCATCATCTGTGCCACATCACAGCTGAGCAGTGTCACACAATTTGTCCTTGTCAAAGCCTCAGAAGAACAGCACCATCTACTTCAAGACTGTGTGTGCTCTGTGCACTCTTACAGAAATTCTAGTGGTTTGGTGTAGTTTCATTGTTGTTTTGTGGTTTGTGTTGGTTTGGGCTTTATTGTTTTATGTTTTGTGTTGGTTTAGGATGTTTTTCCTCACTCTGGTCAATACCAAATGAGCTGTATCAGTGATTTTGCTGGCCCATTACTATCCCAAGGGCTGTGAAAATTCACACACCAGCTGCAGCTTTCCAAGAATTGAAAAGTACCAAAGAACCCCTACTGAGAAGTGCAGTCTGTGTTGATACTAACACCAGTCTCCAATGAATGGACTGAAAAAGAAAGAGGCATTAAACACTCATTAAGACAATTTTAAAAATTATATTATATTATATTATATTAATTATACTATTATATTATTTTCTTATATTTTATTATTTATTATAATGCTAATTTATTATTATATTAGAGTAAGTCAGTGAATTCAAACTGTGCTTTGGCTGGCCACAGTAAGTTCATCAAACAGGATAATGTATTCTACCTATTCAGGATGTCTCATCCTATACATTAACTACTTGCTATCAGGATATTAAGTACTTGCTAGTTACTAGTGCTGGAGCATAGTAATTTACAGCATTTTCTTTTGGTTATAAACTTCCCTTTTCTTTCATACTCTGGAAATCCAGGAATAAAAAGGAAAGCTAGCAATCAACAAACTGGTACAACCAATTTTTATAATGTTCATCATGGAAAGTGGAATGGAATCTGCAGGTGAGAGTTCATCAAAACTCCAGCAAGGCACGTGCAGCAGATCGAAATCAAACTTTTGAAATCCAGATCATTGCAATGTAAGTCTGATCGTCTGTACAATGGCATGCAGCTAGTACCAAGTTTAGAAGAAATAAAAATACCTCTAGGCCGCTTGAATAGTTTGGTGACCCCTGAAATACAGCATTTTCCTGCCTTGCAGTTTGTTTGCATTCTTCTGAATCACACGTGAAGTCTGCTTTGCAGTGAGCATTGTATCACTGTTACAAGCTGCCTGTTCTGAAACCCCAAAAGGAGCAAGGACTTCAGGTTTTTAATGGCATGAGAAAAACTGAGTAATTTTTCAGTTTCTGCAGGTCACTGAGGCCTTTTCATTCCTGTCTAGCAGGAGGGGCAAGCAGAGACTGTGGCTCTCTTTAAAAATGTGAGAACAAGCTGCCTGAACACATCTGAAGAACTGGACTTGCTGAGAACATGCACAGATTGTGGCATAGGCATGGAACCAGATAACCACGTCCAAATGACTTTCATGGAACAAAGGTGTCTCTTTCTCACGTGGTTACACCTCAAAACTTTACAAAAACCCTCCATTTTGCATCAGTTCTCCATACTGAGCCTGAATTCTCTTTTAGATAGGATTTGGCTGCTTGGAGCTTCAATTATTTGGGTTTAGTTGTTTCTGGTTTTGGTTTTGGTTGTTCATTTCTGTATTTGTCTTTCAAAGGAGCATAAGAAATAGCTTTCAAGGGTTTGTGTTATATTGCAGTATCTTGCCACTACATTGGTCTTACAATCTTTAAAATTATAGTAATCAACAAATAATTTATTTGCATAAATTAAATTTCTTTTTACAAGCTATTATTGCAAATTAAAAATTCTCTGCTCAAAACAAAGACAAGCCCCTCTTCCCTCTTATTTCCCTTTGAAGCGTTTTATTAGAAGTTTGTCTCTTAGCACATGAACTCAAATTTAATTTGATATTTTTGATCTCTGTTATAACTGACTGCTATGTTTAAAGGCTTTACAGAAAGTTACATCATCTTTTTTCCCCATTTAAAAGCTGGCAATAACAGCTAATTCCTCAGCAGGAGCTAATGAACAAGGCATACAGCAACATCCTGTTTTGCAAATTAGAAATATGTGCTTAAAGATTGACATAAATAGGGCAGG
>NW_024500352.1:0-1076 GCF_017590055.1 Onychostruthus taczanowskii
CATTCTCGGGGTCCCCGTGCCCGTTTTTTGGCGTCCCCGTGCCCATTTCCAGGGTTCCCATCCCCATTTTTGGGGTCCCCTCCCCATTTTCAGCCTCCCCCTCCCCATTTCCGGGGTCCCCGTGCCCATTCTCGGGGTCCCCGTGCCCGTTTTTTGGCGTCCCCGTGCCCATTTCCAGGGTTCCCATCCCCATTTTTGGGGTCCCCTCCCCATTTTCAGCCTCCCCCTCCCCATTTCCGGGGTCCCCGTGCCCATTCTCGGGGTCCCCGTGCCCGTTTTCGGGGTGCCCACCTGGCACGAGCTCGCCGCGGTCGAGGCTGCGCCGCACGGCGCCGGCGCTGGTGCCGTGGTAGGCGCGGGGCCACTTCTGCCACCCCCCGCCCCCCTCGGGCCGCGGCTTCGGCCTGGGGGACCCCCAAATCAGCCCGGGACCCCCAAATTACCGGGGGAGGGGCTGGCAGAGCCCAAAACCCCCAAAAACCCACCAAAAACCACCCAGGATCCACCAAAAACCCACCCAGAACCTCCCCAGGCCCCCCAAAATCAACCCGGGATCCCAAATTAACCCGGGACCCCCCAAATTAACCCGGGATCCCAAATCAACCCGGGTCCCCAAAACTCGGGACCCCCAAATTGCCCAAAACCCCCAAAAACCCACCAAAAACCACCCAGGATCCACCAAAAACCCACCCAGAACCTCCCCAGGACCCCCAAAATCAACCCGGGATCCCAAATTAACCCGGGACCCCCCAAATTAACCCGGGACCCCCCAAATTAACCCGGGACCCCCAAATTATCGGGGGAGGGGCTGGCAGAGCCCAAACCCCCAAAAATCCACAAAAATCCACAAAAATCCACCCAGGATCCACCAAAACCCACCCAGAACCTCCCCAGGACCCCCAAAATCAACCCGGGATCCCAAATTAACCCGGGACCCCCCAAATTAACCCGGGATCCCAAATCAACCCGGGTCCCCAAAACTCGGGACCCCGAAATTAACCCGGGACCCCCAAATTACCGGGGGAGGGGCTGGCAGAGCCCAAAAGAAGCCCAAATTAACCCGGGACCCCCAAATT
>NW_024500353.1:0-1075 GCF_017590055.1 Onychostruthus taczanowskii
AAAAAAATCCCCCAAAATTCTCAAAAAGTTCCCCACCAAAAACCCCAAAATTTCCAAAACATTCCCCACCAAAAATTCCCAAAATTCCCAAAAATATCCCAAAAAATCCCCAAAAATTCCCCACCAAAATCCCCAAAAAAATCCCCAAAAATTCCCCACCAAAAACCCCAAAATTCCCAAAAAATTCCCCACCAAAAATTCCCAAAATTCCCACAAAAATCCCAAAAAATTCCCCACCAAAATTCCCCAAAATTCCCAAAAATCCCAAAAAATTCCCCAAAAAATCCCAAAAATCCCCCACCAAAATCCCCAAAATTCCCAAAACCTCCCCCAATTTTTCCCAAAATCCCCCAAAATTTTAAAAATGGCCCAAATCTCCAAAATTCTCCAAAATACCTCCAAAATTCTGCTAAAATTCCAATATTTCCACCAAAAATCGCCCAAAAATCCAATTTTTCCCCATTTCCCCCCAAAAATTCCCTTAAAAATCTCCAAAAATTCTGGTAAAATTCCAATTTTTCCCCATTTTCCCCCAAAATCCCCAAAAATTCCCTTAAAATCCCCCAAAATTCTGCTAAAATTCCTTTTTTCCTCCCCAAAAATCCCCGTAAAATTCCCCAAAATTCCCATTTTCCCCCAAAACTCCCTTAAAATCCCCCCAAAATCCTCCAAAATCCCAATTTTTCCCCATTTTCCCCAAAAATTCCCTTAAAATCCCCCAACATTCTGCTAAAATTCCTTTTTTCTCCACAAAAATCCCCTAAAAATCCCCCAAAATGCCAATTTTTCCCCATTTTCCCCCAAAAATCCCCTTAAAATCCCCCAAAATTCTGCTAAAAATCAAAATTTTCCCCATTTTCCCCCAAAAAATCCCCTTAAAATCCCCAAAAATTCCCTCAAAATTCCCCAAAAATCCTGCTAAAATTCCAATTTTCCCCAAAAAATTCCCTTAAAATTCCCCAACATCCCCCAAAAATCCTGCTAAAATCCCAATTTTTCCCCAAAAATCCCCCAAAATTCTGCTAAAATTCCAATTTTTTCCCTCCATAATCCCAATTTTTCCCCATTTTCCCCC
>NW_024500354.1:0-1075 GCF_017590055.1 Onychostruthus taczanowskii
AGAAAGAACAAAAATAACCCCAAAACCTGCCCAGAAACCCCCCAAAAACCCCCCAAAATTCCCCCAAAACCCCAAAATCCCCCCCAAACCCCCCAAAAACCCCAAAATCCCCCAAATCCCCCAAACCTGAAGTGCAGCACGGGGTTGGAGATGCTCGGGGTGCGATCGTCGAAGGGCTCGATGATGATGGTGAAACCTGGGGATTTTGGGGGTTTTTGGGGGAATTTTGGGGATTTTTGGGGTTTTTTGGGGAATTTCAGGGATTTAGGGGGTTTTGGGGGTTTTGTAGATCGGAAGTTTTTGGGGTTTTTTGGGGAATTTCAGGGATTTAGGGGGTTTTGGGGGTTTTGTAGGGGGCGTTTTTGGGGGAATTTTGGGTTTTGTTAGGGGGATTTTGGGATTTTTAGGGGGATTTTGGGGTGTTTTGAGGAGGATTTTGGGATTTTTGGGGGGATTTTGGGGTTTTTTGGGGGATTTTGGGGAATTTCAGGGATTTAGGGGGTTTGGGGGGTTCTTTAGGGGGCGTTTTTGGGGGGATTTTGGAGTTTTTAGTTGGATTTTGGGGTGTTTTGAGGGGGATTTTTGGGGGGGATTTTGGGTTTTTTTGGGGAATTTTGGCAAATTTCAGAGATTTAGGGGTTTTTTTAGGGGGCATTTTTGGGGGAATTTTGGCTTTTTCAAGGAGGATTTTGGGGTTTTTAGGGGGATTTTGGGGTTTTTTGAGGAGGATTTCAGGGATTTTTGGGGGAGATTTTGGGTTTTTTAGGGGAGATTTGAGGAGATTTTGGAGTTTTTTGGGGGATTTTGGGGAATTTCAGGGATTTAGGGGATTTTTGGGATTTTAGGGGGCGTTTTTGGGGTTTTTGAGGGTGATTTTGGGGTTTTTTGGGGAATTTCAGGGATTTAGGGGATTTTTGGGATTTTAGGGGGCGTTTTTGGGGTTTTTCAGGGTGATTTTGGGGTTTTTGGGGGAATTTCAGGGATTTAGGGGTTTTTTTAGGGAGCACTTTTGGGGGAATTTCGGGTTTTATTAGGGGGATTTGGGGGTTTTTAGGGAGATTTTGGGGTTTTTTGA
>NW_024500355.1:0-1074 GCF_017590055.1 Onychostruthus taczanowskii
CCCCCAAATCCAAACTGGGAGCGACTGGGGGGAACAGGGAGACCCAAAATGCCCAAAATTCGCCCCAAAATGCCCAAAACTCCGCCCAAAATTGAACTGGGAACCCCCAAATCCAACCTGGGAGCGACTGGGGGGAACAGGGAGCCCCAAAATGCCCAAAATACCCCCCAAAATTGAACTGGCAACCCCCAAATCCAAACTGGGAGGGATTGGGAGACCCAAAATGCCCAAAATTCGCCCCAAAATGCCCAAAACTCCGCCCAAAATTGAACTGGGAACCCCCAAATCCAACCTGGGAGCGACTGGGGGGAACAGGGAGCCCCAAAATGCCCAAAATACCCCCCAAAATTGAACTGGCAACCCCCAAATCCAAACTGGGAGGGATTGGGAGACCCAAAATGCCCAAAATTCGCCCCAAAATGCCCAAAACTCCGCCCAAAATTGAACTGGGAACCCCCAAATCCAAACTGGGAGGGACTGGGGGGGACTGGGAGATCCAAAATTGACCCCAAAATTGAACTGGGATTCCCAAAAATGGAACTGGGAGGGGCTGGGAGCCCCAAAAGTCCCCGAATTCACCCCAAACGCTGCCCCTCCCCCCAGATGCTGTTCTTGGCCACTTTCTTCCCGACCTGGGAGGGACCCTCGGGGGGCTACGACCTGGTGGGGGTGAGTGACCCAAAATCCTCCAAAATCGGCCCAAAATCCGCCCCAAAATGGCCCAAAATCGGCCCAAAAATGAGTCCAAAATCAGCCCAAAAATCAGCGTAAAAACGGCCCAAAATGGCCCAAAATCAGCCCAAAAATCAGCCTAAAATCAGCCTAAAAAATGGCCCAAAGTCAGCCCAAAATCAGCCTAAAAATGTCCCAAAAATGGCCCAAAATCAGCCTAAAAATAGCCCAAAAATGGCCCAAAATCAGCCCAAAAATGGCCCAAAATCAGCCTAAAAATAGCCCAAAAATGGCCCAAAATCAGCCCAAAAATGGCCCAAAATCAGTCCAAAAATCAGCGTAAAAATGGCCCAAAATCAGCCAAAAAATCAGCCCAAAAAGGCCCAAAATCAGCCCAAAAAT
>NW_024500356.1:0-1074 GCF_017590055.1 Onychostruthus taczanowskii
AGCTTGCTTGGCTGCCTGCAGCTGGGGACTGCTTGGGAGTTCGGATGCTGTACTGAGCCTCCACTGAGTTTTCCTGGCCATGGCACCCCAACGGGTTTGCCCAGCTGGAACCTGCCGCGATATCAGTCCATTGATGCAGCCTGTCCAGATCCCTCTATAAAACCTTTCTACCCTCTACAAAATGAACAGTGACACCCACCTTGGAGTCATCTGCAAACTTACTGAGGATACACTTGATTCCCTGGCCCTGGTCATCCATGAAGATACTGATCAGAAGTGGACAAAATACTGAGCCCAAATACTGAGCCCAAATACTAGGGCAACACCACTAGTCACTGGCCATCAACTGGACTTTATTCAGCACCACTCTCTGAGCATGGCCATAAAGCCAAATTTTTATCCAGTGAATACAACACACATTCAAGTCATGAGCAGTCAGTTTCTTCAAGAAAATTTGGTGGGACAAAGAATCTATTAATAAAAGCTCCCCTGCCAGCCTCCTCCTCCTCTTTCCTCTCAGCATTTTTTGCTGACCATGATGCCCCAGGGTATCGAATATCCTTTTGGTCAGCGTGGGTCAGTCAGCCTGGCTGTGTCCTCTCCCATCCTCTTGACCACATTCACTTTCATGACCTTTTGGAGAGGAGAGTGGAGAGACAGGGTTGATGATGGTCAAGCACTGCCCAGAAAAACCCAAAATATTTCTGTGTTATCAGCACCATTCTATCTCCAACTGCAAAGAACCTGTAGAAGGGTTAATTTGGTGAAATTGAACTCCACCTTGAGTAGAACCCATAAAATGCTATTATCCATCACTGCATATTCATCCCAAGCAAACCCTCACAAAAACAGCTCTTAAAAGCATATTTTCCTCAGGGCATGTTGAGAAACAACCTGCAGAGGAAAGAATGACACAGACATATGGGCTGGGATGCAGCAGAAGTTTAATGAGACAAAACACAGAAATAAGGTTGGTCCGTCTGGAGTTCTCTGTGCAGAAAGCATGAGGGACAGAAGGGAATCTGTGCCCCAGAAAGTGTCCCTCTTCCTGATCCAGAGAGGGAGCAGGGCCAG
>NW_024500357.1:0-1074 GCF_017590055.1 Onychostruthus taczanowskii
GTTCAGCAGCAGAGGAAAGCTGGGTGTGCTGGCAGAGCACAGCAGGGGTTTAGACCAAGTGCCCTTGGTGGGCTCATGTCCAGCTGCTCCCTGGGCAGCAGAGCCTCAGTGCAGGACGGCTGCTCAGGAAGGGAACTGCTGGCTCAGGGTCACTGCAGGAGCTTGTCCACTTGAGCCACTTGTCCCAGCCCTGTGCACTCCCAAATTCTCTCCCAATGGAGCCCTGGACATTAACATTAACTCCAGCCCAGCCACACCCTGAACCTGCCCCCGGGCACCCTTGGCACTCCCTGCACGGCTTCCCATTGCTGCAGGAATAGGGAAAAGCCCCATGTGGCTGTGTCAGTGCCCGCAGAGAGGCACTGAGCACGTTCAGGGCATAACTCGGGACCGAGCTCCTCCTTGGAAGCAAAGGAGGGAAGCAGCAAGGCTGGCAGCAGGACCTGCCATGGGAATGCCTGCACCCCATTTCACGGGAACAGCCCTCCGAGAGTGTTTTCCCCAGCCCTGCCCAAGGGAAGGGGCTCAGGGAACACTGCTGCCTTTGTGGGGCTGTCCCAGGGACCGGAGCGCTCTGGGTGGTGCCGCTCAGACTGTAAGAGAGGAGAATCCCACCCTCCCTGCATGGGGTGGAAGCGGTACCCCCTGGGCTTGGGGACAAAGTGGGATGTCCTGTGCCTGCCTCTCATCACAACAGAGCTGCCCTGCTCCCGAAGGAGCGGCACGGGGCCGGGAACCCCCCCAGCATCAGTCCCACCGCTCCTGCCTCCGGGGGAGAGCAGGCATCCGCTCCCACCGCTCCGAGCCCGGCCCCCTCCCAGCTCAGCCCCCGCAGCGCACACGGCTCCCCCGAGCTCCCCCAGAGCGGTGCCAGCAACGGCGGCTTCCTGCAGCCCCCGCTCGGAGCACACAGCGCCCGCCCGCTGCCCTCAGCCCCCTCTTCTCCTGCCCCGCCATCGCCCCAGCCCTGGCAAAGCACCGGGAACAGGAGGCAGGAGAGCAACGAGATCCCGCTCCCTGCTGCCGCCGGCTCCCAGCCCCGCAGCTCATCCCCATCCCCATCCCCACCCCATC
>NW_024500358.1:0-1073 GCF_017590055.1 Onychostruthus taczanowskii
CCCAAATCCCCCCAAATTTCCCCCAATTCCCCGCCCGGCGTGCTCACCCCCCGAAGCCGAGCTCCACCCGCAGCCGGTCCTGGCAGACGTTGTCGGGGCCGCAGTCGTGCTCGAACGGCAGCTGGGGGCAAATTTGGGGCAAATTTCGGCAAATTTGGGCAATTTTGGCATTCGGCGATTTTTTTGGGGCAATTTTGGGGGATTTTTTTGGGGATTTTTGGGGTTATTTTTAGGTTTTTTGATGATTTCGGGGGGATTTTTCTTTGGGATTTTTTTGGGGGATTTTTGGGCAATTCTTGGATTTGGGGATTTTTGGGGATTTTTTTGGGGCAATTTTGGGGGATTTTTTTGGGGATTTTTGGGGTTATTTTTAGGTTTTTTGATGATTTCGGGGGGATTTTTCTTTGGGATTTTTTTGGGGGATTTTTGGGCAATTCTTGGATTTGGGGATTTTTGGGGATTTTTTTGGGGCAATTTTGGGGGATTTTTTTGGGGATTTTTGGGGTTATTTTTAGGTTTTTTGATGATTTCGGGGGGATTTTTCTTTGGGATTTTTTTGGGGGATTTTTGGGCAATTCTTGGATTTGGGGATTTTTGGGGATTTTTTTGGGGCAATTTTGGGGGATTTTTTTGGGGATTTTTGGGGTTATTTTTAGGTTTTTTGATGATTTCGGGGGGATTTTTCTTTGGGATTTTTTTGGGGGATTTTTGGGCAATTCTTGGATTTGGGGATTTTTGGGGATTTTTTTGGGGCAATTTTGGGGGATTTTTTTGGGGATTTTTGGGGTTATTTTTAGGTTTTTTGATGATTTTGGGGGGGATTTTTTGGGGGGATTTTTTGGGGGATTTTTTTCGATTTTGGGATTTTTTTTTTTGTGGGGATTTCTTTGGGATTTATTTTTTATTTCTGAGGGATTTTTTTGAGGATGTTTTTGGGGTTTTTTCCGCTATTTTTGGGGCCGTTTTTCCAATATTTTGGCTATTTCGGGGCCATTTTCGGGGCCATTTTTCACCTTTTTTGGGGTTTTTTGGGGCTATTTTTGGGGTAATTTCCCGCTATTTTGGGCCTATTT